>NC_137650.1:7266501-7444001 GCF_963422515.1 Blennius ocellaris | reverse complement strand
TCAGTCAAGAAAGTCATCTGACACCAGTGAAACATGCTGTAAAGAACACCATATATTTAAAAATAATATAAATAGTGAGAGAGAGGAGGGATAGTGCATGAAACTGGATGCTGAGACTATTAATACAATTTACAGTAAGTAGTACTGCTCTCCCTTCCAAACAGCTGGTAAAGTGCTGGGAGCTTTGCACTAATGCAACTAATGTCATGTCCCCATCACTTCAGCTAACACACGGCGGTTTGAGAGTCTGGTGGCCTGAAAATGACTCAAAACATTGAGGCCATTTAATACGTAACATAGGATCATCTGTAGGTGCTTGTAATTGAGCAATAATGTTATTTATTAGTTAATATTAGTTATTGACTAATTCCTGAGAATAGTTGGTAAACAAGAAATGCAGACCTTGTTGTTGGGTTTCCAGAGAGTATAACAGAGGGAGCAGCATTGGAAAGTCCAAGGAGCAGGAGGAAGCTATACTCCAGCATGACTTTTTAGAAGAATTCAAAACGAAAAGAAATGTGTGGAGGGTAAAACTACTTAGATCTCATTGTAGAAATAGTTTGAATTAAGCTTGTAAGTGCACAATGTGTGAGATTTGCTCCCCAGACACTGCAAAGTATTTAACTGGAACAAGAAGGGTTGTGGTTTTTATCGTCTTCAGACCCATAACCACCTTTATTGATGACATCTTCTGTTGATTAATATGCTGTTCTTCATTGAACCACAATGTGTGAGGGTGGTCTCAATATATCATTAGTTAATCCTTTCACACTTTGACAACAGCTTTACTTTTAGCTTCAAACATACCTTGAATTCTTTCTGTCCCCTCGACCTGAACCCTGTGTTTTTCCATCGTTTTCTACAACTTTGACAGAGCATGGTACACGGTATTGTCTTGTTTATTCTTACGATTAAGAAGGCAACGTATTCATATTGCTCACTTTTTCATTGCCGGCTTGCACAGCTGACTTGTGTGATTGCTCTGTCCCATTAGAAAAGTTTAGGAAAAACATTTTTTTTTTTTCTTTAGAGAGTTTGACGATACGAGCGACAGATCCGCTGACTGAAAAGAAAAGCAAACAACCAGGTTCTGGTTCGCCAGTCGCTTAGTTCAAAGACTGTGTTCATGGTTTGAAGGCGAAAAAACAGACTTAATTGCACTTATGTTGAAATTAAACTAATTTAAAAATGCTTTTCTCCATTTCCACTGGTATGTGAAGATATGAGGCTAGGAAGAATAAAAACAATTAAAAAAAACACTTTGTTTTGTCACCTGATTTTGTCAAAGCCAGGAAGATCCGCTGTCTTTGGAAGTAAATTGTTGCAGGAAATGCTGAAGTCTACAAGGGAAATGTTTTGTTTTTTTGTTTTTTTTCCTTTTGTCTGCTGCAGTTGCTCCCATGATACAAAACACCGACACACACTAAGTCTAACATCAGCAGCTGCAGTGGGGGAAAAAAAAAACACACAAACATGTTGACTAATAACAAAACCAGCATGTTCCTCACAAACTAACCACTCCTACTGCCCCTTCAAAACTTAACCTTAACACACGCGCTCAGACATAAACACGCACACACATGCTCACACACACCATTACTCTTTCTTTCTCTCTATCCACTACGTTTAATTCCCTTTGGAAAAGACAGGTGCAAACGTTGATTGAGCCTGAGCCAGATTTAGCCCCAGCTCTCAGTGTGCGTCCAGCTGTACTCTCCAACCCACTGAGATCGATGTCCAGCCAGCCAGGCAGCCAGCAGGCAGGCAGCCAGGCAGGCAGCCAGTCAACCAGGCTGCGCCCAGCGGGCAAGAGGGGGCCTACGGCTTTCCCCCGGCCCCAGATACAGCCGCGCTTCACTGGGCTCATTGGGCAGACCACAGCGGGGCACCGCACAGTGCCAAGCCCAATCACTGCACCACTGATGCAGGATGTGCTGGAGGCAGGGCTGGGAGGGGACCCCGACAAGCCTGCTGGACTTCCACCCGCTTTCCCTTTACAGCTCCGGCTAAAACCACCTTTCCTGCCTGCATCCTCCAACTATACACCTCCACCTCTATTGAACCCTCACTCCCTCCCTCCCTCCCTCCCTCCCTCTTCTTCTGCCTTCCTCTTCTCGCTCCATCCATCTTGGAGCTACTTTGATTCAGGTCTCTCTCCTTTCCATCCTCCATCCTCCCAGCCCCAGCCGTTCTCCAGCCAACCACAGTTTCCTATTGATTTATTGATTGCTGTCTGCCTGTGGGAGAGCGGCCGCAGTCTCCCTCTGCTCTCCCCTGCATGGATTTGTCTTCCCTTTCCCCTCCTTTCTTCTCTCTCTCCCTCTCCCTCTCTCTCTCTCTCTCTCTCTCTCTCTCTCTCTCTCTCTCTCTCTCTCTCTCGCTTCACCCTCTCCATCTCCCCGTCGATGCAGTCGCTCTGAAACATGAATTAGAGAAAGCAGGGGAGTCCAATTTACCAGGAGAAATCGGATTCATCTTCTCCTACGCTCATTTCTTCTTTCTCCCCCTCACTCTCTTTCACTTACACCTGTCTCTCCCCTCCATTTTCTTCCTTGTTTTGTTTTTTTTTGTCCGCCCATTTCGGGACGTCACATTTTTGCACTTTGAACGTTACTGCCACAAGCATTTAACAACGCTTCCTGATGAGGTTAACTATGATCAGACCTCTTTTAAATTCAATCCAGTTCTTTCAAATACGAGAAAGAAAATCAGTTTCAGGCCTCTGGCCGTGCAGAATATTAATTTTCTGGATGGCTGCAGCTATTTCGACTTCAGGAGGGGATCAGGTCGTCAATGGATACAAATCAGAACATTTCATTATGCTTTGAATTATATACAAATGCACCCCCCAAAGTGATATCGACTCAGATTGATGTGATTTTCGTGTCATTGCCACAGTTCACTTCATATGTTTGGGTTGTTTTTTTTTACATTTTTCAAATATACTTGCATTTCTCCTTCTTTGTTTGCTCTCCCTGCACTTTATGTTGCATTCCACAGCGCTGCAGATTCAATCACAAGTCCTCCAGCCATATTGTATGGGTTGGAGCTGCCGGCTGAGGAGAAACATGCGCTTATAGAACACCGTCCCCTGAACTGCAGGTTAGCGCTGGTCACAGAGAAAAGCACGTGATGGTCTGACCTCTGGGGTCATCTGGCAGCTCTCCGGGTTTGGAACAATAGGATGAGCTGTAATGGATGGACTCACAGAAAGACTCAGAGGGAGAAGAGGACCCTCAATCTATCAGATTTGAGTCTGTGCTGTCAACAGAACATTTTGATCGTGTTGGGCTCATATGACTCACATTTGACTGTTTGAATATCTCCACATAGACAGATTAGACATGGACAGTAAACCTATTGTATTTAACTGGTCCGTTCATTGAATGATTACCTCAGAAGATCAATATCATCTTAAAATCCTGTAGATCATTTTCCTGTAGTTTTGTCTGTATTGTGAGGTGACTGAATTCCTTCACCTCAATCCAATAGAATGTCGTCACAGTGTCCCTGTTGGACTGCAGCCAAACCACCAAGGCTTTCATTTGAATTACTCTCTACGGAAACAACGATCTGTACACACACTGCAGAAAGGAGAGAAACTGTCTTCATACTGCGATACGACTAAAATATAAAAATCAATTACTTTAGTTTGTCTTAAAAATTCATTTGAACTTTCTCCATCATCTCCGGCACTCATGGAGGAAAATACAAGGTGACGGATGATGAAGTGTTACACCCACCTCACACCACTCGTTTTGGCAGTAACAGCTTGCTGTTGTTCAAATGAATGTACTGAAGGTTCACTTCTATCATAGATGAAATGATACTGGAGCTAACCCTAACCCTAACCCTGCCTGACGCAGTTTTTAAGTTTGCCATGAACATGAGCTTCACTCCACTGTAGATCTGTGTATGTATCCTAAAAAAACACTTTTTGAAACTAAAGTAAAAACACTTTTAAAACCTATATTGTGAAGTCATGCCTGAACTTCTCAGCTGTACACAAACATTTGATGGACCAGAAACCATGTAAAATCATGATCATAATTCACTTTTGTGTCATTCTTTTTTATCTATTTGACAGTGTTCATCAATCAATAGCAACAACAACAACAACAACAACAACAACAACAACAACAACAACAACAACAACTGTAAATGAGTCCAAATTTGCCTTCCAAAATCTTGCTGTATTTGTTGTGCCTGGCATGTATTCATACACCTTAGCAACACGACCACAGAGTCTTAAAATGTTATTTTTCTCTACCAAGGTTTTCTGATTCTCGTCGCTGAGTTTTGTTTAATTCAGCCTATTTTTGTAAAGAGAGTTACAATAGACAGAACAATATAACAACCACAAATCCAAATTCATTGTCAATATTTACAACCTTTGCAGAGGGAGCTGGGATAATATGACAGACAAAAGATCAACTGGTTTTTGCAGGTTATGGTGAGTTTAGAGAAACAGGACCTCTAGACTCACATCATGTCATCCCACGTTACATTTGAGCAGAACACAACATGAATGCATGTTGTTGATAGTATTTTGTTTTTAGATGACGAATGGAGAAAGCTGAGTCAACGAAACGAAGCCACATTTGATATATTTAATTTTTAGTGCCTTCACTTTTCTTTGCCTCCATCTTTATTTCCTTAGCGTCACTTTGCATGAAGAATGAGTTGACAGAAAGTTGTGCTATTTTTATTACCGAAGGCTTTGGGTCCTCCTTTCCAGCTCTGTACCAGCTGCCAAACTTGTCTCCACTCGCTCCCTCTGCCAGAGAGACCTCACTGCAAGTGATGTTTCTTGTCCAGGAGAGGAAGACAAAATCCCAGATGGGGTTGGGAGGGAGTGGGAGGGGAGCGCTGCTGCCGGTGGCATTTGACTGCAGCTCTTCAAGAGGCGACTCCAGTTCTGATTACTGCCTCTGTGCAGGACGCTCCTCGTATTGATATAATCCGCACTCCTGAGGTACGCCTGTGTGCGACGGGGAGCGTGAGATTAGTTTCCTGACTGGAACCCAGTTAATTCCACCGAGGAGAAAGAGGCGGCGCACCTGAGGCCCCTGGAAGACACGGGGCTCCGACAGGCCGGCTGCACAGGCAGAAGCGACATCCACTCAAGTTGCGGACGCAGACAGAATTGTTCGAGGACACATGTTTGAACTCACGCACACACACACACGCACACACACACAAACACACACACACACAGGCTTTACACACACCTACATACACGTGCATGACCCCCCCCCCCCCCCTCCTCCCGGGTCTGACGCCGCCGCCCCGGCAGGAGCAGGGGGGTTAGGTGTCTGCAGGCCAGAGAGTGGCAGCACAAGGACAGACGTCTCCCTGGCTGTCTGGCTGCCGACAGGTCTACTCGATCAATATACTGACTCTCTCTGCTTCTTCCTCCCCTTTTTCTCCAATCCCCCCCTTTGCTTTGCTTCCTCAATTATCCTTTTCATCCTTCCCTTCCTCCCCTCATCTTTATTTTTTCATACATTTACTCACCATTGTCATGCCCTCTTTGACCTTTTTTTTTTTTTTTTTTTTTACCAAGTTCTTCCTCTTTTCTTATCACCGTGTGTTGACCACTTGCTCCGACCCTTCAGACTGACCCCGGACACCTCCCTCTCCTCCTCTCATTAACCGTTCATCACTCGCCTTCTCCTCCGTGAGGGATGAACAATGGGCGCAGGGGCAGTAGGGAGTCTTTAAACACACTCAAGGCCTCCTGCCACTTGAGCCCAAGCACCCAACACAATGCAAATTTTATCCGAGGTGATGTTATTGACTGGAAGCTCCATCAGTGGAGCTTTGAAAATGAGCAGGCTGAAATAAAATGGGGCTTTTTTCTTGAGACACGCACACACACACACACACGCACACATACATTCTTTTATAAAAGCTTTCTCGACAGTGGTGCTCAACAGCAGTAACAGTCAAGCATTTCATAAAAGTGTTTATATACTGTATGTGTGTTATACACACACACGCGCACATCTATTTATCTATACATCTATATCTATATCTATATCTATATCTATATATATATATATATATGCCCACACACCACTTTGTATTGATGATCAGGGTGCGATATATTGGCTGTATTCCTCCTTTGGCCTTTGACAGTCGACATCACCAACAGTAATTATTGCTTCTTCACCAGCAGACGTCATCAGACGCATCGAATAAATGTGTTCAACTCTGACACACTACTTGTCTCATGTGAATCTCGATTCAGTGCTGCACTTCCTCTTGATCGGCTTTTACTGAACAAGTAACCGTGAGTCTTTGCATTCACTACACTTCACTACACATTCAGCATTCACTACTATGTCGTTCACATAAAAGAAGTGTCATATAATAAACCATCAGAACCTTTCTTGAAGTATTTATTTGCAGTTTTTCACTAAAGTCGCCCTGCAGTCATTATCAGTCAACAGGAGTGTGCACTTTGTGTGAGGCCTGCTTTTTTTTTTTTTTTTTTTTTTTTAAAGTAAGGCCATCATAGTGTTCGTAGTTTTGTGTGGGCGATGGGTTTTTTTGGGCATGACCTCACCCACCGAGGAGTGCTCACATGTCTCTAATCTCTTTAAGATGGGATGCCTCACTTTCCCATCATGAGTTTTTTTTTTTTTTTTTTCTCGTGGCCCCTGGGTAATAAATCTAATGGTCTAAAACTTGCTATTCCTCCCCCAAAACAGGGAAAGAAACTATGCGCTTTATGTTCTCCTGAACTTCGTTACGCCGTGCCAGAAAGGAATGATTTCACAGGAAAATGTATGTATCGGCTTTGATTTTTGTCTACTTTCTCGCAATATGCACCCGCTGTAGTGGAATAAAAATTGATTTTTTTTTTCGCTTTTTTGTGCATTAGCTTTTAAATTTGAAATTGTATTTGCAGAATGTGTTTGTGATCAATGAGAGAAATCAAGATTTATAGCTGTGATGTAATATACAAGGAAGTGCAACATCTGAATGTCTGAGAGAGGAATTACAACCTATATTATCTGCACAGCAGATCTATCTATCTATCTATCTCTCTCTCTCTCTCTATCTATCTATCTATCTATCTGTCTATCTATCTATCTATCTAAATATACACTGAAATCAACAGTAATTATAATATTCCCTTTTTTTTCTTAAAACGACACTACCCTGAACCCCACAAAAGTTACCTCTGTACTAAACTTTAATCGACTTTATTACTGAATGAAAAATACCTTGAAAGCCATTAGAAAACGAGAAATAATTTGGGTGTTTTATCATATGTTATCCATTATTTTAGTTTTTCTTTTCCTTCTCTACCTTTTTTTGCCTTTATTTGCTTTGATACAGATATACTTTAGACTTTAAGGAGATAAAAGCAGTGAATCAATTTCCTCTCATCTACTCCTAATTACTCTTCCTCATCATCATCATCATCATCATCACCATCATCATCATCATCATCATCATCATCTCCATCTTCATCACTTGCCTCTTTATTTCTATGAAGGCCTCTTTAATGACTGGGTTTGATGCCCTGGGTGCCTGTGTCCAACTTTGGAGAGCTTCCTTGAAGACAAGCCTTTCATAAATACGCATACAAGTACTGGAAACAGCGGTGCGCACACACACACACACACACACACACACACACACACACACACACACACACACACACACACACACACACACACACGCACACACACGCACTTACACAACCAGGCACACAGGCTGCCCTTGCTCCAGACTGTCTATTGTGTGTATCTGCAGCCTTGAAGAATCTTGAGGAGTGTCTTAAAAGCATGAAGAGGCTCTAAGAGGGACACACAAACAAACACACACACTAATGGCCTCAGATTAGCTGTCAGTGGACACACACACACACACACACACACACACACACACTTCACAGGGTCCTTTCGTCTCTGCAGTCCTTCAAGGGAAAATAACAATTTTGGGGCCCCAAAAGGCTCCCAAACATCTTCTTTTTTGTAGTTTTGCTTGGAAGTAAGGTCAAAACCCTCGATATTCTGTCCCTGGAACAACAATCTCAGACAGTCACCCAGTTTGTGTTCTGTGTGTCGTGTCTGGTCGTGGTTGAAACTTTTGGGGCGAGGTCAAAATACATTGAAATAATATATAAAGGTTATTTATTTCACTTATTTCACAAAGTAGGCAAAATAACAAATATGAGGTGCTTCTTAGCTCTTAAAAAGAAAGACCCTTTGTAACTTCAGTATATGGTGTGCACTTTTTACTACAGGTCAAAGATTAGTGTTACAGTAATACTGGCGTTTATAGTAACTACAGACAGTCTTTGTTTTTTTTATGCAAATGAAAATAAAGTTTGTTGCAAGGATTGCACAGAAACGTCAGGAGCTAAATATGGAAAAGTGCCAGACAGCCCTGACCAGGCTGATAGTCCATGGAGATTTCACAATCACTTGATAAAAGCTGTACAATAAGAAAAGCTTTTTGTTTGGCTGTCCTTGCTGGCAACCAGCTTAAGATGACCCTCAACTTATTTTTATCTTTCTCATTGTATTTCAGTAGGTTTGATTAGACTATTATTTATTTATTTATTTTTATTTATTTATTTATTTATTTGAGCAGTACACATTCTGCTCAAAAGGAGTGGGCTGAAGAAAGAAGCTAATGAGCGCCCACCCCCAAGCTCTAAATAAAATCAATATTTGAATTCACAAAAGCCTTTTATTTTTACATCCTAAATAAAACTGAAGCATATCATTCACATTGACCTCATCTTAGGTTTCTACTTTTTTATAATTACTCTTGAATTTCTTCTTCTTCCTTTTTATCCGTGAAAAGCTTCAAGCTTCGTTTCATGTACGAAAGTTTTAACATAAAAAAAGTCATCCATTTCACTTACATTTTTAAATATATATCATCGTAAACAACTGCTTGTAATAATGTAAATACTATCTATATTCAAGTATAATTCTATCTTTTGTCAGTTAAAGTAAATGTTGACAAGCTTCAAAGTTTTGAGAGTTTGTTCATCACACGTCACAGAAAAGTTGCCACAAATAACATTTCCATCAGATACAGCCTGGTGGAACCATCTCGCCATTTAGAGTGTTGCGGCCAAAGTTTTCACCTCACAGTAAGAATATCAATAGTTTGAACCTAGTTGAAGGCCTTTCTGCAGGGCGTTTTCATGCTGTGTGCATGGGTTTGTTCCTGGTCCTCCATTTTCCTCCTCCAGTCCAAATCCAGTCTGGCTACGTTGCATAATCTGGTACTGATTGTCCTCGGCAATCCCAAGAGTAAACCTCTGATGAAAAGTAAAAGACCCTCCACACACCATCACTTTCCAACGCATCAAAATGGTGTGATTCTGCAACTCTGTGATGTGGCTGCAGGTGGAGTTTCATCGAAATTGCCCGTTCATGTAGTTGCTGCTTGTGCTGCACATCACATCAGAACAGTGCACTTACTCTCCTGAGTCAGCGGAAATGATGCTGCAGCTATCTTGTGGTTAATTACTTTGCATTTCTCCCCATGCAGACATGCAGCATCTTCAAATATTATAATGGTGTGGATTATCATGGGTGAAAGAATTTCTTTAAAAAAAAAAAGAAATAAAAATAACGCAACTTATTTACAGCTTAATAATTCACAATTTTTCCTTTCCTTTTTTTTTGCATTTATTCCATCGTCTTGGTCACGAGACAAACAAAGAAAACACATTATCAGTGAGATACAGCATTTATTTGTCTTCCCTTTAGGTTTCCCAGAGTGGAAACGCTGCGAGACAATATGACTGATTTGCTCAGGGTGGTGTGAGTCTCACCAGATCCAAGCTTTCCTCTGGGCTTCACGAGTTTGTCTTCTAAATGTAGTGGAAAAAGAGAGGGGAAGGAAACTTTCTGAGTTATAGGTTTATTGAAATGCAGAGTTGAACACAAATAAACAAGGGCAGTGTGGAACTGAACACACATTCAGGCAGCAGTTTAACATCACTTTGTGGTATCCAGTTTAGGTTAATTGTGTGTTATAACCTGACATTGTAATGCAAGTACTTTTGGCAGTAACATGCAACTGACTGATCACTGTTATGGAATAAATTATGTTAGAATTGCTGAAAAGTCAATGTTCTTGAATCTTTGTCATAGATTAAGACAGCCAGGTGGTGAAAGGACCTTGAGTTTCATCCAGAGCTTTTCTTCTCTACAGGATCTGCAGCTATTAGCTATTCATCACATTTATAACAGCTGTTATTCACTGGGTGGTTGTTTTTCTCTCAGATTGTGTTGATACTTCTCGGGGTTGATTGGTTAATTTTTCATTATTCTTTCTAGAAGTGGTGTTTTGATGAGTTCTGCATCACTGCTGAAAAGTGTGTCCACGTGCTGAAGCATGACGTTATTTAAAATACGTCAGGATCACAGGTTCCTTTTTTTATTTTAACTACATACCTTTATTTTCCACAACTCAAGAAGGAATCCCACTATTTTTGTTAAATGTAAAGAATCAAGTTCTAATTTTCCTGCACAACACTGGTCATATCCAATATTGTTTCTTTTCTTTGTGGCTTTACTGGACTTTCTCACTTTCTCGACCTCACAGAAGCAGGCAATAGTGGCAACAGCACATCTACTGTAGTCATATATGTATTGATTCGGATACAATGCAGTTATAGTCCAAAGCAATCACCATTTCTTCCAGCCTCTGCCACGAGAGTCAGACAAACAGCTGCAGCAGAGCGTGCAGAAAAGCCACATGTGATGCAATAAGACATAAACGTACGACCACTCTTCATTGTGCACAGGTAACTATAGCAGTATGGTAACTAACACACTGGCTGAGGAAATAATCTTTTGAGATGAGACAAAAAAAAAAATCCTGAAAGGTAAATTCACAGATTGGTTGTCATACTAAAACCAGTAAAGAATGTGTTTGAAACAATATTCGAGCAATACATAGCCACACACATAACAGTACATCGTCTATATAGTAGTGAATGCCGTCCAGTGGCATTCAAAAACTCGTACCGAAAGGTCGTTTTTTTGTGTGTGTGTGTGTGTGTGTGTGTGTGTGTGTGTGTGTGTGTGTGTGTGTGTGTGTGTGTGTGTGTGTGTGTGTGTGTGTGTGTGTGTGTGTGTGTGTGTGTGTGTGTGTGTGTGTGTGTGTGTGTGTGTGTGTGTGTGTGTGTGTGTGTGTGTGTGTGTGTGTGTGTGTGTGTGTGTGTGTGTGTGTGCGCGCGTGTGTGTGTGTGCGTTGCTGTAGCTTCAACACTTGAGCTTTCTGTACTGGCCTCAGAATTTTACTCAGTTGAGTATTTTGCTGACCTGGCTCGACTCTCACCTCAACGTCAATGACTCAATCAGAGATGTGAGAATTAATTAAACTTCCATTGCTCTCACTCGCTGCATGTGGCTGCTATTGTTATTTTTCAAATAGAAAAGTTTTAATATCTGTTTATCAGAGTTGGGTTTTTTTTTTTAAAGAAGTCCCTGCTGTCATCCATAATATGCACATTATGCTTTTGAATACTTTCATCAGGGAAGGAAAATCAAATAAGCAGATTTAAGTCTCCGGGGTGGTTTACTTTCCTGTCCCCCACCGGCCCTGCATGTATGTGTAGGTGCGTGCACTCGCATGGCAGCAGCCTGCTCGGCTCGGTGATGGGGGACATTGATTTTTTTTTTCCCTCTCTCTCTCTCTCTCTCTCTCTCTCTCTCTCTCTCTCTCTCTCTCTCTCTCTCCCCCCTCTGCTTTCTCTGGGATTTTGACAGAATCATAGCACCATGGAAACAAAGAAACTGCTTTGTGACAGAGGAAAACCTTTCATTTCAGCTGGAGTGAATGGCGGCTTGCCGCTGATAACAGCATGGGTAATCAAACACACACACACACACTCATAGAGGAATACACACGTAGACTTGTACGGCACCACAGAGCACTCACGTATAAGGTTAAGGTATGATTGTTGCACATGATTGTGAAAATAAACAACTCAAAGGTCCCTTTTCACTAAGCTGCAGCTCAGGCACACAATCACTGTTATTATCAGCTTCTGCAAGGAAGAGATGTCAGTTGGAGGGTTTTTTCTTATCCGGTAAAACAGGTGCATACTCCTGGTGTTGTGTGGAAATACAGATCTATTTATCATAAAAAAGTAGGTTACCTTTCTTTTTGTTTTTTTAAGAGTGTCATCCCACAGGCATATGGTAGTGCACGAGTCTATATTCCTGTATCATTAATCTGATCCTGAGATGAAAGTCCAGTAAGTGTGGCACACTCTTAAGGCACACTTCATCCTCATCTATTATCTGTAAATTTATATTCCTATGTCGACACGGTGCATTTTTCACCTGGTGTCTGATCATATTAATGATACGGAAGTTTGTCTGCATCTTGTACTGGTCTGTTTTTGTTCCTTCCTCCTCGGCCGCACTGGCATAAAAGCATTAAATACTCAGATTGCTTATCTGGTATTCATCCCTGTATTGTTGTTAGATTATATGTAAGTGATTGTGAGCACGAGAGCGCATTTGGATTATTTCATTAAGAGCATAGATTTTATCATTTTAAAGTCACGCTAATCCAACAAAGCATGTTGGGAAAAACAACATCCTAATAGATAGCGTGCAGTACGAATGGTGAAAGTCCAGAGTCAGATTGCTCTTCATTAAACGATTTGACCCCAAAATATTAGATTTCAGAGATTCTATTGCATTTAGCATCTTTTCTATCATTATTGAGATGACGAGGGATCGGATCGATTCTGTGTCAAATTAACTTGAGGAACACCAGACTGCCAGACTTTCTCTGTGCGTGTGTGCGTGTCTGTTTGTGAGCACACGTAGTTCCAGATGTGTTTCAGCTTCACCTAAATGAAATTAATGTGTATGTGCAGGCATTTATATCTTCATATGCAATTTACTGTGACTGTGCTGTATTTGTGCACGGGAAATCCTTTTAGAAGAGATTTTGAGACAAATTGGAAGTTTCCATTGCACCAATCATTCAGTCTTAAGATGTTAAGGTTCTATTAGGTAAAGGTTAAGGTTATGTCAGGAGTTGTATTGTGAGGTTACGACTGATGGTTTGAAGACCGTGTAAGGGGCAAGCATTCTGTCAGTGGGTGGGCTCCACAAGTGAGGCTGTAAAAACCTGCATGTGTGTGTGCCTGCGTGCATGCGTGTGTGTGTGTGTGTGTGTGTGTGAGTGTGTGTGTGTGTGTGAGTGTGTGTGTGTGTGTGTGTGTGTGTGTGTGTGTGTGTGTGTGTGTGTGTGTGTGTGTGTGTGTGTGTGTGTGTGTGTGTGTGTGTGTGTGTGTCTGCTGTGGCATGCTGAGTTTGTCTCTATTGAGCTGTTGGTGTAATCTGAACAGCTCTACTGAGAGGCTCCTAACCTGAACCAGAACAGAAGGACAGCAGTCAGTGGTCACTGAGAGCCGCCAGATAAAGAGACAATCTGCTCCAAAAAACATAACTCGCCCTGCAGAGGTGACAGAGGCTGGCCTGGAGGTCCACACCTTCCACCAACATGCTGCCTCACCGGAGGAAACCAGAAACGGGTTGAGATTACTGGTTTCGCACACACTGCGGCCAAATGGTAAACTTACACCACACTGCGACTGATAAACTGCTCACCCTGGATGAATCCAAAGGCCATCCAAACATGTCGAGAAATGATTCAAACCGTCTGGATGTTGTGCTGCTGTACAATCTGACGTGAAAGATCAATTTATTTTGGTGGCGTTACCCTTTCAGGTGTGGGAGAATACATTTTGTAACAGCACCCGGGAACTATACTTCAAAGTAAATGTGTATCAGCCTCATGCATGTATAATGTATTCTCGATTAATAAACAATTTCATAAACATCTCATAAAATATAGATATACCAACACGTGTTACTGTTGGTTCAACTGAACAAACTGTGCAGTGATGAAATCATCCAGTTTCCACTATAAAACATATGACACAGAATAAACGTGACTTTAGAAAAAAACCTCCTCATATTGTAAAACCGTGTCAGTAGAGCCAAGAGGTGTCATAAAATGTAGAACGACGACACATACATGTTCTTTAAAAGTGCCCTATACTTCATATAAATTAAACTACTGTGGTAATATGGCAACATCAAGTTTTATTTTTTATTATTTTACAATTTTCAGCAT
Source organism: Blennius ocellaris (assembly GCF_963422515.1). NCBI lineage: Eukaryota > Metazoa > Chordata > Actinopteri > Blenniiformes > Blenniidae > Blennius > Blennius ocellaris. The sequence goes on along the minus strand of NC_137650.1, from coordinate 7,429,850 downwards.
GATACAGATCTGAAAACTGAATCTCAAATTCTTAAACTAAAACCTTGACTCAAAATACGTTTTCCTATCATATAAGCCACACAAGGGACAGCATTGCTAAAGATGTGACCTCGTGGCTTCAAAGACAGCTGATAGGGACAAAGTACCAGAGGACATCAAAACACTGTCTCCAACTTTCATTCTCTCTTTAGGTACTTGTCTTTTTTTTTATTTCTTTAAAAATACATTAAAGCTTAATGATTGAGCAAGAATGTATTTCTTTCACTTCTTTGTAAAGCTCTGTGAATCGTCTTGTACCTGAATGATGTTTTATCAATACATTCGCCTTGCCTTGCCTTGCCTTGTAAGCGCTACAATTCACAATCAGAAGTGGTTGTCAGGCAAAAAGACAATTCCTCTCAAAATAAAGAGACAAAGGTGACTAGATATTGTTCATTGTCGGATGAATGTTCGCGGGATCGGTTCGAAAATATTCAGTTCAATGAACTGTAGTGCAGACAGGTAAAGTATAAAGGGCTTCATCTTCACAGATAACACTTGAATACAATCGCGGTAAAACATCCGTGCACCAGAACGAATGTACCTGGGTTTCTATGAAGAAATGTAGTTTAATCTTGAAGGATTGTCGGGACAACATTTGGTGTTTTGATGCGCATTCACTGTGTCTCTTTGCCCTGGCCTTTAGAGAATGACTCGTCTCATCTGAAGCCACTCACAGCTAAATGTCCCATCTGGTAACATTTCCACGTCTCTCCGCCTTAAATCAATAGCAATAATTTTCCTAAGACCCTCGCGCACAAACACACACACACACACACGCGCACACACACACACAAGGGGGGGTATATCTGCCTCGATCTGCTTGTTTTTGTTTCGGTTGCCATTTAATTTGATTGGCATTTCTGTGGCTTGTTGTCCTTTGAGCATTGGGTTTTGAATGTGCACTTCAGTCTGAAACAAAACGACATGCTCATTTCTTCATGCGCGCCGTGTCGGTCGTCAGATTCACAACTCTCGATTGAACTCATTGATCGTTTTACAACCAATATTGTTGATTTGTGGTTCATTTATTGAGCGTTTTGGCTTTCCGACAAATCAATACCCCCTTTTGCGATACTCCCGATGCACCGAAGCCGACAACACACACACACACACACACAATCACCGGTCTCCATTTTAGCTCGCTCCAGCTGCAGGTTGGGCTTGTGTGATGGCCGACACTCTGCTTTGAGGTGCAACACATCAATGCAGCTTGCTCAAACAAGCATGCGAACACGTGAGAATACATGCACACTATTGCAAAATAGCGCTCACACTCACACTCACACACACACACACACACACGCAAACACACTTGGCTGCGCATCGTGATTGATCCGGGACCAACGGAGCCGAGGTAGCGGTGAGTGATGCTTCGTTATTAATGTATCCAGATGAGATAATTACTCAGCCCTTCTGCTCCTCCACTGGTCGGCCAGTTAGTTAAACACGCGTCGGGGATTATGATGTCAGCCAGATTAAATGATCAATTACACACACGGCAGAGTGCATGCTCCCTCTCCTGCTCCTTTCCCAAAACAGAAAATGCACACACAAACACGGTGTGTGTGTGTGTGTGTGTGTGTGTGTGTGTGTGTGTGTGTGTGTGTGTGTGTGTGTGTGTGTGTGTGTGTGTGTGTGTGTGTGTGTGTGTGTGTACTGTATGCGTTGGTCAGTGGCCGGTTGGGCAGGAGCTCTGGCTTCTTGACCTTGAGCTCCGGGGTCAGGCAGCAGACGGCCGGCCAGCTGGACATTTCCATCAGAAAGACCCCGAGGACCTCTAAAACACACACACACACACACACACACACACACACACACACACACACACACACACACACACACACACACACACACACACACACACACACACACAGACACACACACACACACTACCTCCAAGATCCCCTCCCTTGTTTTACTTGTATCTCATTTTCTCCTGCTGTGGACGGTTGGATGGTTTATGAGTGCAGAGAAGCTACAGCCATTCATTTTTCCCTAACTGGGGGTCTAATGGAGAGGTCTACGCTGGAAACCTGAGCTCTCACTGAGTAATGAGCCGCCCTTTGCTGTCCACTGTAGTGTGTGTGTGTGTGTGTGTGTGTGTGTGTGTGTGTGTGTGTGTGTGTGTGTGTGTGTGTGTGTGTGTGTGTGTGTGTGTGTGTGTGTGTGTGTGTGTGTGTGTGTGTGTGTGTGTGTGTGTGTGTGTGTGTGTGCGTGTGTGTGTGCGTGCACCGCCCAGTAAGCTCCATGCGGCCAGGCTCTGACCCTGTAAATGATGTCTCTCCTCCCTCTCATCCACAGTGGCTCTTTACTGCTAATAACCTCTGATCAGATCTCAGATGGCGGAGTCCACTGCTGGGCCTGGACTACCTCCAGCCCAACGGCCCGCTAATACGCTCCAATCAACCGTGAGCTTCTCTATTGGAGTTTGATGCGCAAGGATCCGTGGCCGGGACGGGTCACGCCCAGCGCCCCTGCATTGTAGCTCCACCAGGCCCTGCCATGACTACCTCTGCCATCTCTGGGTGTGTGTGTGCGTGTGTGTGTGTGTGTGTGTGTGTGTGTGTGTGTGTGTGTGTGTGTGTGTGTGTGTGTGTGTGTGTGTATGATGGGGGGGGGGGGGCAGGGGAAAGTGAGCCAGCCACTTCTCCACAGTCTAATGCAGTTAGACCCGGGCCAATCAGTCATTCCGACCAATACTAACCATGTCGCTGGGCCTCTCCTCCCCATCTCTTCCACACAGGAGCCACAGAGAGCAGAACTGTACATTTACCTGCAATTAGATTTGCTGCAGCATCCTGCTGGGAGTGACGGCGGCTCCCTCAGACCAAGAGATGGCGACCAATCCTGTTGTATTGCATTTATCTACATAAAAACACATGTGCTCTGTGTGTGTGTGTGTGTGTGTGTGTGTGTGTGTGTGTGTGTGTGTGTGTGTGTGTGTGTGTGTGTGTGTGTGTGTGTGTGTGTGTGTGTGTGTGTGTGTGTGTGTGTGTGTGTGTGTGTGTGTGTCTCTTCTGGTTGGTGACGGCCCAGTAGTGTTTGCCTGGCCCTTTGCAAAAGGTGGTGGATGGATAATGATTTAACCATTGAAGATTAGTGATCAGATGAATACAATGGAGTGGCTGATAGCTGCCTCTGTCTGTTTGCTCTGCCTCTACCGGGAACGGGACAGATCTCAGGCGCACACACAGAGTTACGTTGATTTAATCCCCTGTCACTGAGCTCAATACTAAACTCAGTGTGAGCATGGCGACACCTCGACCGGGGACACAGCTCAGGTTGGGTGTGTGAGTGTGTATTCATGTACGTCGCTCTTTGTGTGGCCCGAAAACTGCCGGAACTCACTTCCTCGCCTGCCTTGGCGAGTCCAAAATTTCAGGGCTCAATAAAAGTGAATGTGTCGTTATGAGAAGTTTCGTGGTTTTATGGCTGAGGTTGGAGTCATGGCAGGATGAGGGTGGAGGCAGACGAGGCAGGTTACGGTAAGAGTGGCGTGCGAGGAAATGCATTATATCAATAGAAAGGTCTTACAAAGATATTGCCCAAAAGGCCCAAAATGCAAGGTGACACACCGGCTGACATGTATGTGTGGCGACGAAGATGTGGCTTTCGGAGTAACGGAAAAATTGAATCAGGGTCAGGCAGTTGGTTGCAATGATTGCAAGGGAAAGCGTGACGGCGAGAGGGCGGGCCCACAGAGATAGCAGTGTGTGTGTGTGTGTGTGTGTGTGTGTGTGTGTGTGTGTGTGCGTGCGTGCGTGCGTGCGTGCGTGCATGCGTGCACAATGCAAACACATGCAGTTTCGGAGGACGGCTCTCACCGCCTCGTCAGAATGCACACACACAGATTCCATTCCCTCGTCCCTGAATCCCCTCTCGTCGCCCTCCTCTCCTCCTTTCTTCACCTGCACACTCCCCCCACCCCGTCCCTCCCGCTGGGCTGTGATTTACTGTGCGCCGCCCCTCCCCGCACCTTGCCAGCACATTAAGGGCATTTAAACTGTGGCCGTCGCTAAACAGGGGTCTTTATGGAGACGGTCCACACATCTAAAGCCCATTACAGCTACATCAACACTGGATAACAATGACTAATGAACAATAGATATCATGAGAGACTGTGCCAAATCAGTAATCAGTATTCACTGGTACAGAGAGGGTGTGTGTGTGGGAGTGTGTGCCGGGCTGTTATTGCTCCATTCATTCACACGTTCTCTCATTGTTTGTGCTCTGGATCAACAGTACGAGTCTCACAAACTCATTAAATGTGGCCCAGATCTGCAGTACAGCTCTGTAACTGAACTTACATATTCTTGTCCGTATACCTGGAATTGATGCTGTAACAAATGGCACTTGCATGACCTTTATGTTAACCGATGGCGTTGCGTCCACTATGCTGTTTGAGAGATGTCGTGAGATGCAGAGACTGTGTATATTTCCACTCACCGGCACATGCACTCTTATCCTGGACTTAACTGTGGGATAACAAGCACAAATAAACCCCCAAACAAAGCGGGTGCTTCCATTCTCCCCAGCCAGACCTTATTCCAGGACTTCGGTGAGGCTTTGAACCCGAGAGTGGAGGTATTTGCAGGCTTTGCCCTGCGCTGCAGTGCTGAATGGAGAAGGTGGAAGTGGCGTCCGTAATCCCATAATGGCAGGTACGTAATGACAGGGGGAACCTGTGTAATCCTCTTTTAGATGCAGCTATCATTGTGTCTACCCCAGCCACTTTCCCTACTAATCCCAGCACCCACCCCACCCCCACAAGCATGCACACACAACTCCTCAACACACACATACACACACACACTCAATGCCCCCAAGAAGAAGGGAAAAAAATGAGAAGCACAACATGTCAGCTGTGATTTGTTTGCATTCTTCAAAAAGATAAATACACATAACTAAGCAGACATTCACAGACACTCTTCTGGCTCCTTGAGCCTCAGATAGTTGGAGTGAGATCGATTCACTAAACTTCTCAGGAGCTGATAAGAGGTTCACTGATAAAACCAGAAGCTCACAATATTTCTTTATGAGCGGCGTTATGAGGCCGTGACACACAGGCTCATTTGCTACATGTGGCCAGAATGTGCCCTTGAGCGAAGAGGCCTAAAGGCAGTGGGTAAGTGACAAATTAGACAGTTGGAGGACAAGAATCTATTAGGAAATGCTGCAGGGATCAGGCTGACCATGGTCGCCAATCTCATGCTGGAAAAAGTATTATTTTTACTTCATCTATTCAGCTGAGGTATTATCACGTTTTTTTTTTGGGGGGGTGGGGGGTTTTAACCCAGCTCCAAACTGAAGAGGTGAATTATTCCACCATCATGAAGCAGTTTGAGTAGATTTGATCAGAAGTTGCTCCTCTGTAATTGAACCACCTGCATTAAAGGTTGTCATCTGACTGACTTTTACATTAACTGTGACTCAACAACCATGTCAAATCTGTTGCCGGGCAGAATCTGACAGAATGCTGACAATAATTCACAACAACAACACAGTCAGAGTTGGTATGAAAAAGTTTACGTGGGTAGAAAAGCAGGCTTCTTTATGTCGGGCCAGTTTGGTCCTCGCCGACAGAAACACCCACCAAACACTCTTCCACTTTCACAAACACTCACCCTCACAGAGACCTATTGTGCGCCACGGTGAGCCGCTCACCGCCACACACACGCACACGCTGACACACTAAAAGAGAGGACCATGTCTTGTTGACATTAAATATATAATCCTTCCCTTTTTCTGAGGTATAGATTTTCAAGGCGCAAGTAAAGGACAGCAATCCTTGACCCAACCACAGAGCGCCTTGTTAAATCTACTCACACACACACACACACATCACTTTTACCAGGTGAGACCTAGTTATTAAATATGGCACTTCCCGTGGCAGAGAGGATTTTTAACTGATCAAGAGGGACACTCTATTTCTGAGCATTATTAAAGTTTAAACAGTGACAGCCACTTGTGTGTTTCCTGGAGACTCACAGAAACTAATGAGCTCGTTGGAGAAGAAAACAAATACCGGTACATAAAACAGTTATAATGAGACGCCTTGTTGATGTGTCACACATCAGGAAGGCTTGATTGAGAAACACAGATGTTTCTCCTGACAATTCAATTCAGATTTTGCATAAAAGGGAAAAAAAAAAAAAAGGACCTTATTTTTGAAAGCTTTCTTTCAGAAGGCACAAATGCATAATTTCTTTCAGGCTTTGCGTTCCTTGAATTACTGATAAAATATGACGCAGACATGAATGAAATTGCATCTTTGTTCAGATTTACTGAATCGGCTGCCTCTGCACTGTTACCACCAGCCAAAAACTTTAGATTATCACAAACTTCTTAAAGAAAAATAATTTCTTTAATGTGGTACATCTGGAAGAAACATTAAATTTTAATTGGGGGGGGGGGGGGGGGGAGCCTCAGACTGCAAGAGAAGCAGAGAAGAGGCCCAACTATTTCAAGTTGCGATCCACCATGAAATAAACTTAATTGACCTCCCGTCCGTCATATTTGAACAGGCCTCCAAATGTCAGCTGGGCAGCGTCCTCCTTTTATAAACGTACCTTTTAATCAGTCCTCAGTGTGTATCTAGCGGCGCACTGACCACAGAGCCTCCAGGCCGAGGGTTGGCTGACCCCCTCACCCCTGACCCCTCAGCTGATCAAACTCTAACCCTGGGACAGATGGATAACGGACTCTTTGCTTTATCTCCTCCTGACCACACTCTCTTTCTCCCTGCCCTCGCCGGAGCCCTTCCTTTCACCTCTTGCTGCCCTGCCTCTCTTCCCCTCCTTCTTCCCTCTCCTGTTCCTCATCACCTCAACTCTCACATCCACTCATGTCCTCACCTTTACACTCCACTTCTCCACTTTCACATCCTCTTCTTTTTATACTCTTCTTCTACGTTGCACTGCTCTCCAACGCTTCATCTTCCTTGCTTATTTTAACTTTTACCTTCCTTTTTTGTTTCATTCCCTGTCGACAGTCCAACTTTGTCAAGTGTGGCTTTACTCTAATATGTATTTACAAGCTGAAAGATTATTGTGGAGAAGAATGTGTCAAATAAACTAAAACTACACATGAAAATATGACAGTACATTGAGTTTGGAATTTCCTTAATTAATATACATGATTATGATTGGGGCAAACAGTGCTTGTGTCATACTTTAAGCTGCTGGACCTGATGATAACAATTATAGGAGATGTTTGTGTTTACAACAAAAGAATTGTTTATTTTTTGTCTTTTAATTCAGATTTTTTTTTTTTACTTGATGAAATGTTTTTGATTTCAGGAGATTTTTATTTGCACACATGCATAATTGCAACCTGCAGCGATAAAGGCAACTCTGATTAAATACAACATGAAATATGTCTTCAGTTAAAAACTTCTGGGTTTTTTTTTTAATGGTGAATTTTCTTTGCTCTGTGGGTTTATTTCACCTACAGAAAAATGTGTTTGAATGGTTCAGGGCTGCTCCAGTTTCTATCTGGATCCCACTGCAATCCTGTAATTTAAGTTTATTTCTCCTGCAAAATGAAAATGAAAAAAAAAAAAAAAAACCTTCTAGGGTTCCAATCTTTATAATCGCCCTCGGTGTTCCCTCATCTTTCTCTCCCTCTCCCTCTGTTAATATATGGGATCATTATAAACATTTATGCAGCTTCTCGTGCCAAAGGGGCTGACGCTCAGGCGGATCGAACCTTTCGATTGATACTGAAACAATTTGCATACTGATTCTCTTTCAGTGCGCACGGATCCATAACAACACCGGCCAGCTATTCAAATGCGCCTGCATCAAGAAAAGCACGGAGAGAAGCGCGGCGCCGGGGCAGGAAAAGAGAGGCTTTTTTTGCAAGGCGGATAATTTTTTGCGACCAGGAAACGCAGACGCTTGCGGCGGCGAAGGATCTTTACCTCGGTCGGGATATCAGACTCTGGCGGCTCTGGAACAAAATGCTGGAAGCCGGGGTGGAAGAGGAGGAGGAGGAAGAGGAGGAGGAGGAAGAGGACGGGGAGAAAACACACACACGGTGGAAAAGCGAGGATATATCTGATGCTTTTTTTTTTCTTTTCTTTTTTTTTCTTTTTTTTGCTACTGTTGTCGTGTAGTAAAAGAGTTTATGTAAATTGTTGTTGAAGTGCTTCTCGCTGTGCTGTGAGGGGGTGAGCTGTGGGTGGATTGATGGTGCAGACGCAGGATCCTGCGGTAAAGTCCGGGACTCCAGTGTGTGAAAAGTGCGCGCGTCGCAACGCGCGCGTGTGCATGTCAGTGGTTTTCTTGTGCGTCGCAGGGGAAGAAGTGTTTAAATGCAGACGTTTCAACCCCGGCGCCCCGTCGAGAAGAAAACGGTGCTGTCCAAATCTGACGCACACCGTCAGACTGCTTCTCTGCACTCAAACTTAAAGCAGCTGCGCCACGCGTCCGTCCGCAGTATGTGCACACTGCTGTCAGCTCAAACCCAAAGGTCCATTCCTTTTCAACGCTTCATTATAGCTCAAAATAATGCATATATCACCGTCGGCGATGCTACAACTACTGATGAAGGACGTGCACTATTGTATAGCAAATGTCAGTTTGCGTAAAACGTGATTTGGTTTTCTTTAATAGATATAGAGGAAATTAATTCCACAATACAGACGCAGTTGTTTTGTCCTGTGAAAGTACTCTAGCACACATTAATCTGAATCTGAAGTCATTCTCTCAAGAGGTTGAGGAAGTGCAGTTCATTTTGATGCAAAGACAGTGATGCACCATGAAGGATGATTATCCGGGAAAACATGTTGCCAAGTGTCTTATTGGAAACCAGCCCCACCCTCTTATTGTTATCGGATGGAAAAATGACAAAGTGCTTGTTAAATCTAACATAGAGTTACGAATGGTAAAATGACTGCCTCCTAACAACCTCAAATAATATAAGATATTGTTATAAATACTGTGGAAACAATACATTTTAAATAAATTAATTTGCATTTTACTTTGAATTTTACCGTGTGGAAACTTACAGAAGGACCAAGTCTTAATAGCATGTCGCAACTAATTTACTGTCTGTTTCGAGCTCGATTTAAATGTTTTATTTTATTTTCCTGTAGACATGTTTTTGATCTGCAGATAAAATGTTGAGCCAACTTTGAAAGGCGATTAAAAACAGAGGGCTTCATATAAAACACCACCTATATAAATACAAATAAAAAAATTACAAAACTTTTTCTACTCTTAACAGAAACTTGAGACACTTTTTCAATTGTCCTCTGATTTTTGCCCTTATTAGTGTTGCACCAAAAGCCTCGTTCAAGCGCTTGGTGTAAGAGGTCACTTGGAGTGGAGGCGCACATTTGCAGGAGCTGGTTGTGCTATCGTTGTCACGGTTTTGTTGTCATAATTGGAGTCTCACCAAAGTTGCAGGCAGTAATTGAGCGGCATATGGACACCTTAATGTAAAGTGATGCCTTATTATTTTCTCATGGGTGCACGAATCAAAGCAAGTGACGCGGAATAACGCTGGAGGAGAGGCAGTTGATTTACCTCTGAGCAAGGCAGCAGGTCCAGCATCTGCTGCTCGGCCATGATGGCATTTTTAAACTATTATAAAGAAAAAAAAAGTACATTCCATAATCAAGGGGATTAAATCTGCCATTCATATTATCGTCGGCTTGGGGTTATTGTTAGTTTAGCAGTCCTTATATATTTAACTTGGAGGAAAAACAAAAACTTTGAATGTGCTTGTGTTGAATACCTTTTGAAAGGATTATAATATAAGGTTAAAAACAACAGTAAATTAGCTCTTTTCACTTGGTGATGTCGTTTGGCTTTTTGCACATTTTTTTCTTTTCCAAATGACTCTTTTTAAAATAGTTATTGAGTATGTGAAAATAAAAATAACAAAAATGCATTGAATAAACAATATTTGCGCGCCTTTAAATTTCAATATTTTGTCTTAGAAGACATGTTTCTAAGTCAAACAAATATCTGCTGGTAATGTAAATAATCTGCTCATTCGAATAGGGAAAGGAAGGATTAACGGTTAAAGAGCCACAGATGAAGCAGAAAATAAAAAAGGAATATTGTTTGGTATTTTTAGGCTTGTTTATTCTAACAAATTGTAGGCCTTAGCCCTCGAGGAATTATAATTTTATTCAGTATTGATTGGCGCGGTGTGGTGTGCTTTCAAGGCCAATACTTCAAATGTACTCTAAAGGCCAGCCACCAACGCTGCAATGCACATTTCTTACAGGAGAAATCCTTTCAGGTGTTCTCAAATATTTTATAGTCTAACATATCTGTATTTGTCCCACAGCACACCTGGCTTTGAAAAAGATATGTGATCAAAACGATCCTCTGAATGTAGAGAATGTGGAGCCCTGGATTTCGAAGGTGAATCCGTGAATTAATTTATGGGTTCAAAACAATTTTTAAAAAGGCGCAATTTGATTTATTTTCCTAAAGGTTAATTCAGTTTGTGCGTGCGCTCGACCTTGTGTCATATCCATCCGCTTTAAATGACCAAACAGGCCAAATTCAAGGAGGCTCATTTATAAAAGTTTAGTTTCACCAGATGCCATTTAACAAAGGCTTATTTCGAGAAGAAGAAGAAAAAAGCTGTAATTGTCATTTTAAACGTCTGTAAGGCTTGCATCGCTGTGTCATTTTAGCAGGGCTGCTGAAATATTGATCCACGGTCCCCCTCTGCCAGACATTATATTGTTTCTGCTCGGATATGCTGCTGTGGGCTTCACGGGAATGATGCCCCTGATTAATAATCAGCGTGGAACCTGTAAGTAAATGACACAGTGCTTTTCAGTGCCCATCCCCTGTAACTTTATTTTTCTAAACATATAAATATGTGTGCGTTGCCTGTACAGACCATGAAACCCGGAACATTTGGGAACTGGTGCAGCAGCGCATGGATGTGTGAGGCGCAACTTGTTGGGCTCTGCCTGGGCTTTTCTTTTGTGCTAATTGAATTGAATTTCCACTGAAATGTATCCTCTTTCAGGGGGTGTGCGGAAAAGCGCCTTCCCCTACAATCTCTTTGCAAAGCAAATGTCACAGGCTCGTAATGCCAGGCCTGGCTCGGCACAATGGCCGCAGAGAGCCAGCGCACATAAACACTGCACGGCTCAGGTCGTGCAGACGTGGCAGGAGCCTATCGATCCGTATGAGAATGTGTAGATGAGGTCTGCTGCCAAGTAAGACCAAACCTTAGCCTTTCCTACTCATCTCCTTTCTGCATCTCGTTTGTCAGCGAGCGGGTGTGCTGCAAAAGCAAAATAAAATGTGAAAAGTGACTAAACCTGTCTGTAAAAATGAAGTTTTTTAGAGAAAAGGAAGGTCGTGAGAGTAATTTTAATTGAGGGGGAGGGGGGGTCAAATACATATAATAGACTGTTTGTTTGTTTTTTTCTTTTTACTAAATTTAGATTGAAAGGAAATACGGCATGCCAGGTTACAATTCTTTAAACATTAATAGAATTATGTCCCCGGTGTTTTTGTTTCCCTGTTGTGAGCTGCCTCTAAAGTCCATTATGTCCACTGGACTGCACGCTTGGACAGCCACACTTGGAGGAATTAGTGTCCCTTTGTCTCGACACACGTCACACACACGCCGTTGACATTGACTTCACATCAGAGACAGTTTAACTTCTTCTACTCTTTTTGTCTTCCATCGTCTTTTATTTAACTCGTTCAACCGAGCGCTGGGTCTATTGTGGGTGGGAGGGGCCCCGGCAGATGCGGGGCCCCTAGCAGGTCCAGGACAAGGAAAAGTCTGAAAGGTTAATCTGTCCCCCGCAGATGTTGGCTTTGGGAGTCTTGAAGCGTCACCTTTGACATGTCCCTCATTCAGCAGGGGGTCCAGAAGGACACTGACCGCTGCAAGCTGTCACCTCGGGCCGGCTGAGGACGCAATGCTCCACCGCTCTATTAGGCTAAACGGCCCCTGACACACAGCCAGGGCCCGGGCCCTTCATCCGGCTGCAGGTTGGGACACCTTTGACTCTGCTGCTGCACAATGTCCGCTGCATAACCCGTCCTGTTATGAGTCAGCATGTCTTTTACTGATCATGTGAATGTAATTGTGAATGTACATGTAAATATATATAAGTTTTCTAATAAAAAACAAAAAAAACAAAAGCAACAAAAACAAATGCATATTTAAATCATATGCTGGGTTTTTTTTTTAATTATATCTAAATGCTACTGTGTAATCTGACGTGAAATACCTACTTAAATAACTCCAAACATTGGGATTAAATGTGCTTCATCTACCAACAGGACACACACACGCAAACACACACACTCATCACATGCTGGGCTTGGTTCGTTAAGCCTAATAGGTGAACAATAGACACATCTGCTCATCTTTTTCTATCAAAAGAGAAGGTAGTACGGTCCTCTTCGTTTGGTTAAACCGCCACATATTTGGCAGGAGTGTGTGTGTGTGTGTGTGTGTGCGCGGGGGGGGGTCGTGAAGTGCTGCTGAAGTGGCCTCTAATAATGAAAAAGTGGATCTCTGTGATGAATACATGCAGCCTGTAACTTCATCGACAGCTCCATTAAACTGCTAATTACCTCATTTTCCCTCTGCTGTAAATTTGTGAAATCACTGCAGAGTTGAGGAGGAATAACTGGTGTTTCCACTGCGGGGATTCTTAAGATTGTTGTTGTTTTGGGGTTATTTTACGGAGTTGTTTTTTTTTTTTTTTTATGCAACTCCAAATGAACCCGGAAGTTTGCTTCATTTGCATTTAATGATTTAAGGAGGACTTGAAGATACAGCCTCATTACGGCGCTAATGAATGAAGCGTTTTCCTAAACGGGAGCTGGTTTTTAAACATTATGCGCCGTGACGCACCGCTTCTCCACCCTGCTGAGAGTTTCACTTTAGAAATATGTCCATTTGTATCACTGACATTTGCAGTAAAGTGCTTAAGGCTGCTGTTAGCAGCTTTTAGCAGGTGGCTTGATACCTCCCTTCCTTAATAAGGTAGCAGACGTCAGAGTAGGGGGCGGTTATGTGCGTGTGCGCGCGCTTGGGAGAGAGAGGGAGAGAGAGGAAGAGAGAGAATGGGAGGAGATGGGAGCGCAACAGTGCGCATGTGCGGACGGTGATCTGTGCTGCGGTGGAGCGGGGACTGGACACACACTACGAGAGAGATGGCGCGGCACCCGACCGGAGCGCAAGGACAGCTGGTTGGCGGTGGGGGGGCTTGAATTATAAAGAGAATCAGAAGGAAAAAAAAAAAAAATTAAAAACAAAAATATCAAGAAAAAACCGGGGGGGGTTTGCAGAAAGGACGAGCCATTACTGAAATAAGCAGCAGGGTTGGAGAATAATCACTTCATAAGGACTGAGCGGAGGCGAGCGCTAAACGGAGGCTACTGCAAGAAGGAGAAGGAGGAGAAGGAGAAGAAAAGCAACAAAAGAGAATTGAAGTTTACTGGACGTGAGAACTTGTGGACGTCGGCTGCCTGCGGTAGGTCAGATAGATGGTTGGTCCACAGCGCTACCGCGATCATGAACGCACAGCTGTCGATGGAGAATATTGGCGACCTGCACGGAGTGAGCCATGAGTCCGTGTCCGGCCACGGAGAGCTGCTGAGTGGCCACAGTCCGCATTCCCGTCCGAGCCCCCGGGGTCTGAGCCACCGAGCCATGGGCATGGCGACCCTGCTGGACACCGGGGAGTATCACCCCGGCCACCACGGACACCTGCACCCAGCCATCAGCATGTGCGAAGCCCCCCCTGGCATGAGCGCCAGCAGCACTTACACCACCCTGACCCCCTTACAACCCTTACCGCCCATCTCCACCGTGTCCGACAAGTTTCCTCCCCATCACCACCACCATCACCATCCCCACCATCCGCACGCGCACCCCCACCAGAGGATCCCCGGCAACGTCAGCGGCAGTTTCACGCTGATGCGCGAGGACCGGAGTCTGGCGCCCATGAACAGTCTGTATCCCGCATATCACCACAAGGATCCCTGCATGGGTCAGAGCCTGTCCCCGCTGTCCGGCTCCGGCCTGGCCAGCATACACACGTCTCAGGCCGGCATCCCTCCGTACGCCCACCCCGGTGCCGCCATGCCCGGCGAGAAGATGCTCACCCCCAGCGGATTCGAGGCGCACCACCCGGCCATGCTCAGCAGACACGCGGAGCAGCACATGAGCTCCTCGGCGGGCATGGTACAAATCAACGGCCTCCACCACCACCCGCACGCCCACCTTGGCGCGCAGGGCCACGGCCAGGGGCTGGGGAACAGCCGGGAGCAGGCCTCCGGGCTGGGGCAGCAAGGGGGGGTCGGTGGAGGGGGGGGCGTTTCTGGGGGACAGATGGAGGAGGTGAATACCAAAGAGGTAGCGCAGAGGATCACCACGGAGCTGAAGCGCTACAGCATCCCTCAGGCCATCTTTGCCCAGCGGGTCCTGTGCAGGTCCCAGGGGACCCTGTCCGATTTGCTGAGGAACCCCAAACCCTGGTCAAAGCTCAAGTCCGGCAGAGAGACCTTCCGCCGCATGTGGAAATGGCTGCAGGAGCCTGAGTTCCAGCGCATGAGTGCGCTCAGGCTCGCAGGTGAGCGAAGCCTCGGTAAAGCTCCTTTTTTTCTGCTTTCTTTTTTCCCCCCCCGTGAATATAATGCAATGAGTTAAGAGCAGTGGCTTTATTTCATCACAGAGGGTCAGTCGCCTCTGAATGGTTCCTAATGTCGAGCAGGTCAAGTGGGCTGGAAAGCAAAACTGACCTTGTTGTATTTACTAAAAAGAAATGATATACACGGGTGCGCGCTCACACCAGGTTCCATTCAAGATAAATGCTCCCTCTCTTGGAATTAAAAATACTTATAATAAAATTTATATTTTTATAATACCAGACTGAGAGGGAATTACAGACGTGCATTATTTAGACATGGCCTTTAAATAGGAGATTATTTCTAATTTCTAATATGACACACAATACACGAGGGTGAAAAGTCTTTCACCAAAGAACCGAGCCCCCTGCACAGGGCGACTGTGGCTGATATCAATACATGTCCCATTTCTGCCTCCACACTGATTTGGGTGCTTGTTTGAAACAAGCGCTCTTGTCATTTTACCTCAAAATATCGACCTCTGGACTGCGTAAACCAATCCGTCTCCCAAAAATCGTTAGGAATGTGTTTATTTTGGTGTTGATGCAACTGATCGGCCTTTTTTTTTTTTTTTGGTGTTGCCCTTGGTGTAAACAGAACGGGGTGGGTGGGGTGGGGGAGTGTAAAGTGTGTGCGTGTGCACGTGTTGTGGGGAGTCTAAGATAAACTAAAATTAAATGTCAAGTGAAGCTGGACTCATGCATTATTCAGCGGGCGAAATGGGCCCTGGCCATCGCTTGGTAAAATTATAGACGTCGTATCATTATGGATTAGAATAGAATAGAATAGAATAGAATAGAATAGAATGGAATAGAATAGAATAGAATAGAATAAAATAGAACACGTCTTAATGTTTGCTTGTAAAGCAGCTCTGACTTGACTGAGGTTTCTCTAATTAACTGATAGACCTCTGTATTAATTTGTCCCTGAGGTACGCACGAGTCAATTAGGGGCGCGCAGCGAGGCCTAAATAGCTTGAGCGTGTTCACAGCCAACCAATAGATTTTTTTTTTTTTACCTTTTATAGTCCCAATCAATGACCTACAAATGGGCTTTTTGGCTTTTTGAAAAGTGAGGCAGTGGAAAGTGCGTGTATCTGCTCGTATTGGTGCGTGTGCACGCGAGTGTAATCGCAATTGATTATTTTTCAGTTTTCCCATCTGCTGCTGCTGGCTGTGTGTGTGTGTGTGTGTGTGTGTGTGTGTGTGTGTGTGTGTGTGTGTGTGTGTGTGTGTGTGTGTGTGTGTGTGTGTGTGTGTGTGTGTGTGTGTGTGTGTGTGTGTGTGTGTGTGTGTGTGTTGGAGGATGAGATTTTATCACGGACTGTTTTGCAAATGCGTATATTCCCCGTTTGAAAGATTGTTTTGCTTATTCAACGAGCTGATATTTATAACTGATAAAATAGCAGGCCTGCTCCACTTGTACTTATTATTTTTTTCTGGCTGATTCACGTTTTGTGTGTATCGTTAAGTAAAACTTAAAAACTTTAGTCTTTAATATAAAAAATAAAAAAGACCGTTAGAAAACCAATTTTTTGATATTTTATAAAAGGTTGTGGGAATTTAAAAAAAATGGGGGGTACAAACTAAATTAATTTACAGGAATTCTCGGAGCGCCGTTGTATTGATTGGTTCGTTCCGAGGTGAACTACATTTGTGATCGTGTACTGAAGTAGATGTGATATTCTCATTGATTTTAGGCTCCTGAAAATTAATCTCGGGCCTTCTCTGCTTTTCCCACGTTTTCAATTACCCATCAGAATTTGTTTGCATAGAATAGAATAGAATAGAATAGAATAGAATAGAATAGAATAGAATAGAATAGAATAGAATAGAAAAGAAAAGAAAAGAATAGAGTAGAATAGAATACAATACAATACAATACAATAGAATAGAATAGAATATTATTATTGTTATTATTAGGATACATTAATTGATTTTTTACAATGTGAATCATTTTTGACTCTTATACTCATACAGTTGTTCAGTGTTGCTTATATTTTTTATTATTTGCGACAATTGGTCGGTTGATCGGGGTGCCAGATATCCCTGGAATAGATTCCTGTTCGTCTTTTCAGTTTCATATTTGCAGGACTTGCAGCTCAGAGGTGTGTTTGTTGTTCTCTGAGCTGTGTAACATTATGAAACCGGACAGTCGTCACTTCGTGTGTGTGTGTGTGCGTGCGTGTGTGTGTGTGTGTGTGCGTGTGTGTGTGTGTGTGTGTGTGTGTGTGTGCGTGTGTGTGTGTGTGTGTGTGTGTGTGTGTGTGTGTGTGTGTGTGTGTGTGTGTGTGTGTGTGTGTGTGTGTGTGTGCGTAGTCTGTGGAGTTATCTGTCTGTTTGTAATGATTAGCCGGAGCAGGGCTGGTGTGTGTGTGTGTGTGTGTGTGTGTGTGTGTGTGTGTGTGTGTGTGTGTGTGTGTGTGTGTGTGTGTGTGTGTGTGTGTGTGTGTGTGTGTGTGTGTGTGTGTGTGTGTGTGTGTGTGTGTGTGTGTGTGATTAGCCTGATAATGAGGCCGTTGTTATTTCGCCCCCGGTCCTGGGAAAGCAGCCTCTCTGGCCGGGCCTCCTGTGCCGGGGTCGGGCTGCTCTTTGGAGGCTCCTGTTGTCTGAGTGGCCTTCACTTGCCTCTGATTTATAGCAGCCTTTACAGGAGGAGCTCCGGATCTCTGTTAATATTTACCAGCACTGGAGACACCGGGCTGCTAATACTCACAATTACACTCCAGTTTATGATCATGCCAATAGGCCGCCTCACTGTACTTCAGCACACAGCTTGAAACCAGGTTATGGAGTGGAATCTGCTGGAAAATCAACTTTTATTGAACTGATTTAATTGTTGTGTTTATTGTAATGTCTTTTTTTATTTGGCTCTACCTGCGCTCCAACTTGCAGTTGGAACGAAATGCTGCAAATAATGCATCAACAACAAAGATTAAATACATTGCACAAACAGTGGAGTGGAGAGATGAGGATTGATTGCACATAGTTATTATGCTATACAAAATTCCGAGTTGCTAAATTAGTTCAGTTTTACCCTGAGGTGATTGGATGTTTGTTTCTCTCAGTGTTTCTACGTCTAAAACACGTCAAGCTTACCGACTCAGCCGCTTGGTTTAGATCATGTTTTCCGGGTTTATAATGAAATGAATTTATTCGCCTTTGTTGCACTTTGCAAAAAAAAACAAAAAAAAACACAATAAGTCCTTGGGTACTCGTTGTTTTGCGGCTGGGACGCGTCATTCATTCATTTCCCCTGGTGAATCCACACCAGCCCGGCTCCAGCAGCTCACTGCTGCCCCCTTCTGGCCTCAGGTCACACATCAACTCGCCCAAAAAAAAATAATCATAAAACAAAAAAAGAAAAGGCAGCGAGATCAGCTGAAGTCAGGGATTTTCTTGTCACGCGGATTCCTACATTTGTGCTGTTGATAATAGACGATCTGCACGTCGTCGTGTTCCAGAGGTTCTTGCATGATGTTGGGGGGGGGGGGGGGGGGGGCAGCTTTCAGCACCATGGACAGCGCTCATTGTTCCCCTCCTCCTCCTCTGGCTGCTTTCCATCAGCACCAGCTGGCCCACTTCTCCCGGGGCCGTGCAACCAACGTGACTCCCAAACCAAACGAGGAGGGAAACTTTGCTGTTGATTCTCATGCATAATGACGGTTCTGCTTGTGATTACTAGGCTGTTCAAACATGCAAGCTGTTACAGCAGTATGTGCCACAAAACCTTATTGGAAATCCTAGAAACGTGTTTGTCTGTCCAGGAATCGCCTGAAAAACTATATTAAAAAAAACAATTCCTTGAGATATTCTACACATTGAGGTGGTATCAGAGTGAAGGGGGCACGTTTGGGTGAGATGGAGGAAATTATTCACTGAGGAGGTTTACTTGTATTTCTCTGACTGAAACACCACAGCAGCTGATTTGACAGGTGAAAACAGACAGAAGGAACCTGTCAGGATCGACATAGGCTTCTCTGGAAGTGATTTCATGCTTTCCCAGATATTGAACTTGGTAAAATGATTAAAGATGTTTAGATTTGGGTTCTTGGTGGTATTTACTAATGATGGGCTTGATTCCTTTCAGTGTACTTTGGCCTGTGAATGTGTTTATTATTATGTTAAAGCAACAGAAAAACTATATGATCATGGCCTTTATTTATTTATTTGAACAGTTTGCAGTAACATTTGTTAAACAAATGGTGGGGATAACCAAAATAAGAATACTTTGTCCTCACTTTAATCAGGACTTTTTCACATCTGTAATCACCGCCATGGTTTTATCCAGTGCCTCCTGACGCTGTATCTCTTTCTGTTCCCTCAATCCCCCACAGCATGTAAGCGCAAGGAACAGGATCACGGCAGAAGTGAGCGGGGCAACGTGTCCAAGAAGCCCCGGCTGGTGTTCACGGACGTGCAGCGGCGGACGCTCCACGCCATCTTCAAGGAGAACAAGCGACCGTCCAAAGAGCTGCAGCTCACCATCGCCCAGCAGCTGGGTTTGGAGCTGGCCACAGTCAGTAACTTCTTTATGAACGCACGCCGACGGAGCCTAGATAAGTGGGTCGACGACGGCTCCGGTCATCCGGTCAACTCTGGCCCCAACGCCTGCACCAAAGCCTGAAGACGGACTGATTCGACCAACTCATGGACTGACTCAACCTCGGTGGAAAAGCTTTAAAACTTTAGAGAAACAAAGAGAAACTTAAAAAGACCTTGAAGCAACATTTTGCCCTTAAACATGTACTATATTGATATTTATAGTATCCAAAGATGAAAAAGACAAACCAAAGACTTCTTGTTTGACCTGCTTTAAAATGTTTGTTTCAGCAACACGTTTATGTGTAACATACTGCAAAAAGACTATAGTTTTTTTCTCCCCCTCACACACACACACACACACACACACACACACACACACACACACACACACACACACACACACACACACACACACACACACACACACACACACTCACTATCAATGGTCTCTAGCTTTACTACACCCTGACCTCACCTCCCCGCCCAGTTTCAATCTATCATTCACCATCCTTATCTTTAATCTGATTGGTTGGTTTTAATGATGGGTCCCTCAGTGGAGGTCTAATCAGCCTGTTGGCAGTCTGATCTGCAGCTGGCCACACCTTTGAAAAGTAGCTAGAACGTGGAGCTCCAGTGGGATTGGCCAATCAACTTTAAAGAAAAACAAAATCCTACAGGAGCAAGTGGATTGTTGGGTGGCCTCACCTGGATCAGCTGTGTGGACTGTCTGACTGTCTGTCTTACTTTTCTTTTCTTTTTCTTTCTTTTTTTTTCAATGTCCTGAAGTCTGTCTTTCTATCAAGCATTCCAGACAGACAGGGAAATGTCCATGCGTAGACTGCTAACCCCCAAAACCTAAACCAAACCAAAAACATGGAAACCCTGACCTCACCCCACACGGTAGTGCTTTCTTCCGACATGCTGAGGCGTTGAATCATTTACACAGAGACAAACCAAAGCCTCCGTCACCCTGAAGCCGCTCATGCAGCTTTACACACAGAACCGCTTGGAAAACGTGCTAAACGAAGTAAATTGACCAAAGAATATATTTTGTCGTGAATCTTAAGAGTATTTTTACCTCTTTTCCTCCCTTACCTCCTGAGATAGACTGTTAGTTTGCGTCTCACACAGAAGAGAACGTTACTGTTCATCCAACATTTTTGAGTCATGCTTTAACTTGTGCTCCGTGCTAATGAAAATAATATATGGGCGACTAGACTGAAAATTAATTGTTGACATTTGCCTTATGGATGCCTTCTTGAATCAACCAAAAAATAATATTCCCGTTTTAAACTTCACAATCAGTCAGGCTGAATGTTACTGTAAATGCTCGGCGTGGAGATTGAGCGCCCCGTCCCGCCCCTCTGAACCGAAGCTGTGCTCGGTGCGTCCGCACGCCAGCCGCCGACCGAGACAAATCCGTGTTTTCTCTGCAAAAGATACAAACACAAGGTGTTGGCTCGGCATGTGGTCTGGACACCGTGCGAGGGAGGCAGACAGCTTCTGATGGAGGGGGTGGGAGGGAGGGAGGGAGGGAAGGAGGGAGGGAAGGAGGGGAGGGTGGTTCCTTGAGGACAAACTGCTTCATTCACCACTTCAATAATAAGCACTGAGCGTGGCTCCATCACCCCCCTGTGCACTTCATATGTATTCGATTTTATCTCCTAATCAAAGATGTTGGGCAGTCAGGATGATATCAATGATCAAATCACTTTCAGGCGCTTACACAGCAATGTCAGCTCGTCACCTGAATACAAAAGCACTTCCACCCCTGCCTGCTGCCAATCCCCCCTTCCCCCCCCCCCTCCCCCCTCTCCTGGTGAAGCTATGCATTTCGGCACTAGGAGGAAAGCACTACACAGGGCTGGCTCAGGGGGGCAGCATAGCATTAGATATATTAAGCTGCCCCCCCCTCCACCCACCCCACCCCCCTCTTTGCCTTCATCCCACTCACGACCAGGGTTAGCAGCTCTGCTTCATCAGAACAATTGCTGAAGGAGAGGTGAGAGACAGAGACACAGAGAGCTGCTTCTTCACCTCGGAGAGAAAAAAAAAAAAAAACCCAAAAAGATGACAAGAGACAACAAAAAAAAAAAATGTGTCAAGACCTGCTGATGTTTTATAGTGTGAACCAAAGATGCTACCTCACTCAAGTTCCATACGTGATTTCTATCACTTTGATGATACCAAAGATAACCAAAGATTTTTTCTCATTGCACGGCCTCAACGAGTGGTGTTTAAAGATGTGTGATATATGTGTGTCCCCCCCCCCCCCCCCCTCTGTCTCCTCTCTCCCCACCTTTCCCTCCCATCCTCTCTTTCTCCCGCTCCTCCTGCACTCAAACCCATGCACCCCTGCTATGCGTGCTCTCGCTTTATCTGTGCTCCGATTACAACTCCATAGGTGGTCATGCTGACGTAGCTATAGGCAGATGTGCTGATGGAGCCGTAGATACACACGGCCGTCCACGCAGGTGCCCGTTGGGGGGGGGGGGGGGGGGGGGTTACGGCAAAAACTCCTCCGTAACGCGATCGGCCTTTTGTTTGCGCACGTTGGCGACAGAACCGCATTCGTGTCCACTGGTTTGTCGACACAGAAGACAGCTGGCGTGTGACATGTGACACTGTGGCAGTGTCAGCGAATGCGTCAGTTTAAAACTGGCTGATGGCGGCGTTCACAATCATGTATGTGAAGTCATGGTAGTAACCCCTAACCCCCTTTGCCACCACCACTTCTCTCTTTTGCAGCTTTGCTTCACCTGGCCCTGCCTCTGAGTGTGTATCTGTTGGTTGATAAATGACTGATGTAACAAATAGGGCAGACATCTTCACGTGACGATAGGCAGACAGCCTGACATAGCCATGGGCAGAATCGTTGACTCAACTATAGGCAGACATGTTCCTGAAAGTAGAAGCAGACGTGTTGCAATCTTTCTAAAACTCCCAGGACGAGTGCCTTGCTTGAACCAAAGTGTTAAACCGCTGTTGACCTCTCACCTTTGACTCTGTGAATACCTCAGCCTGTAGAAGGGCCACTACTGAAGAAACACGGAAAAGGTTTTTCTTTTTCTTAACTTCTCTTCTTCTTTTTTTTTTTTTCTTCTTCTTCTTCTTCTTCTCTGTTTTTGTTTTTGTTTGAAATCACACCGTGGTGCTTTCGCCAGCGCAACCATGCAATGAAAACATACCAAAGGAATTTCTGTTGTCCACTTTTACAGATTATACCAAAGGTCTTTGTTTCTACCCCCCCCCCCCTCCTGCCCTCTTTTATCCCTCCATCCCTCTTTCCCCCCGAACCTTCCTTGTCTCTCTACTGTGTGTAGGAAGGCCCAGCACTCTGGCCGTGCATGTCTTTTGACAATGTCTCTGAATACCTCATAGTAAGAATTGCTTTGAGTTCTGCATTGAGACGTCTATCTGTGAGTAAGGCAGGACTCCATTTGTGTGGTAATTGTTCTTGTTACTTCAAAAAAAAACCTGTATGATTATCTATTTTGAGGTTGTTGTTTTTGTTTCGTTTTTTGGCAGAAGTGCTCTGTTTCAAGTCACGGAGGACAAGTTTCAGGGTTGATGTATGAAACTTATGGGATGGAGGGAGAAGCGTATTTTTTATCAGACATTAGTTTATGCCAATCCTATAATGGTAGACTATTGCTTTTACAGGGTAAAACCAACTGCTGTGATATTGTGTTCATATGTTCCCTTTTCTCTACTTCTGTGTTGTGATTTTTATTTAATTGCATTTTTGTATTGGTTAACCACTATTTTAATTTATGCATTTGTAGAAACTCTAGATTTGTACATAGTAGGTTTTTAAAAAAGAAAAGAAACAAAAAAGACCATTTATGTTACAGCCTTATTTCCCATGCTTAGATATAACAAAGGAGTAGTTTTTCTTTCTTCTTCTTCTTCTTCTTCTTCTTCTTCTTCTTCTTCTTCTTCTTCAGCTAAATCCTAGCCGGCATTTCAATGTGTGTTTTAAACACTGCCAGAAACCCAGACAGTTGGTTTGCCAACGCAGACAAAGTTATACAGGAGCTACTTTGTCGAACAGCTGGCAAAAAAAAGCAGTGTGTACGTGTGTTTTTTCTATTCCTTTGACTTTTGAAATAATGGTTATTTTATGGGTATTACTGCACATCCAAAGATTTTTAAAACAAACCAAAAATTGGGGAAAAAAAAAAATATGTATAATGTTTGAAAAGCACTGGCATTTGTGAGGTAGACTTGTTGAGTTTTGATTTGCCATTCGCACGGGTATAGAATGTAGAAGGCGTAGGGCTACGTAGGCAAGCTTACTCTACCATGTGGGGAATCTCCTGTTCAATGTACAATCTCAAGCATTTGAATCGAGGGCTACAAGCCCCCCCGCTCACTTTGCTGTCTCATGCACCGAGTGGGGTGGAGCGTAGGCTGGGCAGCCGGTCTGCCAGGGGCTGTGCCGCGGAGCTGGGTCTGTTTTTATTGCCGCGGCACCGCCGCCTCGCTCCATCCAGTATCTGTTCGTTTGGTACGTACTCGTGTAATGACTATAAGCAAAGTCTAATAAAACTGCAAAGAACCTTCCCAAGGAATCCGTGTGTGCGTGTGTGTGGAGAACGATCGCATGGATTGCTCATCACTTTTTCTGTCTGCAAGTGTGTGTGCGCGCGTGTGTGTGTGTGTGTGTGTGTGTGTGTGTGTGTGTGTGTGTGTGTGTGTGTGTGTGTGTGTGTATGGGTGCGTGTGCATATCACAACTGCAGTTATTAGTACTGCTTCCCCTCTGCCACGCTCGGGCAGCACAGAGAATCTACGGACTGAACGTCATCAACAAAATGTCCATAACAGATTAATTCCTCCACCACGTTATGCAGTTGTTACATCATAGGATGAAGCATGCGAACACGTCTCAGCACAGTCGAGGTGCTTATATTTTAAAGCCCCAGATCGATGAAGGAGTGGATGATGTCGCATGGACCTACGTTTTTTTTTTTTGTTTGTTTGTTTGTTTCCATATTATCTGTTCCATATTCCACCCAATAAGGAGAACCCATATGATGGGGAGCTTGGCTACAAGTCTCATAACAATACTGCAGCGCCGAAGACAATCATCTGGATCTCTTGAGCTGGGGAACTAGTTTCTCACCCGCAGAGGGGTGTCCTCCAGCTATTCATATACAAAGATGCTTGAAGGGTTTTGATAAACAAGCATATTTGTTGTCATAGACATAGTAGGTATAGATTACTGTAGAAGTTGATTTTGCACTTGTATTTCAAAAATGAAATCTCATTGCTTCTGTCAGCCTTGTGCTTTTGTCAACCTTGATCTCTTCTTTTATTTGGCCTCCCTCTTAATTCACAATGCCTCTTCAGTTTTCAGTCTATGTATGTATGCAAGTGTGTTTATGTGTGCGAGCGCGTGCGTGTGCGTGCGTGTGTGTGCGTGTGCGTGCGTGAGAGAGGCAATACTGTTGGGTGTTCCTCTCAGATGTAGAACTCCACGTCTCATGTCCTGATTTGTCATTGCCGTTTCCCAGGCTTTGCTACTGCTTTCTCAGTGCCGTGCAATATCATCTGTTGTGATTGCTAAGCAAATGATTAAAAAAAAAAAAAGAAAGAAAATTGAGAAGCAAGTGATGATGTCATCCAGCTTTTTTCAGTGTTCAAATGTTTCAACCTTTCTGTAGTCACAAAAAGTAGAAAATAAACTGTTGGTATTTCCAGCTTCTGAAACGTGTCTTTTGTATTACTATGCTTTTGGTCCGTGTGTTGGATTCGCTTCTTGCAAAGACGCTCGATGACTGAATGACAACCAGCTCCAGGAGATCAGAGGATGCCTCACGTATAACACCTTATTTCAAACATTTACATTTATCTTGATTATGTGGATTATTTAAATGGGAAATTCCTCTTTTTTTTAAATGTTTTACAAAAGATTGCAGTGCCAAACCAAATGGGATCTTCTTTTTTTTTTTCAATATTTAGCCAAACTACAAAAGAACTGCGAGTCGCAAAGATGTAAAATGATTCTAATAAAATCGTCACCCTGCTTTTATATCGCTGTGTCATAAAATCAGTGATGTACTTTTGCCCCTTACAGTGCAATAACATATATGTCAAACTATAAAACATAGACAGCATCCAAGGTAGTGATGCCCTCACTATGTTTCCATACAACCTCCAGGTTTAGATTAGTTGAATGCCTGTGATATAGCTCACAACAACAAGGTACTGTGGGACTCAAGGAATCAACACATTGTGAAACTTGCTGTGCAAATGCTATGTTACGCATTTCATTTAGATATACTGAAATTCAAAGCAGACACTGGAGGAGTCATTTGCTGCCACACCTAAAATAATTTTTGATTTTACTGACTGAAAACACTTTCCCAGCAGTGAAGCAAACTCAGCAGTATGAAGCTCTGAACCTCCGACAATCTTATCACTTCTTCTCTCTCAGAGGTTCGATCATATTGGAGTTTAGTTGACAAATAAACCAGCAAAGCTCAGGAGCGATTTGTATTTCTCGTTCAAATCCAAAAGGACGTTTGTTTCTGAAGTACCCACATCCTGCCACTAGATGGCGGCGCATATTGATTTTTCGACAGCACAAGTATTTGCAGGAATTCTCTGAAGTTTATGTATTCATTATCAGCCATTACAACATGTGTTCATGTGTCATTTATTGACATTGTGCTACTGTGAGCTGAAGTATCAGAACCAAACGAGCTTCATATTTTGTATCTGCATAAAACTTGAACATAATCCCTTTAAAATCAGCAGAGACTGCAGCTTTCAGAGAGGAGCTACTATTAGATATTGGCTGAGTTTGAAACATTAAAAAAAAAGAACTTGCCTATTGGCAGGTCGGTGTGTTCTGCAGACATTCAAAGCTTCTTTTTTTTTTAAATATCTGTAATGAGCTTTCAAGTGAATGTGGTTGTTTATTTATAACCTCAGAAAGGTTTTCAGCTTTACGTCGTGTAATGTATTTAGATAACTATAGATAAGAAGTATAACAAGTTGGTTTACCACTGTATATAGGACTGTGTTAGTCATAGTTATTTCAAACAAATAAGTATCTGTTAACAGCACATTTCTTTAATGGCTGGCAGGTTTGGCTGCTTTAGTCTGTGAAGAACAAACAGGCTGATGAAATTTCACCGGACACGACACAAACAATAGTTTCACGCTGACTCAGCTTTGCTCATCAGTCAGATTAGAACTTCAGACCAACGGGTTTGAGGTAACAATAGACGAAGGTTTGGCCAGGCTATTAATGACACGATATAGCTATTTTTTTCCAGGTCTGAATCTGCTGAACTCACAATATCTATCGTTTTAAACTCTGGATTTCTAAAAGTGCAGAACAATGAGCCGCTTTTCAAGCAAGCAACAGAAAATCATTACTCTTCTGCTCTTTTGAATCAGAAATATCTGCAAGGTCTAAGTTATTCCAGTCTGAAACTGTCACAACAGTTACAATTATGAATTTGCACAAATAATTGATGAAACGGGTTTTATTGAGTGAACTATTGGATTACCTTGAACTTTGTTTTCCCTTTATTCATGATATTTACTCATATATTAAAAGAAACAAATCATACAGAAAAGGGGCATTCCCCTGAAATATGCAGGGTAAATATGTGTCGCACTTCAAAACTGCTGCTTTAAACCAAACGTAAGTCCAGCCCATGTGCATGTACCAGGACACGGTATGAAAACAAAGTTCCAGCAGGATCACCTGATACGTGTTCATATGTGGAAGCTCACTTTGAGCTCTTTGTTTTACTTAAGAATTTTTTTTTTTTACCCAGCAATAAGAGGACATTTGATTAATGTTAGTTGCTGTTGTTTCCTTTTCATAATTACATTTTTATTAACTTTTTTTTGTTTTAACCACTAGTTGTTTCTATTAAAAGTAATGAAAATCACTTACTCGCTGTTTAAAATAAGAAATGAAACAGTAATTTATGAAAAAGGCATCTCTTTTACTTGGACTTGAGTGCTGCTGACGACACCGTGTGGCTCCACATTCATTCATTTCAAAGAAGCAAAGAGATGCGGTGAGACATCTGAGATAAACTACACAGTCCAACATTGCTAATTCAATACAGAGGTCTGTTCAATACAACTTTATTGAAGATGTGACTCAACAGAACAGGGGCAGCTGTGAGACTAAATGGTTTATTGCCATATAAACTAATCCGGAAAGGCACTACGTTTAATCAAATTTTTAACTTCCTCATCAGCATCATTCCTCATAAATTACTCTTTATTGTCAGATATGATTTTACTTGAGAGCTCAAATTGTGAGTTTAATTTTATAAAATGTGAAATCAGAAAAGGAAATGCAGAATAAGACATATAAATACATGCTATTTGGAAGATTCTGTTTATTGAACTATGAAATTGCTGCTTTAATAACAGTTTTTTTTTAATCAACAAATATTGCTTCATAAAGTTGATAAGAAGCAAATTTGCCATTATTTTAAAATATGATTATGTATGACTGCCTTCCTCTGTGTGTTTTCTCATTGATGGGCTGGTGACACATTGAGAGCGTACGGTGCCTGCTTCGCCTATTTTCTCCTGCAAGCTTGGCTGAGATGAAAACAATGCAAGGAAAAATATTTACAAACCTACATATCTGCACATATAAATGTACGTTAGCACACGTGTACATGCAAAATGTAGAACAATCAAACTAAAATGCAGACAGCAAGAATCAGCAAAGTTTGAGTGACTTCACTCAACTGGTCAGTGGCGTGGCAGAATAGAGCCTGAGAGTGCATCCTTTACAGCCGGAGGGCAGCAAATACCAGACAAACTGTGACCCCGGCCTCAAATATAACATGAGGAGAATATTCTAGACTGATGCTGCAAAATATTTTCACCTGTGAACTATTCCGTATTTGCCAAAATCGCCCGTCTGATGGTTTTTAATTTCTGCTATTCTGGCAACATCAGTTCCTCCCGTCAGCAACCAAAGACGGGAGTTCAAAACCCAAATTCACGCTTGTTTGCCAATTAAATCAACGCTTCCATGTGTTTTCCGGCGTGATAGCAGGAGGCTAAAACGGCGAGCTCACGCTAACGTTTGGGATTAAGTACTCAAGTAACATCGTGGCCCAATGTGCAAGAATTTTGACCCAAAGAATGAGCAACCTTAACCTTCTTCCAATAAAAGTCTACTGTCTTTACACGGTCTGGTCCATGGCCTGTTGATCCCGAGGGGGGGAAAAACAGCTTCGACGTCGTCGCCTGCTGAGCAGAAAGGAGCTTGTCTGGTTGTTCTGTCACTCGGGTCGAGTGTGGAAGCATGTGCTGCTGCGCCACTTTGGCACTTTGCTCTCTCTTCTCCACCCTGCTGGGTTACTGATAGCGCCAGGTCCAGCAGGACCCCACTGGCTGCCTCTTCTAATAGGTTCTCCGATCTGCAGCTTCTTTTTTTTAACCCAGTAAAATGGACTTTATTTTGTCAGGTTTTGTAGCCAATGCTTGTCTTTCTGCAAAAGATTCATTTTTACATCCCAGAATCAGGACACATTATAGCAGACATATCATATTGGATTATTTTACCAGTAAGCTCAAATGACAATTAGAAGACAAAATATATGGACTTCACTTGTATAGAAAATTATGGCCAGTTTGGTTGTCTCAAAGCACTTTAAACTGTCAATTGGATGCACACACACACACATTCATCTAAAAATGATGGCGGCTGCCATACAAGGTCCTCGGCATTCATTAGGAAATATGTAGGGTAACTGTCGTGCTCATGGACACGTCCACATATGAACGAGGCAAAATGCATGAAAAATCTAAAGAAAAGCTGTGACATTTCTCCATAAGCTCAAACGAGTATCAAACAGTACTGCAATATACTGTCAATATAGAATTTTAAAGAAAAATCTCCAAAATAACAATTAATTGGTCAGTGATGCAGCTTCTTGACTCAGTTCAGGGTATAGCAGGGTGATGGAGGAATCCCGTCTGACTGGTGGTGACGTCAGGATGCAGCAGCCCATTGTCAGGACAAACACTCACGTTCACACCCGACAGGCAAATTTATAGAAACCAATGTTTTTGGATCATAGGAGGTAATAATTCTCAAGGTGTTTGGCTGACTGCCCCTCCTGAGGCTAAAGAGCTTCAGTGCAATAGCAGGAAAACCCAGGGGGTCGGGGGATGCCGTTTCCTACTATGCTGTTTTTTCTTGAATTGAATAATTCGTGATTTGAAGAAAAAAAAGAATAGAATAGACAACATTACTTATTTCATCAAAACACACTTTTATATACGGTAAGTCTGTGAAAGGCTAGTGACCTGCCCAAGGTGTATCCTGCATTTGCCCCAACCCTGAAATAGATGAAGTGGCAAAGAAGATGGATGGATAAATGATAAAGTTCATAATTATATAATACACTAATGTACAAAACCATAAGTATAACAAAAGCTGGAGGCAATATAATAAAAACCTCCCAGATCCCAATTAAAAATGTCTAATGAGTATGGAAAAAAGGTTGTATTTTGGCAGCATGTTAATATATGAAAAATGTTTGGAAATAGAGCAATCGTAATTTACTTTTGCACTTGCCTAAAAGATAGCATGAGTTGGAATAAAGGCACAATTATATTTTATTATGCTGATCTGTCTGGTTTTCATTATTTTTCAAAGAACTCTTAATCATGTTTTTACACTGTCTGGCACTTTGCACAGAATACTAAACTATCTTATGGGCACAGATATCAAAGCAGCTTTGCTTCATATATCTGCTGACAAAATGTTTGTTAAAATAGTGTCTTTGTGAGTATTTTATTGTACGGAATATTATACTGAAAAATTACTGATATTCTGTTCAGTAAATTATTTTGAACATAACTTTTTTCCTATGTTTTATTATTTATTTGACTGAAAAAGAGAGATTTCTTTTGTTGTTATAATTAGATTTTCCATATAGTTATTCATACTGTATTTGTACCATTAAGTGTAGAAGATATTATTGTTGACATACGCAAGGTCGAGTAAGGTCTGTAACGTGACATGATTTAGTTGTATTAGTGAATTCATATCCATATAGAGGAGACATACTTTCAATATAAAGGGTTTTGTTTTGGTTTTTTTTTCATTAACTTATATTTCAAGTCTCGCGAGGCCGGCCAAGTGTTTATTTTTTAGGGGAAATCCAATTATAGTCACTATAACAAACATGTCCACACATTAATCAATGAATTCTAGGGTCCGTCAGCAGGTTGGGACTCTTAACTGGAACATATATTTATATTTCTTTAAATATTTCTGATGTTTGGATTAAAACGCAGAACAAAATGTTCACGACTGAAAGGAACAAACCCTCACGTGCGCACGTGAACGCGCACAGCTTCCCACTGACCAATCAGCTTCCAGAGAGTAGCCCACTACATCTCCTGGTTGTTTCCCTGCTTTCTGCCCGAAGACGTCCGCGGTACCGAGCACCGCGGACCGGGGGACGGTTCGGAGCGGGGGTTATTGTCACAGACGGGACGCGGGCATGTTTCCCGCGGAAGTTTCGGGAGCGCCTCTTAAGTTGGCGGTTGCTATGGCTGCGAGTTCATGCGAGGCTGTGGCCGCGAGGGAAGTGACGAGCGTGGCTGTTGTTGGGACACGTGACTGGAGCTGCACTGATCTGTTTTGACAAGCAGGGTAGGAGGGAGGAGAGGAGAGGAGAGGAGAGGAGGGCAGGCAGGCAGGCTGCGAGCATCACGACCAGGAGGGACTCGCTGTTCCTTTCCTCCGCATTTCTCCTGAATTCTCCCCGGAGCCCCGCCGCTCACCCCGGCCTGTCAGCGGACACAGCGGCCGCCGCTCGGCCAGCGCTCTCGGAAAGCGTCGCCGTCGTTGCCGAAGCGTCTGTTCAGGGGAGGAGGGGGGGGGGAAAGTCAGTGCTTCTTTTTTTTTTTCTTTCCTCCTCTTGTTGTTGCTCTGAAAAGTTTTAATGAGGACCACAAAGGAAGTCGGTACAGGTGGCGTTGCTGACGCCAAGTAGGTGGACGCGGTTGGAGCTCGGCTCGTGGATAAAGTGGATCGTACCTCTGCGTTGTCACGATTTTTACACGCTGGGAATGTTTTCCTCGTAGTTAGAAAAAAGAAAAAGCAACAACAAAAAAGACTTTTAGGTAAACAGTGGCCTACTTGCGGGTTGTTGTTTTTTTGCGGTGGTTTAAAGTGGCAACTACGTGACGTTATTCGGTTGTTTGCTTTACCTACCGAGCCAGCGCAGCTCCGTGAGCCCGCAGAGAGGAGCCAGTGTTCGGGACACGCGCACCGACATGAACCGCCGTCTGACTATTGCTCCAGGTGCAGGAAGCCCACGCGAGTCGCGAGCTCGCTGGTTAAACCAGTAGTCGTGTCGGTTCCTCGGCGGGGTTGACCGGTCGGGTGACTTCGCCCCGCTGTCAACGGCTCGTGCGGGTCGGTTGGACGGTACAGTGCGATCCGATGGAGGCGTACAGCAGCGTGCTAACAAAGCGATGCTTTGTTGTTGGGTAGGGGGGCAGCTGGCACCAGCACGCAGGCTTCACAGCTGATTCTACTGCTTAGGTGATACAGCAGGTCTCAGTCAACCAGGGGGGTGTTTGGGTGGTGGTGGGGGGGTCCAGACACCGAGGCCCGCACGGGAAAAGACCAAAGAAGACCCCAGCAGGAGATCCAGAAGGCAACCTGATGACACTGGACAATATGAAGTCCGAGCGAGGTATGTGGCACACACACACACACACACACACACACACACACACACACACACACACACACACACACACACACACACACACACACACACACACACACACACACACACACACACACACACACACACACACACACACACACACACACACACACACGCACGCCTCCAGTTGATCACTGTGTGGGCAAACTGTGCTTTTTTCCAGCTTCAGTGGATTGACTGTACCAGATCCCCCTGAGACAAACAAAACCAAAAAAAAAAATCAGGCCAGGGAATTATGTAACAGCTGGTCAGCCTAGTCACTGGTGATGTGAACTAACAAAGCCTGGCCCGGGTAAAGGAGGACATGTCGATACGACACACTGGAGGTGATCTGGTTTTGAAGCTCAGCAGGACTGTCAGGTGTTTCTTTTCACCCGGTCCTGCAGCAGTGTGCAGCTCACACCCCCCCCCCCCCCCTCTTCCATGAGTCTTGTTTTGACAGTCTCCTGCACAGGGCTGCTGCAAAATGTTCCTGACACCCACCCTGTTGTGGAAATAAGGCTCCTGCCTTATGCTCGCCAACCTGTTTACAGCTTGCTGTATTTGCAGCATGAGGTAAAACAGGGACATGAGGGGACTGCCTTGTTTGTTTCAATGTGATTATGCTAATTTTACCATCGCCTCCATTCGTAAAGGGTCTTTCCGAATCCAAATCCCCACCCTGTCTCGATTAAAAAAAAAAAAAAAAAAAAATAGGTCCTCTATAAGCTTCTGTTTTTTTGCGAAATCATTGTTTCCTTCAGGCTTGGTCCTGGAGTGACCCTGCCCTACTTGCTTCAGTTGTCAACCATTGGGCATCAGCAGCCACCGTAGAAGTCGGATAATTAGCAATTCATGGGAATCAAGCAGGCCAGAGCCAGGAAATCCAATCATCTGAATCAGGTGTCTTGGAGTCGTGAGCCGGATTCGTTTGAATCGTGTTTTGTTACAGCAGCGAGTCGCTCAAGCAATCGGAGCAGGGGTATTCCAAATACGGCTCTGAGAACCGGAATGCTAAATGATTGACTTACTGATTGACTGAACTAAGCTGCGTGTGATCTACTCCCATAAAAGCAGTGAGCCAGGCTTGTTTTGAGTCGTGATCAAATCAACCGCCGCCAATCAGCGATGGGGTTTGTGTTTACATGTTCCACAGCCAGGACTACCCACGGCTCTGAAAGGCAGCTCCATTTGAGCCAATCTTCTGATAATGGACCTCCTTAACACCTTTTTAAACGTGTGCCCCATATGGACATAGGCTTTTAACCCGCTCCTGCAGAACCCCTTATTTAGACTCCGTGACCCAGACATCTGGGTGATGTGGCTGCTCGGGGTAAAGGGCACGGTGGCAGGAAAACAGTACCATGTAAATACAGCCCGGTAATGCAGATCACCCTGCTGGGTCAACTGTGTGAACAACAACAACAACAAAAAGAACATGCTTCCCTTGTTCTGATCTACAATCTGTAATCCTTGTTTTATATGAGCCGGGAGATTGAGAACTGCTGGCCCGCGACACATCACGACAGTGCATCTGTTCTTCAACCTTCACGGATTATTAGCATGTCGGGTCAAATCGCTCACTGTCACGTTCTAATTATGAGAGCCGACGCCAGTCGAAGCCGCTCCACAGCAGTAGCTCCCCGCTTGACTGACAGACACTGTGGTGCTTTTGTTGTTTTGGACGTATTGTACCCTTCCTGTGGCGGATACACCAAATTGCTCAAGGGCCAGATACCTTCTTTTCTCCTTGCTTCATTCCCTGCTTTCAGGAAAAGTGAGAGCTGCAGTGGTGAGAGGAGGTAGCCCAGACTCTCGCAAGGTCGAGTTGGGCACAAAGCCGCTCGGTTGGTTGCTCCGATGCCGGGCTGAGGGCTCTTTGGAAAGCCTGGTTGTGGATAAGAAGTTTTAGGGGGGGAGCGCTGAACAAGTCCAGGCATGTCCATTCTTTACTGGAAGAGGTTTCTCAGGTGGGTGAAAGGGGTCACGCTAAGGGTTGGAGTGGGGAAAGAAGAGGTACTCCACCTTTCTTTACTGCTGGCTTCACTTCTTGTTAAGATGCCCGCTGGACTCTGGGATCAGATCAGATCAGTATTTGTGCAGAGGAGGTTAAATGAATCCAGTCTCGGGATGATTTGACACTTTTTCTAATGAACTTGGGTTTATAAAACTAAGTTATGTCGTATTTGTTCCCTGCTTCATCCCAACTGAGATCAAACAAGCCTGAAATAAAATGGGTTTTAACAAGTTTTAGTTCATCATGCTGGAATTACCTGCCCACTGTTCATAAGGAATTAATCAATTGAAATATTTCTCAGAGTGTACATACAACAGTTGACCAAAAGGTTGGTAGTTTGAGTCCTAATAATGATGGTTGTGTATGAGTTTCCCAACATACTGTGACTGTTTTGATATTGTAATGTACATGTGTTATTTTGAAGATCAGAAATATGTGTTGTTATGAGTTTGGGACGTCTTGTCTTCTAATTTGTTGATTTTTTTTTTTTTTTTCTTCTCCCAGAATTGGCATTTAGAGGCAGAAGCAGGATTAGTCCAGGTCTTGAAATACTGCTGCTTGTTCAATAGAACAAAGCATTTCGCGTGCTGGTAGGGAGGTGTCTTTAGTTTTTTTTTCCTTCCACAGTTCAAGCAGCATCACTTCAGGGCGTTTCTCGAGCTCCGCCTTTTGTTATAAAGGGAGAAAAGGAGCACTTGTGTTCTGCTCAGAGACCTAACCAAAGTCATCTGACCCTCCTTGTTTTCCTGTGAGTTGAGCTATGAGTCAGGACAGCATGTGTGTGAGTGAGTGTGCAACAGATTGCGGCGGGCCTTAATAAGCGATGCGCCGTTGAAGCATGTGGCTCAACTGACAGTTTTTACGGGCTCCCATAAAGAACGGTTACGGAAAACTGAGAACCTGAGTACACCGGTCTGCGAAAACACGGCGTATTAAGTTTTAAACTCTTTGAGCCGAAATGTGTCTCTGCCGAGTTTTATGTGTTTCCACATAGACGTACTTCTGTGTTGGTTTAAAACCACTGTGGATTGGTTTGTACAATAACGTACTGAGTTGTTTTTTTGCTACCATAGTAGCCATTAGGAAGGGAAATAAATAACTCTGCATTAGATGTAGACACGACGCCACATGGAGAAAGAAACTTGGCAACACCCTGAGAAACGGTGACCGACTGCTTCCTTCTTTATACCCTCAACTTCCATTATCATCCCTTTGGAAGTCACGGCGAACAATCTACACTGGGATGACCTCAGAGGTAGTCATGGTGGAAAGCCTCAGTCAGCCGGCGAGGCCCCGGTGCTGTGTTTCTCTATTTGTACGGCGGTGCTTCCTGTTTGGAGCCTTAAAGGAGGGCATGAGCGCGAGTCCACCTTCCCCCCACTCGACCAACTCACTCCTGCGTTCAGCCAGATTACAGCTGTCCTGAGATGTCCCAGACGCTCGCCAGGGGATCAGAGAATACACTCTCACTGACGAGGGACCCAGATAATACAGAGCGACGCACGCTGCCGTCCCATATAGCGCCTGTCTGCCGCTCTGTTGTCTCTGCATCCCGCCTCGGCTGTGATTTCTATCCGCCACCGCGGGGAGCCGGCCGCAACAGGTGCTCGCTTCTGTTTCGCTCCTCTCCACTCTCCACCTGTATCTTTGTTTTGTTTTCGAGACGGGAGTCATTTTGTGGCTGAGACACCATATTGGCAATTTTTTCTAGAGATGGAACACGTCGCAATCAGCGTCGCTGAAATCCTCCCGGGTATTTGTACTGTAATAGATGTTAAAACAAAATACACTTAAAAAATCATATTTTAATGTGCTTTTTTTTAATGTATGGATGTTTTTCTTTAATGCACAGTTTATTAAAGTTTTACAATGAAAAGCACGTAGCACCTACTTTCTATTGAAAAATGTAGCACCGTTTTTGTATTTCAGGGAGGCATTGGTGTAAATATTTCCTCCTCGGTGTTTGATTTGCTCCTGCTATACTTATTAGTAAGCAGCCACTCTCAGCAGAAGAATCTGATCAGACATCATATGAATGCTTCAGCATGAAACTATAAAACTCCACCTCACAGCTATTTGTTTTTATTTTTCGATGGATGCACACACAGAATGGAAGTGTACAAATAAATGTACATGATCCAAAGGAGTGGAACCTGCAGCAATATTGAAATGGTCATATTTGTGTTGGTGTGGACAACAAAAACAATGACGGCTGATATGCAGTACAAAACCTCGAGCCCGCGTTGTGTTATATTACTTAAGTGTATTCTTATGCTTGTTCTTATGTCACATAGGTTTTTAGCAAATGCTGGTATTAACTTTAGGAATAACTGTCGTGATAAAATGAGCAAATGAGACAGAAATACTGTAAGAAAATTAAAACAGCAACAGGACTACTGTAATTCAAACTGAGCAATCGAGGTATTACCACTGTTTAATGGCTTTTTAATAAAATGTTATGATCTACAACTACCTGCATCTGACAGACTTTCACTCGCAATGGTTGAAATTCTTTTTTTATTTATTTATTTATTTTCCGTATCATCACCAATATAAACATGCTTTGAGAAGATCCCCTTGTTTTCTTTCCGATAACTAAAGCTATGTCATGCAGCAGGGATTAATAGCTAGTTTAAGTCGACATGAGTGCTCCTCCATATTGCCTTTTCAATACAACACTGTGGCCATTTGCTGACCCAGCTCCTCTGAACATGGATATTGGACTCGCCATTGTACAGCCAGATTTAGAGGCGGCTTTCGCAATGAATACCAATACTGGGGAGGCAGACAGTCAGCGGTGAGTTACTGTCCCGGCCCCCAGAGTAATCGGCCTAAATCAATGCTGTTGTGACAGGTTTGACTGTAAGTAGCCGAGCCCAGCCACTGCACGGCATCGTGCCCCCAGTCCTCTCAGTGCAGTAATGTGCTTACATAACAGTGGGACATTTGATTTAGCACACCGGCTCTTTGTCTGGACGCGGGCACAAACGTGTCGTTACCCTATACATGTATTTATAGACCTCTTCTTTAAGGACACAAGTGAGCCAGGGCTACTCACACACACACACACACACACGTAAAAGCAGATGTACACATTTAGCACAGCGACTCCGCATTACGGCTCGCTGTTAACACATTATAAGGACACATAAAAATACACCATTCTGACTTGATGCTGGACTGGCTGAGGCTTTAAGTGGCAGCATGGGTCGTATTTCCACTGCCAGTGGGGGGGGGGGGGGGGGACACAGAGCCGGCCGGTGATGTCACTCGCCGTGCGTTCGTCACATCCTCCTGCTCCTGTGGATCCTTGTAGCCAACCAGCAGCCAGCTCTGCAGGAACAGGAAGCGCCATCTGGGCCTGGTGATTCTGCTTGGCAGGGGTGGTGTTGTGGAGGGACTGCTGTCCGTGTGTCTTTGTGCATTGAATTGTTTTGTGTCCCTATTTGTGTCTCTCGCTCTCTCTTTGTGTAAAGGTGACATTCAATGTCAAGGACCTCTGAGTGAATTGGTCTAAATTGAGACTTGCATGTTGCAGCGAAGCTTTGATGTTTGCTGAAAACCATCCTCTCATTCATAGAAGACTTCGTCTCCATGAACAGCCATTTCCGGGTGTCCTCTGCAGTTTATCCTTCCTTCCACTTGTGGTTTTAATCCCTGATGTGACATAACAAGATTGGAGCTAAGCTGTAAACTCTGTGGGACTAACACAGTTAGCGCAGAAATCCCAATAAATTGAATAAAACACCAAATTCTCATCAGTTTCCCCTGGTTTGTCTCGAGTACGCGTTTGTCATGC
Organism: Blennius ocellaris; assembly: GCF_963422515.1. Taxonomy (NCBI): domain Eukaryota; kingdom Metazoa; phylum Chordata; class Actinopteri; order Blenniiformes; family Blenniidae; genus Blennius; species Blennius ocellaris. Next base: position 7,392,079 of record NC_137650.1, on the reverse strand, counting down.
TTCCACCACGTCTGCTATTTCTGTAACTGAGAAACCACCGACGAGAGCTCCTGGCTAATCTCGGCCATGTTTAGATAGGAGTTGTGTTCAGGGATGGGTGATCACTGCTGCTCTGCAGAGGAGAGCAAAACCTCACGCTGAAATCATCCCTCCATGACTATCTCAAATCCACTTTCACCTGTCGCTATTTTTCCCTTCCACTCCTTTTTCTTTTCCCGTCCCCTCTGAGTCACGTGTAGTAGACATTATCTACAGTAACACCTCAGCACTTAACCACATGCATATATCCACACAATTGGCATTTGCGCCAAAATAGAGATAGTTTAACTTGCTATACAAAGCACAAGGGCAGCGTAGGTGACGGCAGGCTCCTGAACGATTTATTATTCCGCTAATGGATCGAGAAAAACATTTTGGAGCTCTACCGTTAGTGGTGTGAGATGAGGAAAAGTGAGGTTACAGTTGAGATCAGGGCTCTAACTAAAAAGCTTTTCCGAACAAATGCAAATGTGTCGGTATGCATCAGTCCTCAGAGATATGACTGAAAGATCTGGCGCCGCTAAGATCAATTTGTGTTCTAAAATACTCACTGTCCAAGAACATTAACACCGATACCAATAAATGCAGCCTCCAGAATGGAGAGGCTCCTCGTCCATATTCTCCCTGGACTTGGAAGTTTCATAGTCGAGCGTGACCCGTGATACGAATCCACCTTCGCCATCTGTCCATATGAAAGTCCAGATACTCGCCATTACTAACAACCTCCAACAGCAGGATCTCGGGGTGTTTCTGCTGTTTCATGTAAACAGACATGGTTTCCCAAAACATTGACTTGTTAACGTGAAACCTTTCTGGATTGAAGACGCTAAAACAATGCATTTTCACTTGAAAGGCTATTGTATAAAGGCCCCCTTGACGACTGGTACACACGCAGGGTCCCGGGGGTTCCAGGGATCCTCCTCTGAGGTTCTTGAAATTGGATTTCCACGTGTCAAAGAAAATCACAGAATTACCTGATGTTGAAACTGGAGCCGGCCTGAGATGTTTTCGCCAGTGTTTGGCTTGACTGTAATGTTTGTAATGCGACGAGGCCGTAGCCTTAGTTCTGGAACTACTGATGGAGCTTGACTGAAGCGGGCTGAAATTCGATCTGGTTCTAAGGTCTGTTACGAGACACTCCACATCCTTTGTTACAAATAGTGTTGCATAAGCAGTACTTTAATCAGGTTCACACACCTCTCATCTGTTTCTGTGTTCCCCTGCTGACAGTCTGCTATTGTTGTCTCGGACTGAAAGGCTGTTGTGGACGATCCAGTATTGAACTGCCGGATACTGATATGCGGACAGAACAAGGCGAAAAGAAATTTGTGGAGAACGTTTTCTTGACTCGTAAAGCCAAAGCATTTGTCTGCGCCGCAAGAAATCACAGATACAAATGAGCCTAATTAAAGATTAGATTTAATTCTGACATGATTAAAAACCGTTCCTTTCTGTGACCTCGCCTTTGAGTGCAGTGGAATTCCGATTGCACCACACTCTTCCAATTTATGTTAACGGAGAGCACCTCAGGGGCCCTTTGTGGAGGCGTTAAGCGCATTGTTTATTAACAGCAGTGTGAGGTTAAGTTAATTTGAGACTCATCACAACTATCCTCTTTCTTTCTTTCTTTTTTTTTTTTCCATTGTCTCAGTATTAAGTCAGCCGATTCCTCTATCACCCCCCGGGATTCCTTCATCCTACCGTCAAAGCAGCTGACAGTCAGGCTGTCCTGTTCATCTGAGATAATACATCTTTTTCCCCTTCACTCAGCTGATTTTTATGGGACTTGGTTCTTCTTCATGTGCTCGAGCGCTGTTCATAAACACAGCTCCATTTTGGGGGGGGGGTCAAGGAGAATTTTTCCTGAGCCTTGCAACCCTGGAATCATGATGCAGCACTCGATCTGCATGGATCGAAGCCGTGTCCAAACTTTCCGCGTGCCCTTCTTTGTCCCCAACTCTAATTCCAGTCGCAAATCAAATTGGCCTTGCTTTGCCACAGCTGACACACTTTCCATGCACCCTTCGGTGCGACTCGGGTTGCTTAATGTTGACTCTCCTTTCTCGTATCTGGCATCGCCAGCAAGAAGGCGGTCAAAGGTCTGCGTGTTTCATGTTAGACGGGGTGTCTTTGATTACAGAGAAGGGTGAGGTTGTCCTACTGCCCTAGTCTCCTGTTGCTCCTCAGCATGCGTATTCATTATTTAGTGGCGTTCTTTCTGCAACAAGTTGATTGCACCTTTATTTGCGCTATTGTGAAAATTGTCAAAAGGTCCACTGGGACCTGTTTTTTTAATTTTTACCAGCAGTGCTCACTCTGGTCCTTGTTGCATAACTGGTATTAGTGAGGGTATGTTTTTGCAATAGACTCCTCCTGCCTGAATAATTAGCGGTTTTGTGGCCTGCAGCTAGAATATGTGCAAATGAGGTCAGAAAGGGCAATGCAGAGGGCAGCCCAGGCCTGTGAAGAGAACGTTGCTGGCATTTCAGGGAAGAAGAGGTGGGATTAGGAGAGGGGAAGTGTGATGAATTGTTATGAACACGTACTTGGTATTCACTCGAGTCCCCTTTCGCCACAAGCATGACCACCGCATAATTCCGGGTGGCGCATCCTTGGAAGAATTGATTAGGAAAGTCCACAGCGGATATGTGTTTAGCTTTACCCTGCTGCACATTTACTCAGACTGCTGCATTTAAACCTGGAATCAGTCCAGTGAAATCACTTTTCTACTTTTAGCCGACGAGTCACCCATTTGAATAACAGGAGGGTTTAAAGCACCTCACTCAAGGACTTCAGTTGCCATGGCGGTTGAAGATGAAAAAGGCCATTGCGTCTCGTTTCCCACCCGAGACTGTCCGGCAGGACCGGGATTTAAATGTCTACGTCTGTCGTCAGTTGCTGGCCATCCACATGCTGATGAGTTGTTTCTGGGTTTGTTTTTTTTTAAAGTCAGGTCAAGAAAGATGCACGTGGTGATTTCACCAGTCTGAAACCAGTGAGGATAAGATGACTGAATGGAAATCCTGCAGCCTCACAGCTCCCAGTCCACCACAGTTACCCTGGAACACAGCCATGGTTACTTGTGCTTTCATCATGGAGTACTGACCTAATACTGTAAGAGAGATGGATGTCTGAAGGGGATTGCTATGCATCACTGTACCAGAGGTTTGCTGCTGCAAATTAGAATTTTAAATGAGCTGCCATGCTAATGCTACACATGTAGCAACACTGGAGTCGCCACAGTAATGTGTTTATCTCAAATCGGGGGATTTCAGGCTTTTTATGAATGTGAAATACAAAGGCTTTGGAGGCAGATACACCACTGGAGTTGCTCGAATGTTGCTTTTCTCCAAATGAGATGTTGGGGACCCTAAACAAGATTTTAAGGCATCAAAGCAAGTTTTGTCTTTTTCACATTGGGTTAAGTCCTGACCATGAGTGTGGGGGCAATCAGCCAGCCAATTCTCTTAAAATGTAAATAGTGTGTCTCATAATGGGGGACATGTAATTCAAAGTCTTCAGAAAGTTTGTGGTCGCTGCTCTTAATTTTATTCAATACCCTGAAAGATGCATCCAGTATTAAAAAGGTGGATGGCTGCTGGTATACTATGTATAGTATACATTCAAAGTTTCAAAAGGCCTCTTGACCACCATGTTTGTTTCTGAAGCTTTTTGAGCTTGCCATGCAAAATATTTTAAATATCAAAAGATCTATGAGGCTATAGAAAGTATTTGCATACATTGTGATCAGATAGTGATGCAAAATACCTGCAGATTAGGGATTTCTTTTCTTGTTTGGCGAGTTGGCAACATGTTTTACAATTGATTTCATGATCTTCGCCTTCACAAAATGTGCAATGCTGCAGTTCCACATTAAGCCTTTTGTTTGGTATGAGACGGGAATGGTTGTGAGAGTGAAAGTGGCCAAATGTTTGCTTGTGTTAAAGACGGGTAGGACCACTTTGGTCATATTGTCATGAAAGAAAACTTGCTCTGTTGATTTCCCTGATTGTGATGTTTGGCCTCATTCATGCAATTTCTTATTGTGATCCTGAGTTCCCAGGTTCTTAGACCCATCTGAATGTCAGGTTCACGTTAAACTGGAGAGCCCTCTAAATGTTTTTTGTTTTTTTTCTGAAGTAGATAATAATCTATTTGAAAATATAAGAAGTGAAAGACTATCTGGCTGATATTTTTCAATCAATTCATCCATGTGCTATTCCAATCACAGATCCCACCAGACTATAGGGAACATCCTGGACAAGTCCCCAGTCCACCAGGGGGGTAAAACACAGACGTGGTCTCCAACACACACACACACACATTCAAATTGACTGGCAATTTAGAGTTAAATGCATATTTTTTATTAGGAATTTTATCTGAGATCTTTATATTCTTGGTGAGCTTCTTTGCCTCTCTTGACTATTATTTTTTTTTGACTATTTATAGTTTCTCATTAGCCGTGTGACAGACTGGCGACCTGTCCAGGGTGTATCCTGGCCTTGCCCATAGGGAGCAGGGATTGGCTCCAGCGCCCCGCAACCCTGATCAGGATAAGCAGTGTAGAAGATGGATGGATAGATGGATAGATGGATAGATGGATGGGCTTATTCACCATGTGACTTCAGTATTGTTTGAGTTAGTGAGCTGGTGAACAACGGCTCCGTTGGTGCAGTACCAGTGAAGGGAGTGCGAGCTGAGAGCAAGGTGTCGTGTCAGTCTGGGTCAAGTGTGTTTTTGCTGGAACGAGGGGAGAATCATGCCAGATGAGTTCACTCAACAGAAAGAGGGTTTTCTCCCCCAGCTGGAGCCGTACAGGCGGCCCTCAGCCAATCGGGGCTTGTTGCTATGTGTGCTGTGAATCTTCCCCTCTGTGTGGCAGAGTGGGAGAGGGACGCACATGACACACAGTCCATAGTCCTGAAGGAACATTTGAGCTGAACATGTGGGACAGAAGTGGGGAAGTTTTGACAAAGGCCGACTCTGAGACTAAAATACCTAGAGCTCTGGAACTTAAGTGGTGGCGGATAAACTTTGTTGGTGAGATGTGCTGGCAGCGTAGTGAAGTTTAAAATAAAAAAAAATAAAAAAAATTGGGATCACCCAGTTTGCAGTAATCCAAAACAAATGTATTTATTTTGTTTATTCAATTTTGAGCCTGGAACCACTCTTCCTCACGACTGATCATAATTATTTACAGTCATCTGACAAAAACATGTCAGTTTCTTGGCAGGCCTCTCCTCCACTTCCACTGTTTTTTAATCTGGTAATGCAAGGCAGACAAAAACAGGAAAGGTGAGCTGGCAGTGACGTGTGATCCACGTTCTAAAACGCTATGGAAACACAGCTGACCCTGTTATTACCGCTGAAGTTTACCAGCCACTCTCTGCCCCCCCCCCCCCCCCCCCCCCCACACACACACACACATGTGAGACGGGATTCAAGCTCTGCTCATTCAAGGATCCTGGAAACCTGGAGTGACCCAAACACTGAGACACATGCAGGGAGCTGACACAAAGCAAACATGAGCACATAAACGGCTGAGCAGACAAAACAGAGTCTCTGTGTCCAATACAAGTACACATATAAAATCGGAGCACAACACAGACGCTGTAAACAATTGCAGAGTGAATACAGCCTGAGCACATCAGCGCTCACTCACAGAGCATGGCAGGGGCGCTAATTGTCTTCAAATACATTCATGTCAAGCTGCAATTTGCCGTCACATTCAACGTCGCATATTGGAAAAGCTCATTCCACCACAGCAACACTCTTCAATCACCGTGACGGGAATGTTTAACACAATGTCTCTGTTGCCTTGGCAACACTTGTTCTTCTTTTTCTTTTTTCTTTTTCTTTTCACGGTCAGCAGTTGTGATCGTTGATCACTTCTCTTCCTCGAGTCCCAGGTCAATCAGCCTGGAGAGACGGCCGGGGCCGTGGATCTCCCCTCCTTTAACAGCGACGCCTCCTTTTATGTTGGGACTTTTATCAGAAAAGCCCGCGTTGTTTATTGCTCCGTAGCGCCTCAGTTAATTGTGTCCAGTATCCTACTGCCGGTGTGCTTTCACGGGAAATTTTATTAAGATTGAAACATTGAATGGCCCTTTGGTGCAGCGTGTATATGTGCATGTTCCGGCTGATCTATAGCTGCTGCAGATAACAGACGCTGGGATCAATACATGTAAGATAAGCCTCTTGGCTTTCATTGGTAACCATCTGCCCACCAAAAGTGTTTCAGTAATAATTAACCTCAGTTCAGTTGGCCAGACCTCCGTTGCGTCATATGATTTCTGCAAACCAGTAAACATGAAAACATCCTTTGGTGAAAATCTGCAGAATTGGTAATGAATACAATTATTGTTTTCCCTTGTGTTCCAAGGATTTTTGTTTTTTCTTCTCTCTAAATATGTGAAAACTTGCAGGAGTTTAAGAATCTTTTGATGTTTATTATAGTTTGAGCAGTCGTTCAAGCAGAGCAGCAGCTGCAAAGGCAGGAGCACTTCAGGCATAGTGATCGCCTACAAAGAGGTCATTACAGGTTGTGTAGTTCATCCATCTTCTTTCCCGACCCACTTCGCCCGAGACGATCTGTGGCTGAAGGCGTGCAGGTACAGGTACAGATCATCACAGATATTAGAGATGCCAATTAACCTCACACGCATGGCTGATTTTTTTAAACTGGGGGGGCTGGAGGTCCCACAAGAAACTCGCCCACACACATGGAGGAGAACATTCAAAGTCCACACACACAGACAGACAGACAGACAGACAGACAGACAGACAGACAAAAACAACTGGACTCAAATCAGGGTATTTGTCCCAGGGTGCTCGCCACTACGTTATCATGTGGCCTGCAGGTAGTGTACAAACATGAAAGAATTCAAAGAATTGATCACTTAACGGCCACTTATGATGAGTATTTATACAGCTACGTTGAATTAGGAATCTTAAGCATGTGCAAATTTAACATTGGTCTTACATTCTGAATATTTTCAACTGACTTGTATGAGTTATTTTCACATACAGTCCCCATACAGCGTCTTCATTCATATATGCTTTAAAGGCCCTGTTTGAAAACACATGGCGTCAGTCAACAATGGGTTTTAAGTCTCAAAAGTGTCCCAGCTTACCACACTCAGACATTATCAGACACCTCATGAAAGATTCCGGTACCTTTTGTCATTAAAATGATGCTTTTTTACCACGTTCAATAAAAGCTTGTTCAAACTGACGTGATGAGACTGTACACATTGTCAGTCTTGGAACAATAGCTATAAAAAATCAAGCAATAAAATCACTCCACTCAACAGCACTGAGAGCACAGTCGGGTGGTATGCTGTGTGAATCTTCATCTAATCCACACCTCTTCATTTCACTGTGCCCTGATCCAAGTACATCACGTTGCTGCTGGCTTGACTCAGCGGCTCGGTGGCAGGGTGGAACCCAATCGCATGCGAGGCGTATATTTCTGGTAACAAACCTGCTAAAACAATGTTACGTAAGCGCGGCAAGTCTGGAAAAGCCAGCGGTATGGCAATGGATCGTGGGATTGTGTCAAATCTGCCACAGCAGAGCTCGTTGGGTTTTTTTTGCAGATTTGATGATACCGTTTTGCATATTTGTGGATATGCAGGCGTCTCTGGATCCTCTTGAGAATCACCCTTAGGAGTCAAAAGAAAGGAAAACAACAAGTAAGCAGTTGTAATCCCTCACATGTGTCGGAGAAGTCGACGCAGTTAAGTTGCTTTCACAAGCCATCTGGGCTCCAAATATAGTCGGTGGCGCTGCAGAACAGGCTGGAGAACAACAACAAAAAACACACGGCGTTGCATAGAATTCCCATAGTGGTGGAAATGCAGTTGCCAGAGCTGCTGACACTTCAGATCTGCCACCTGCTTTGCTGCCAAGTGCATTCGAATGCCCTGAAACTCGACGTGCCTCCATAGTCCGGGAGGACCACAGTGGACATCAGACGGCCCCACGGCGGGTCTCAGGGACGCTCCAGTGGCTGTTGGTACTTTTACAGCGAACACTTAGCTTAGCAGTCATCGGAGCGCGCGTCGTTCCTCTTAGATTGCTCTTTTCAACCACGTCTGTATTGTCTTCAAGTACGTAGTTGAATGGGGCAACCTCCACTTTGAAAATCCGCGAGAAAACGAGCAAAATGTGAGCCAGCAAGTTGCGTCTATATTTATCTCACTGGCGGCTGCAGTAAGGGGATTTAAGCGTGGAAGAACCGTCAGTGTAATCTCCTATTCTGCCTCTATATTCATTATAGAAGTGTGTGTGTGTGTGTGTGTGTGTTAGGACTGCATGAGTCTTGATACAAAGGGAAATTCCTGATTGAGTATACCATTTCCTCCTGACAATGAAGAAAGAAGTTGCTTTTTGAAATTTGTTGGAGGATGATTAGTGATGCTCTGGTAGTCTGGTTATATGGTGCAGCAGCAGCAGCAGCAGCAGCAGCAGCTCTTCACGTCGGCCATTGTGGCCGTTTCCCCTGGTTCTAGGTGCTGATCACTGTTCCATCATTGCACAACAGGCTGCGTGATTGCCGCTCGCACGTGTGCCTTTGAACGTGTTCTATACAGCACAGGATTGGTTTTCCATTCAGGTTCGTTCACGTGCGTTGTGCGTCAGTCCAGAGCCACGAAGAAGTGTCTCATTGTGTAAATATACGAGCTCAGATCATGATGGTGGTATCACACACAGCCCAGGGGCGCGTATGCAATTCACATCTACATGTCCATGCAGGATTCAAGGTCATCGCAACGTCATATTTTCCATTTATTTTTCATGCTTTTTCTTTTTTTTTTTCTCTCTGCACAGAGCCAAAGAGGTGCAAATGCTGGTAAAAAAAAAATAAAAATAAAAATAAACTCTTCAGTTTGAGTTGTTTCCCCCATCAAGGACAGCCAACGCTGTGCCTGATCAGAATGAAGAATTCACATTTTGGACGGCTGAATCTTCGCAGTTTGATTCCATTGGGACGGCGCCGGCTATCATTGTGCATTAAGTGGACACACCTCGGCGAGCCCAGCAGCCGCCGCCTGGAAATGGCTTTTAATTCACAGCCTCCCAACTGGCTGCTTATCTCCAGCCTGCAGCTCCCCGCCCCCACAATCAAACGCCAACTTAAGACGTGGAACCTTTGAAACATCAACCGAGATTTACTTTTCCGTCTCAGAAAAATCTTCTGGGCCATTTTTTTTTTCTTCTTCTATAAAAAAAAAACAGGCCTAGTTTGCTTTCTCAGTTTAATTATTTATTCATTTTGAGAAAATGCACTTCGCCTCACTGGGCCATTTAGAGATTGAGTGTCCCCCTCAGGGGGACTTCAGCCGTTGCTGTGGACAGTTATTAATTATTCTGACAGCCTGTCCAGGAATTTAAATTGGAATAAAGCAGTTTCATGTTAAACTTGCCCTCTTTTAAATTGTTTACACCTCTAACTTAATTTTAATTGCAGACCGGCGTATTTTACAGAAAAACTTGTTATTCTTTTTCATAATATCTGTTGAAACATAATGTATATAGAGGAAAATACTGTGTTCGGTATACCCCATCACAGTTTACTGTTTATTAGGCCAGCTACCGACTTCGAGGAGACTTTAGAGCAGCGGCTTATAGAGTGTGGAGCACCAGAGATTCAATGAAGACACAGCAACGGGAAAAATAAATCTGGTGGTGAGGTACATTTGTGTTTTCATTGTCTATTTCTTTTAATTATTGAGAAGAGATTGTTACTCAAGAAAAATAAGTGAGGGTAAAGCTACTAACTTGGTCATCAAAAGATACCCGTCCAGAACAGAAGTGATTATAATAGAGATGGATTGAAATAGTGGGGAAAAAAAAGGTTCAAACGTCAGGCTGCTACAACAGTCAAAGGCTATATGAGGACAAAAACTTTTTTTTAAATCCCGAATGGTCCCAACAGCCATTAATAATGTCTTATCATCTGAAACACATTTTCAGATCTGGAATTCAACAAAAATTAAATAAAATGACTATACATATGTACAGGATGAGATGCAGCATGAAAGTTTGGTGGAATTTTAAAATGTTTTAGGGTTTTTTTTTTTTCCCTTCTTCCAGATTTAACAGTTTTATTAAATTCTGAAGGTACTCAATACATCATTTGTCTCTCCTCGTCGTTCCACATTGTGCTTCTGATGGCTTCAGCAGGAAAGACGTGCCATTCCACCCCATGTGGTTCTTTTATTTTGTGGGTGTGAATTAACATTCAGCAATTTTCTTTTTTTAACCTATTTAAAGTAAACCTAATTGTGTCTTTCTTTCCTTTTTGGCATGTCGTTGGGTCTGCGTCAATGCATTTGACTGACAGTTGACTGGAAACTTTGTTCAAACGATTTCCTGCTCAGCCCAGTGTGCACGCTTCCTCTGTGCCCCGTAGACGCCCGGTCTGTGTCTTCCTGTGTGCGTCTGATAGTGTCTGCAGCGTTCTGTCTCGACAAAACCAACCGCCCGGCTCTGAGTGAACCCGACACTGTTTTTCTCCCGCCGACACTTTGATGTATGACTTTTTGTTTCTCATCTTCCCCCGGCTGCAGTCACCAGTCGCCATCTGTATTTTGCAATCAATTCCTGATTTAGGTACAATCTGATGCACAGACATTACACAGCTGATGTGGGTTTTTTTTTGTTGTTTTTTTTTTTTCAAATCTGCTGCCAGCATTCAATGCATTTCTTTGTTGTAGGGGAAAGTTTGGCTGTCGGGCTTGCCAAATAAGTATTTGTTGGATGAATGCGCCTCTGTCCAGACGATGCAGGTTGAGTAAAGCACTTGGTCAATCAGAGGAGGATGGGAGTGGCGGCAGTGGTGCATAAGCTGCATTTAAATTAGCTGCCAGTGTACGTGTGTCGGAGGCAGAGCTACGCAGCGGCTGTGTGGCCGCATGCACAGGGATTAATGGGTCATCTTATCTCAATGTGTTTGTGTGCTCCTCGTCTCTTACTTCGGTGTCCCTCTGTCCTCCCATCTGTCCCCCCGTCCAAACAACAACACTGCCGGGTGCACAATGTGGGCAACATTGATCCCGGCTCCGTGTATTCACATTGTGAGCACAGTTTGCAATCAAAGCCTGGCACAAGTGTGCAGGATTCTGTTGTTTTTTTTGTTTTTTTTACTACAAACAAGCCTTTACAAGGCAGTTTGTTGAGGCATTGACATGTTTGAGTTGACTTGTTTGCCTGTTAGGTAACGGTGAGTCACGCCAAAGTGTGTCGGCGTCTATCGCCGCGCGTTTGCTCCAGAAGCCTGCATTTGCGCTCCAGTTTGACCCCTCTGCTCGTGTCCTGGAAGTCTTTTTCTGTCCCACATGACTCTGCGCTGGGCCGCTGGCCCGAGGACATGGAGACGGCTTGAAAGGTGTACATACACACACACACACAGGAGCGCGCGTTTGTGTTTCGGTGTCTGTGCGCGAGCGCCCAATGCCGACCGGCCGCTCTGGAGGCGGGACTCCAGCTGCACTTGGTGGCAGGCGGTCACAGGTCTAATAATAAGACGCCTAAATCTTAATCTGACCTGTTACATAATTCACATCGCACATTATCAGGAGATGGAGGAGAGATCACATGCATGTAGAAAAGAGAGGGAGGGGGGAGAAAACAGCTTTTCCTTTGTTGGTTTCATGTGTTTGGTCTTTTAGGGATGGAACTGCAAACGCTTCTTATTTATACACTGAATATAAACCTGATGACTGTTTCTGTTTGCATTTCTCAAGCAGCACGAGTAGTTGCTATGGTAGTTCCCTCAACTGAAACCACGGGCGGTAATGGAGCTTACACACACACACACACACACACTTTATAATAAAGGTCTGAATAACATCATGCACAACCGGAGAGCTGCAATGCTGAAAACCACATTGACCTTCAGGGGTTTTCACACCTGTCAGTCCAGACGAGAGTGTGGATCCAAAAAGTTCATTTCATACATTGGAGTTAGTACGGATCACGGACCTTTGCCGCTCTGAACCAACAAATTGAAGACTGTGCTTCCATGACGACTGATTATGACCAAATAATCCGATAGACGTTCCCTCGCAGGTACTCTGTGGAACCACTGGATTTTTTTTTTTTTCTCTCTCTCTCTGCATAATCGCTTCCTGATTTATTGACAAGCTTTGATGAATTCTGAACCAAGTTTTGGGGTTTTCCACAGCGCCGTTCCAGGGAGCAGCATTCGGCGTTAATGGAACCCGGCATTAACATCACCACCGCGTCAGAGCTGTTGACAGCTGCTCCTTCATACAGTTGTCGGGTCAAATATCAGTGAAGGATGACTTGTGGCCGTGGTGGCTCCAGGTCTGGCTGGTTGCTCCATATTCAGCCAACAATTCTCAAGCTCCCACAATCAGAAAGCCTTTTTACATCACTCTTGTTTTGGTTCACACCCGAGCGCGAGTGTCGCGTTCACACTCGGCACTCTTTATTTATTTTTGTTTTAAGGAAGACGGGAGCGGTGCTTGTTTAGGGAGGAACGAGATGAGTAATGTTTAAGGTTAAAAATGGATGTGATTTGTCATTCAAACCTGTTTGATTACTTTGCTTTTGAAAAACTAATAGTGTGAAAGTCCAACATAAACCAAAGTTAGCAGTACACATATGAAACTTGTGATTTTGGTCAATATTATTAATGTTTTTTTTACTTGAATCTAGAGTGTGGTCACATATTTTTATTTTTGCTACTGTTATAAACTTCAGTATACAAGATTAATGGGCGTGCTAAATTTACATCATCGGGCTAAAATGATGAAGAATCAAGCAACAGAAATACATGAAATATTTACTTTTGTATGATGATTCTGAAATAAATGGACGCTTCTATCAAATTATGGATAAAAACGATGGTAAGAAACAAAGCGTAGTTTATTCGTAATTCCACCCAGTGAGCACTCTGTTTCTTTCAGGTTGAAAGGAAAGCAAAGGAGGAAAAGACTGAATTAAATATTAAACCCATTCTTTGAATCAGCAAGCCTGAAAGTTTATCATTATAATGAACGTTAAGCGATGCACGACATCCTCCCCCGAAAATTAACCCGCTGTACCAAAGGTTGAACTCCAGAGTAGGTGTTAAAAAACAAGTTAAGCATTGTGAACCCAACATTAGCGGTGCAGTCGTGACTTTTGTTTTATCGTTCGAGCAAGTTTACAAAGGACAGCAGTGACTCCAGACTCTGCATATGTGCTGAGGATTTCTCCATCCTTTCCTTGTTCGTCGTGTTCTGCATCTTGATCACCTCTCAGTGTGTGTGTGTCTGTGTGTGTGTGTGTGTGTGTGTGTGTGTGTGTGTGTGTGTGTGTGTGTGTGTGTAGGTTTCATAGGAATGTTGTATTGAGGCTCGACGCCCTAATGAATGACATCTCTCATCTAAGCATGTGCAGGCTGGGCCCCTCAACCAAAAGACTCCATCACTAGTCCTTTGTCCTGTGTGTGTGTGTGTGTGTGTGTGTGTGTGTGTGTGTGTGTGTGTGTGTGTGTGTGTGTGTGTGTGTGTGTGTGTGTGTGTGTGTGTGTGTGTGTGTGTGTGTGTGTGTGTGTGTGTGTGTGTGTGTGTGTGTGTGTGTCCTACGCCTGTGCACTGCACTGTTTGCGTTGCATTTGTTTTTAGCGCTTACGCAAGTGGTGTTGTGTGTCACGGTGTCTTTATTTGTCCGTGTTCACGTGAGTTTTTGGCATGTGTGCTTTAGGGGCGTTGAGCGTGTGTGTTCATGGCTTTCTTCGAGAGCCACAATCCGACACCCACTATCAACACATGAATTATGGGCTCCGTGTGTGTGTGTTACAGAGGTTCAGCGTAGCACACCAGTTTCCAGAGGCTGTTTTTCTCAACTGCCTTGATCACCCTTTCACCCCCTCTCCACTTCCCGTCATACAGGCGAGCCTCCCTTGTCTCTTGCTCCTGGGCTTCATCACAGCGTCACCTTTAGCCCAGTTCCTGACGGCACCTGACGCCGGTTCCAGTACGGACTGGAAGTGTATTAAACCTGAACGACAAATCAGCCTGTCAAAGCCGGAACACATCCAGTTCACTGGAGAGAACCGTCATGAAAAAAGGCACAGGGGGCTGTGACCTTGAATGTTCACCTTTGTCATATACAACTCTCTCTGATCCCCCCAACCCCCATCCCCCCCCCCCCCCCCCCCCGCTGTGCTCCTTGTGCACTCTTTGTTTAAGCCTTTCTGATTCTGGCCCATGAAAAAAAAAAGAAGGGGAGGTAGGGGGGGGGGGGGGGGGGTTGTAGAGATTGTAGAGAGTATAGCCTCCTCTCTCCATCTCGCTCACCCTGCACTTATTCAGCCTACAGCTGGCTGACAGACCCCCCCCCAATTCCTTCCAGCCCTCCCTCCCTCATGTTTTGTGTTGGACTGCGTCTCTCTCCACGTGCAGCAGCAGCAGCTCAGAGGCATGTAGGAGGAGTTCCCTGAGAAGAATGTGCGTGACTGGCTGGCTGATTTATACACACACACACACACACACACACACACACACACACACACACACACACACACACACACACACACACACACACACACACACACACACACACACACACACCAGCAGCTCGTAGCTGAGGAGGACCCTGTTCTCGCCAGACCTGCATTAGTAGGAGGTGTGTGTGTGTGTGTACCTCTGTCCTTCAAGGACCTCACACTGTCTGAGTTGGTAAAGAATGTGGGGGAGTCCCCCTCCAGATCTGATGAATTAGACTCCGATCCAAATATTTAGCGACTCACCGATTCTAAGGCAGCGGTTTCTGTACGTCATCCTGCTGTGATTTTCTGTGCTGCTGCGTATCAGCTGACCTCCTGCAGGATTCTGGGAGGGTTTGTTTTTTTTCTTTTTTTTCCTGTGGAGGAGTGCAGACGACAGCAGCTAATACAACTTCAAGAGCCTTCTAAAAATACCCTTGTTAAGATCTACCCGTCAATTAAAATGCAAACAGCGGGTTTTGGTTGATTTTGTTTTGAAAGCAGACAAAGCTAAGTGAGATTTAAGTGAAGCTGGCTGAAAAAATTCATCTGTTGTGACTAATAAGATACAACAGAGTGTCTCGACGGGAGCTCGATTTCTCTGTAAGAGCCTGCCGATTATGCTTCGTCTGTGGCTGCGATGCTTTTATGTCACTGCTCAATTGAAACAAGAGGGAAATACTCTCCTCCAAACCGCTGAGCGGTTGATTGAGCTCTCCTCCGTCCTGTACGCCCCACCCTTACTACCCTGGTAAAGTTAGTGAGGCAGAGAGTGGTGCAGTACACACAGTCCTCTCTTCCTGCTGTCCTTGAGTTTAAAAGCAGACGTCGCACCTTTTTAACCAGGATTTTACTGCTTTTTATGTGCGATTTTATTTGAGTACTTTACCTTAATGCTCAATTGTTTTATCCACGCTGTTTCCCGTGTGTGTGTGTGTTGGGGTGTGTGCGTACAGTGCAGACCAGGGCAGAGGGAACAGTCAGTGTATGGCTTCACCCCTCAGCTCAGCTGACATGGAAGGTCTAAATATATTCCTTTGAAGCAGCCAAACTGGAAAAGTAATGTCATCCACCGCCTTCCCTCACACCTCTTTTCTAAACGAGCCTTTCCAGCCGCAGTATGATCCTTCCACTTGAGCTAAAACCTTGACAAAGAAATACTTACGTCACAAAGAGCGTAATTGCTTCCGAATGCTTTTTTTTTTTTTTTTACGTTTGTTTGCAAAGTGACTTTGGAGCACCTCCAAAAACCGTTTGTTTGTTTGTCTCCTCCAGATGCAACCGAGGAGTTTTTCGAGTACGACGCGGAGGAGTTCCTGGTGTTCCTGACCTTGCTCATCACCGAGGGAAGGACGCCGGAATGCTCCGTGAAAGGACGGACCGAGGGGCTGCACTGTCCGCCAGCCCAGTCGGCCATGCCTCCGCTCCACAAGCATGAATGCAGCGACAAACTGCCCCAGGTAGCACACCTGCACATACCTCTTAGTCCATGAGCCTGACACGTGGCCCCCTTTTTTTTTTTTTTTCTTTTTTTAAAGATCCCAGAAAGGGCATTTAATTTTACTGGAGCTTCTTTCGCCTGAAGCATGAGGTTTACTTGGCTTGAACCAAGATGTGACAAGAATTAATTTCCTGGGAATCCTGGATCCAGCTCTTTAAGTGAACCTCCTTCGGGTCCCATCTGTTTCATCGCCGAAAATTCAAGTCCCCCCCCCCCCCCCCCCCATGTTGACATCTACTAATGAACACTAACCCGCCGCCTTTGTCTGTGGGTGCGCGTGTGTCCAGTGTCGGCAGGCGAGGCGGACACGCTCCGAGGTCATCCTCCTCTGGAGAAACAGCATCCCCATCATGATCGAGGTCATGCTTCTGCCAGACTGTTGCTACGGCGACGAGTGCCCCCCAAGTGACCCCATCAGTGACCCGGTCATCAAGCAAGACGCTCTGCTGCTGGAGAGATGGACCCTGCAGCCCATTCCTCGACAGTAAGAGCGTACACAAACACGCGTTTCCAAAAGTAGGCTTTCGTCAGTTTTCATAGAACACATTGACGCCTCAATCCACACCAGCAAGAGACAAAGACGCCCAGTGCGCCGCCGCCTCCGCTTTTTATCCATTCCTGTCTTGATGATGTTATTTATACTGTTTGTGCAGCGAGTGCTTTCACGCAGATTTCCTTCTTTGACAATCTGCTTTGTTCGTAGGTTGCCATTTAAAGCTTGTTGAGCCACATTCTGTTCCTGAAAAACAACCTTGGAGTTGATTTTGTTGAAGTGAGTCTTTGAGTATTTGACATGGTGGAAGCTAAGAAACATAAGAGAAGAACATGAGTGGGAGGAAGCGCGTGGTTTGAAAATAGTACAGATGTAAAGAAACATACATTATCTGGTGCATATACTACACAAGAAAGTAAAGCCCAGTTATGATATAAATGAGCACAACGAGGGGTGTTATGGAGTTGTAAATATACCCTTATATATACAGTATGCAGTGTACACATGTACAAGTGGGATTGGGAAGTATTGGGTTCCGTATTCCAACCCATGTGTGATCAGGAACTCTTTCTGCACTGTGTCTTTGAGCAAGGCTCATGATGAGACTTGAATTCTGCAGGGAAAACAAAACATGTGCGACCTGAACTACAATGCTGTTATGCCTGATATATCACTATTTTACATGGAGCAAATGTAGACCAAAACACAAAATCATTATCCTTCCCAAGATCGATTAAACTGCTAATATTTTTATAAATATCAACAATACACTCATATTGCAGGGCAGTAGTATATATTCCCAACAGTATACATTTTTGGACCAGCCACATCACAACGAGCCACAGAAACCTTGTTTTTCAATGCACTTTTTAGAAAAGGTGTGTTTCCACTTTGACGGGCATCCATTTGCACGAAATAAGTTCTTTTGTCAAAATGAGCATTTTCTTTGCCCCACATCAGTTTTACCTCCAGTCTGCAGCAGCCGGCCGACGTCTCCCTCTGAGACAAAGGAGCTTGTCTTACCAGCTTGAGACTGATTGATCTCAACTCGCTTAATGAGCACGAGTGAGTGAACAATCAGTATAATGAGCTTCGCAATAACGGTGCTAAAGTAGTGCCAGATATGTGGCGCTCACTTGACTGTGTACGTATCGCCGTCGTCCTCTCCAGAGTGTTGAGGCAAACGTGTCCCTGGGGGGTCCGCCACTGGAGGAAATGGCTGGGGTTGTTTGCTTGGGGGGAGTTTTGGATGTTTACCCAGGCGCTATAAATGAATTGTTGGCTTTAGTTTTATGTGTAAATATTTTTAGTAGTTATTAAAACATGGCGTTTCACTAGGATGAATATTCGTTTGTCATATTAAATAGGAAATCCTTCCTGTGCTCGCGGGGTGTAAAAGACTGGATGTTGTTCCTTCTGTGGTTGTTGTAGCACACGGCGACCCTACACACACACACACACACACACCTTACAATACCTCAATTCTCTCATAATTCAGGAATGGTGGCTTGTTGCCTCTGCTTCATGGATGCCTTCATTCTTTCCTCGACGGATCAATGCTGCAGCCTCCACTGGGATCTTTATGTCAACATGCATGTCTGATATGCTAATGTACACATAGAACACTGACCACGCATATCATCTCCATGTTTGTCGGCACATTTAACAGCCAGCCGACTCAAATTTGCAGCCACACGTTGGTGTTTGAACAGCAAAACTTATAAAAATGCATTCCAGAAAACATAGAATATTAATGATAAAGATCCAGATAATTGGTTTGGCACTCGGGGGGTTAATTAGCCTGACAGACTGGCCCACTTTCCTTCTCACGTGTGTAACGGGGGACACTTTGCGTTGGAAAAAACACACACACGCGTACACTTCCCTGAGACACTTTCTCATTAACCTGACATACTGGCACACTTTCACCTTGGTTGAAACTTGTGTTTTTACAGGAGCGGCGACCGTTTCATTGAGGAGAAGACCCTGCTGCTGGCCGTGCGCTCCTACGTGTTCTTCTCGCAGCTCAGCGCCTGGCTCAGCGCCTCCCATGGCATCGTCCCCAGAAACATCCTGTACAGGTCAGACATGGCGCCTCTGAAACCTTTATCGCTGGTGGGTGGCGGGCTTGTCAAGCAGGCTGTCGTACTTGAGTTATGCAGCAGAAGAAAGAAGGAAAACGAAAAACGTCTTGGTTTGAGTTTTCTACACAGGTGTCGACAACACTCTCGTGTTCTCTCCCTTTCGGTGCAACAGGATCAGCGCCGCCGACGAAGACGTGGTGTGGCAATTTTCACAGCCGCCTTCGGAGCACATTTTCCCCGTCCCCAACGTCTCTCAGAGTGTTGCACTGCAAGTCCGTGTCCAGTCGCTCCCCCGGCAGCCCACTTACCCCACCCTGGCCTGCAGCATCCACACCGGCCTTCCTCCGCTCTACAGCAAGACCCACAGCCTCAGCCCAGACTTCAACAGCCATGGTGGACTACCCACCCTCAAAAAGAGCCCGGACCCGGGAAAAGACCGCCTCCTCCACAATGCCAGCATCTACGGCAAGAGCTGCAACTCCATGTCCGGCCTCCTCCTCAACGGCTTGCCCATTCCCAACCTCCCCATCAACAACATCCCCATCAACAGCCTCCCCCACACGACCGTGCCGCATCCGTTCAGCAAGAAGAGCCAGGAGCCGGCCGAGAACCACGCGTACCAGAACGGGGAGCTTCCGCAGGTCAACGTCCCCCAGCGCCAGGGCTCCCCGCTGTTCCAGAGGCCTTCCCACTCCCCCACCGCCTCCCGCTCCCACTCCCCGTCCCCGCTGCCCACGAGCAAAGCGGGAAAGTGGCTGTACTCGGCCCTCAACGGTTCCCCCGATCCCACACAGGTGGAGGACTACGGCTCGGGCACCAACGGCAGCGAGAGGTCAAAGGCCCCCCCCGTCCCCGAGCCCCTGAGAGCTTTCAAGAGTTTCTCGTTGGCCGAGCCGCCCCGCTGCCCGTCCCCGAGGCCCAGCACCACTGAGACCAACCCGCTGATTGGCTCCCTGCTGCAGGAGCGACAGGAGGTGATTGCCCGCATTGCACAACGGCTCAACTTCTGCGACCCCACGGCGCCGCCACTCCCGCCCGGCCTCTTCGCCCCCGACAACCCTCCCAAAGCCATGTGGGGCAGTAACCACGAGGACATAACTGCCACCAAGACCAAAGATCCCGACGTTTTGCCCTACGAGACCGTGGGGCGCGTTTGGAGCAGCCCCTTCAACACGCCCATGACGGACACTTCTCTGGGCAAACGGGAGCCTCCCTCCCCAAAACCCGCCGCCTGCAGGAAGCTGAGGATGGCGGAGGCGAGAGACCGAGAGGAGGCGAGGAACGGCGAGCGGGACCGAGGCTGGGAGAAGGAAAAAGAGCGGGAGAGGGCGAGGGACACGTCCCTCATCGCCCAGGCAGTGCAGGACATCACGAGACTCATCCAGGAGAGACTGTCCGTCCCCTCCCTGTCCCCCATGCACAGCCGAAGTGGCAGCCCCCTCCATCACACGCACACCACCACCACGGTCACCCACACGGTCCGCACGTACTCGCACGCCCCGCAGCCCTCGCCGGCGGCCACCAACGGCTACGCCAACGGCCACCTGCCCAGCCACGAACGTCACCGAGGCGGCACGCACATAGCCGCCTCGCACGCGCCTGTTTGCACAGACAAGCCCGGAGTCGACGCGGGCGCCGGGGCCCAAAACGGTGCTCAGTTTACACTTGAAGAACACTCCTGCAGGGCCCAGTCGCTCGCCCGTGCTGCCCAGCGTTTACGAACTCCCCCGCCGGAGAGGCGGAGAGTCAGGTCACCCAGCAGCCACGAATCGCCCTCCTCCGCCTCCCACGCCCACATTTTCAGCTGGAGTCACGACAGAACCGGCCCGGCCACGGACTGTAACAGAAGCCACGACCACGCCGGGCCCCAGCCGCCGATGCAGAATTGTGCGTTAGCTGAGGCCTGCGCCCTCCAGGACGAGAACCGGGCCCCCTTGCTGTCCGGATGCTCCAGCGCATCCAGTCCAGACGTGACTCCTCCTGCTATCCTCGTAAGTCGCTCTCTTTACTCCTTATTAAACTCTCTGGTAGAGTTTATTGTCAGCACAAGCCTCCTTTCAGCTCCCCAAAACCCTCTTGTGAAACATTCCACGCTACTGAATTCTCATGTTTACGACTAATCCTATTAAAGCATCAATGTTGTATCAAAGAAGCTGTGTGGACATGTAAGCCTTTTTTTTTTTTAATACAATACAGTAATCTTTTTAAAAAGTGCAAGCGTTTATTTTTAAGTTTAGGGATTTCAATAATATTTGATTACTCCTGAAGCCTCTCGCGTGAATCGTTGAAAAGTAATCACCAATTAAACAATATTTGTGCTCCACTTTTCTCTGCAACTTCCAAAATTCTCATTTGTTCCATTGATAGAGATCTATTGGTATAAAACTATTAAGTCGCTCCAAGATCAGTTGAGCAAATGTTTTGAAAATCTTTTCAATTTAGCATGAAAGTATCATAAACTCCATCCTGCTCCTTCTAGTATTTTTGTAGCTTTCAAACAAAACGGCAAAAAATTCAAAACGGTAAAAATCTTCCAGATTTCTGTCGTCTCGTTCCCGTGAGGAGCGTGATTTCATGATGCTGCCGATTTTGCCTCGCTTGCATTCAGTCTAATGGCTCCTCCCTCCCTTATCTCTGGCCTGCAGCGAGCCCACAGCCCCTCCCCCCTGCGCCCCTGCAACAGCTGGAAGAAACAGAACCGCCACTCGTTAGACGCCACAGCGACCAAGGCCTTCCACCCCTGCACCGGCCTGCCTCTGCTCTCCAGCCCTGTAAGAAGACTCACTCACTCCGGCAGCCCACGGTCACGCTCGGCCTTTAATTTGAACATTTGTTGAGCTGACGACGCTTCGCTCACATGCAACCGAACACCTAAAGCCTGAGTCATGATTAGCAGGCTCTGGTGCAGCTGTGTTTGTCATAACGCCGCGCTCGCCGACCTTTATCGCAGGCCATCTGAAAGCGATGAGTCAGCACACTTCTCACCAGTCCGAAAAGAAGCAGTGTTTTGTCATTAATCTTCTACGAAAAATCAGATTTTAGTTTTTTTTGGGGGGGGGGATTTACTGCTGCCGAGCTACCGAGGAATCATTCACAGTTAATGTACACACAGAAACACAGAGAATATGAGTCATCTGCGCCTCGTCAAGTACTTTTCATCATCAGAATTTCCTGTTTTCTGGTCAGTTTGACTCACACACACACACACACACACACACACACACACGCTGACACATGGGATTACAGCCGTGACAAGTTAAACTCTTACTGTTGGCGACGACGTGTGTAATGAGAGACTTCAAACTGATATTGACTTCAGGATATTCTTAAATATACATAGTGTTTATTCCGGTAGTGCTGGGTGATGGAAATGCTGTCGGAAGCTGGATTGCAAATGAAATTTAAGTCAATTCCGATAACCTTTCAACTTACTTACTTGATAAAGTGATGTGATCAAATCCTGTCAGTGGCCCGCTAACGCGATACACTGTTCAGTCAACAGCGGGGCGCAGACAGGCAAAACACTGAGCTGAAAGTAAACTAATAGTACTTTATTAATCCCCTTGGGGAAATGGAAACACTGCAGAGATTGGCCGCGGCGCCTCTCGTGGAAACACAAGCATCGTTTAGAAAGGCTGTAGATCAGGATGAGGAGCGCATAACGTCATTTGTAGATCATGAATTGGAAACAAAAAAAAGCCACCAGCTGAACACGTAGGAGTTTATTTGACGCTCAACAATAAATCATTAAACCGTCCCGGTTTGTATTTGTGGCGTCATTAAAATAAACACCGGTTCAAAAATGTTCAAACGAGTGAATTTGCTTTAAATTGGGAAAGGAAACAAACACATGGAAACATGATATTGGAAGACAAAAGGAATAACTGTGTGTTTTACATGGAAACTTTTCAGCATCAGCACATAAATAGATATACTTACAAGTGTTAACACCCCTTCAACTTTGTCACTTTTCAACCAATAAATGTCTTTTGTGATGTGATTGACCAACACGCCGTGCCTCATAGCTGTGAAGTGGAAGGGAAATGTGTTAAAGGTTCAGAGGGTGTAAAGAACTTTAGCAAGCCGCTGTGCAGCGATAAACATTGAACAAGTTGGGCAATTATACTTTTAATAGCATTTCTGCCATACCGCCCAGCCCCTATGTTCAGGTCGACCTTTCGGCGGCCATGTTGGAGTCGGCGGTTCGGGGACGAAGTGGCAGCTGCTCTGTGTAAATCATGTCTTCACGTGTCTGCCGCAGGTTCCTCAGAGGAAGAATCAAACGGGCTGCTTTGACCTGGACACGTCTCTAACGAGCTGCAAGGGTTTGCCCTGGGCCTTCGGGAAAAGGTACGGCTCCAGGCCCGAGTGTGTGTGTGTGTGTGTGTGTGTCGTCGAGCAGTTCCGCTGGCCTCCTGCAATCGGAGGACAATAGAGATTTCCTCCAGTTGCCTCCCACATCGTCTGTTGATCGTCGTCCCATCTGGATCCAGTTACTCACACTTTGGTGCTTCTCATCATCGCTTGAGAACCCACTTGTTCTCTCACTTTTGTCATATTTCAGCTTTGTGCGAAACGGTTTGGAAAAAAAAAAACTCGCTAATTGTTTGCTTTAAAAGCCAATATTATCATTTAAAAAAAAAAAAATCTAAATAACCACATCCTACACGGTTATGAACAAGAGCCTTGGATGAGCAGTAGTACAAAGAAATCCTCTGTTTCAGTCGATGAGACAATAAAGTAGTTCTGTGCCATAACAATAGGTCACACCCCCCCCCCCCCCCACCCCCCCCCTCGTTCTGCTGACTTCTCCTCTCACGCTGCCACCTGCTGAAGCTCTGTTGTACTGTGACTGCATCTAGAATCACACACAATTCAGCTCAAAATGGCAGACGGCACTGAACCAGCTTTAAATACACAGAGCGGCTCGGCTCAGCCCACACGCCGCACATGTGGGCGGAAGCTCACACATGCTTTTTACACTGTTTTGATGCGTTGGGTCGAAAGTTCACTCCATCTACCTGTGACCGACCAAGCTGATAGGAATCGAAGTATCAACCTTCCTCCCATGTACGTCGTCTATGTGTCCGTTTTGGTCAAACGTGATCTTTTTAATCCAAAATGACACGTGCGACTCAAACCTCAACACTCCTGCGTGCTCTGCCAGTTACTTGAGATACCAGAGATTCCTGATTCCTGATGCTGCTTTTGTTTCAACACAAAGGAGAAGTGGGTGGGAGATGTGGCGTTATCTGGTCTGGGGACGGGTTATTCAGACTCTGTGTGGATGTTTTGTCGTGTAAAAAGCAGCTGGAGACGGTTTTACATGGCGGTTCTTGAGCGGCACGTGTGTTCCTTGACCCCTCAGGGTGTGTCCGAAGAGAGAGGGCTACCCAGACGAGTCCCAGCAGCTGTTCAGTGCCAGCGCTCCACCTGCCAGTCTCAGCCTGCTGGGAAACTTTGAGGTACGGCACACACAATTAAAGCCGCCATCTTTTTTGTTTTTGTTTGCTCACGTGTGCTATCGCCATGTTACGACAGTGAAAATCTCACTTGTGTGTGAGCGTCAGGGCCACCGACGATGAACGCAATGAGCTATTGAACCCTTGTTTTGTTTTTTTTGTGTTTCAGGAGTGTGTTTTGAACTACCGCCTGGAGCCTTTAGGAACCGTCGACGGCTTCACAGCTGAGGTCGGAGCCAGCGGATCCTTCTGCCCCAGCCACCTGACCTTACCCGTGGAGGTGTCGTTCTACAGCGTCTCCGACGACAACGCTCCCTCACCATACATGGCGAGTCTAATTCATCCGTTCACAAAAAAAAAAACCAACAACAAAAACCAACTCCTGATCCTGAGAATCGAGCCGTCATCCACCACTGTGTGTCTGTGAGTGACGTGACGTCTTGTCTCACAGGGTGTGATCAACCTGGAGCCCCTGGGGAAACGGGGCTACCGTGTACCTCCATCAGGAACCATACAAGTGGTGAGTGGGGTTTCACACACACTAATGGAAGGCATCTGCACTTCAGCCACATGGAGTCCAGAACAAAGACCTCATTAGACAAAGTAACGGAAGGAAACAGAGCCTCCTACTGGTCGGAGAGGAGAATTGTTTGTGAAATAGACAAAGGGAACGCTTTCGGTCATGGTGTGTTTTATTTGCTTTTCTCTGTGTAGTACAATGTACTTTTACATATTTCTATTTCCAATCGATACTTTATATATTTTACAGATATCTAGTATATGTCCATATATATTTAATATAGTTTCGTGTGGCTTGATTTCCATTTGTTTACCGTTCTCTTAATGCTAAACAAATTCAACAAGTGCGTGTAAATAATTTTTTAGGAATAACTTTTGATGAAAAGATCAGTTGGAAGCCGCATATAAATATCCTGAAGTCAAAATGAGTTGATAATATTGGCATAATGTGTAAAGTCCTATCAGTATCACATCAAACGTCACTCAGCTTATTGAATAACTCCCTCATTCTCCCCGTATCGGAGTTATAGTGTGGAAATATGGGGAAATAATTAGAAAATAAACATTTGATCCTTTTTTTTTTCCACTTCTGAAGACCATTAGACTCGCATATCAAGTTGATTATTATGTTCCAACAAATCCTCTGTGACCAGAGACGAGGGCTGCCACAAACGATTATTTCCATAGTCGACTAATCGGACCATACGTGAGTTGGTCGTAAAATATGCAGCTTATCGCACCAGCATGAAGCCGCTCTTACATAACCATCATTAGTTTTCAGCTTGACGTGTTTAAGGTATATTTATTTATTTGTTTATTTGAGCAGTATACATATATGCTAACTAAAAATAAAGACAATTAAGATGATAGTTCATTAAACCTTTAATCAAATATGCTTGTAGCAACAAACACTTGTTTAACTGTGTAGAATAAAGTACAAACAGCTGAGTAAAATAAGGAAAAGGCACTTGCCCAAACAACACAAAAATAAATACTTCAGGTTTATTATTTATGGGTTTTTTTCTTTCCTTAATTTGTCTTTGGCCTCAAACATGGCAACAATGAGGGAGGCACCTGTAACTAAGGAATTATTAAAGTTTTGGTCTCAGTGACTCAAATATAACAAAAGTGCATTTTGTGCTCACAACTTATTCAACTTTACTACACTCTGACTCTATATAATCCCAAATGCACCGCGGACCTTACGAAACAAGTTCACTAGGTAACTTTAAATATTGTACAAACTGAAAAAGAGGCAAGCTGAAGAAAACCGGAGTACTGAAGCTCTGTGTGTGACTGGCCAATCACAGAGCGTGGAGACAGTCAGTGACCAAATGAGGGTTTTCCTTCGGCATGAGCACGGATATTGACGAGTTTTACTCGTAATATGCTCCGACTCATAAAAAAAAAAGATTTCTCCGTACTGGAAACTCTTCTGAAGCGAGTGTCCGGCTCATCCCTCCCAGTCAGCTCGCCGAGACGACGGCCCCTCTTCCTCGTTGTCATAAGCCACAGTGTTTTCAGGTGCTACAGAAAGGCAGTTTTGAGAGGAAAAACAAAGATTAAAAACGACATGTCGACTATTAAATTAGTTGTCGACGATTTTAATAGTCAACGTAATGGTGACTCGTCGACTAATCGTGGCAGCCCTATCAAAGACCTAAAAATACACAATGTTGTCCACGCTAGCATGTTTTCTGTGTCAAATATAGCTTGAAATTAATAATGCTGAAAAAATGAGTCGTGGATGAGACGTCCAGGGTTGCAGTTTTGTGGACAAGTTGTCCGTCTCCCGGCGGTCCAGTGTGCAGCTCCAAACCAGGTCACACAGACCAAGTAACGCGTGGAACCTGTGGTTTGGTTGAAACCCCTCAGACCTTATTCAACCCTAACAAGACGGTGGTGAAGATGTTTGTGGTGATGTACGACCTCCGGGCCATGCCAGCTGGACACCAGACCTTCCTACGCCAGAGGACCTTCTCTGTCCCCGTCCGCCGTGACGCCAACAATCAGACCAGCAGGAGGCCGCTGTCCCTGGGCCAGGGACGCACCCTGCGCTACCTCGTCCACCTGAGGTGAGACACCAGTTGTTGTTGTTGTCGTTTGTCCCGTCTCGACGAGGGGCCGCTTTGAAGTCCGTCCTTGCTCACCCCCGCCCCTCCCCCGTCCGCTCCGTCCGCCCCCCAGGTTCCAGAGCTCCAAGTCTGGGAAGATCTACCTCCACCGGGACATCCGTCTGCTGTTTTCCAGGAAGTCCATGGAGGTGGACAGTGGTGCTGCCTACGAACTCCAGTCCTTCACAGAGTCCCCCATCGACCCGCCGTTCTCCCCGCGCTGCTGAGGTCCCCCCCCCCCCCCCCCCCCCCCCCCCCACCAGCACCGGGCGGCCCGCTACCCAAGCTTCAGTCCAGTCTCCACGCCAGCGACAGACTCAGCCCAGACCCCCCCCCCCCCCCTCCCTGCGGCTCGATTTGGGAAAGAGATGAGTTCTAAAGACTGCAGTAAGCACCTCTCGCCTGGCTCCTGTCCACAAACGTCGATGTCCCCCCCCCCCCCCCCCCGCCACTCAGAACTGACGGGGGGCGGCGGCGGCTCCGAGGGCCCGAGAAACTGGTGAGGTTGAACCCGGCTCTCTGCGAGGAACACGGCCTGAAGACGCAGAGGTGGAGCCACTGGATCCATTACGAGTTTGTTTCTGATGTTGTTACTCTGGTTCAAGAAGTTCTGACCAGACTTTGATAGGTTTTGTTTTTTTTCCCCCTGCTGTCGCATGTCGTCCCCTCCAGCGTCTGGCAGGAGAGTAGAGACCAGTGATCATCCACGCAAGCGGTTCGATTAAAGGAAGGAAAAAGAAAGAGCTCAGGATAGTAACATTTTTGTCGACACAAATCCGAATGTTAAGCGGGACCTCTGAGGTGTTAAATCCAAATTAATTTAATTTTAACTGAATAAAAAGGCACTTTGACATGAGAAAATGAAGAGAAAAAAAAGATTCAGATTTTTAAATCCTTGGAGATCAGATTGAGTCTGGGGGGGGGGGGGAGAGACTGTGGAGTGACTCGTACCGCCGGACCAGGATGGAGTCACGTCGCCGCGTCACGGCAGAACATCAGAAGTGCACTGTGTGTTTTCTTTCTCATTCTAACTGGAAAAGAAACAGAAAATAGTCATATTCTAATACTTTTGTACTGTTACAGAACCACTTTATCGGAAGTGTTGCAATAGAAAGAATAACCTTAGTTTTAGTGTTTACACATTCACTCTCAGTTCACCTTCTCATCAGTTTATTTAATATTTAAATTAATATTTCAGTTACTACTTGTGACGTCCGTCATGCTAAGATGATGTAGTGCAAACTGTATATCATAGTATGTATTTTTGACATCAATATTCAAATCTGAAAAAAAAAAAAAAAGACAAAATATATCTATATCTTCTAAATCAATCCTGAAAATCTCCTCTGTCTCTCTCTGTGGTTTCCCGTGTTCACTCCCGTGTCTCACACACACACACACACACAGCAGTAACACCCTTTAATGAAGCCTTACCAAGTTGTTCTTTGGTTTCCACACTGCTCACATGAGGCAGGGACGTTGTGTGGAGGCGTGACCGTTGATTTTTCAGCACAATTCCAACGGCGGCCGACAATCACCGACTCACCCTGGCGTCTGTAAATACAATACAGCCCGGATCCATTAGTGACAGACCTTTCATTACTGCACCCGTGATGCTTTTCAAACTCATCACAGTAGCGGCTGCTCTTTGGAATAAACAACCCACACATTGTTTCATCAGGTTAGTTTTGCAGCAAACGATTTTTTTTTCACATGAAATTATAACAACATTCACTGTGTCGGTGAGAAACGTCCATCCGTCTTCTGTTCTGCTTCATCCAACTATGGGAGCTGGAATCCATCACAACTCACAATGGGGGAGCGGGGGTAGTTATTTCACTACAATAAGATTGACTGGGTTTTTTTCTTGGAAATATCAAGACAAAAAAAATCCTTTTTTTTTATGTCATTTTGGACATACGGGTACAACAACAAAACAAAAAATAAAATAAAAACAAACAGCAATGCAAGCAAAAAACAAAGTAATAGATAACTGAATAAATAATGGCCCAACATCCGAAAAGGAATAGGAAGAAGCAAAGCTTATTTACTCCTACCCTTTATTCACCTCAACCAACAGTACCCCTGTATTTTATATATATATACATACACCACCAACAAAGTCTATATATTGATATTTCCAAGAAGAAAAAAACAGTAAATGGAAATGTAGATAAATAATAAATCATTGTTGCAAGGAAGGAAGGAAGGAAGAAAAAAAAACACTGGAGGAGGTAATGAAAAAAATATATATACATGTATGAACAAAACAATATTTGCAGAAAGGAAAACATGTATTTATGAATGTTTACACAGGGGGAAACTAGCAATCACAAGAAAGCAAGGAGGACGAGAATAACAAAAAACCATGAAAAGTCTACACAAATTTCTTTCAGCAAATCTAATTGAAGTTATCTTTTTTTTCCAGGGAAGAGAAATGCAGCTTGAAATCATTTATAAAACAGGAAAAGCGCTTATTGACTCAATGCATATGATATTTATCATGTCAGAGACAGACGTATTGAAATCTTTTACATAAAGAATGTGACGGCGATTAAAGGATGGAATATCATGCGTTTTTAGTAACAGCCAGTTTCTTGACTTGTGTTTTTCTACATGAGAAAAACAGGGTTTCGTAGGCTTTATTAGTTATTACAAAAGGTGGAGGGTTCCCAAACTCCCACTGCCACATGGTGCCTCTGTGTAATTCACAACCCTGTGACAAACCAACAATAACAAAAATAGATTGCTTGATTTCAGTTTTATTAGAAATGACTAAATAGATTTCGTGTTTGAATGCAAAAAATAACCTCGCACCTCCAAAGGTCAATCAGGCCACATTATAAAAAACACTTTTTTGATGTCACTCGTATGAGAAAAAATGACTGCAAGATTTTACCATCTCCTTATTACAAAAAAAAAAGAAAGAAAACTCACATGGCAAAATGTGACCAGTGTTCCCGTGTATCTACGTCACGTGAGCACGAGACCTGTCATGAAGCGTCGCCGTCCAGATGTGCAGATTCTGGTCTGAGAAGTGGATTTGTGACGCAACACGTGCTCCTCACAGCTGATCGCCGCGTTACGCAACGAACGTCGGCACTGAAACCCGCGTGCGTGGCGGGAGCGCCCCGCCGCATGGAGGGGGGGGTGCGCACGCGGGAGCGCGCGGTGTCTCCGCATGTGACGTAGTTGTTGTGCGGGAGCGCGCGCGCCCGGCGACAGCAACTGTCTTGTGTGTGTGTGTGTGTGTGTGTATGTGTATGGGCACGGAGAGTCGGCGAGCAGCAACGCGGAGCCCTCGAACAACCGGTGGACGGCGTCTGCACTGAGGTCACGATCTGCTCCGAGACATGTCGGGGGATAACGAAGAAAGCCACTCGGCGGAGGACACGGCTGTGGACGAGAGGGTAAACTGCAGACTTTTATCAGCTCCCTCGGCGTTAAGGACGCGGCTTTAGCTTAGCATCGTATTAGCATCTTCGCCCCGCTTTTTTTTGTTGCTGTTGTTGACAGATCTGCGAAGACGGCTACTAAAGCCCCAGGTAGGCCGAGGCCATTATTGATCACACCGTTTAGCAACACGGCGTTGCAGGTAAAACGCAGGTATTGTTTGAGTTGTCACACGTCGTGACTGTGTCGGATGGGGATTTTAGCGTCTTAGCGGGCGCGAGCCGCCGAGCTAACGCTAAATACCATAGACTTTCACTCACTGGAAAACACTGTTAGCGGCTAACACTCAGTTAGCTGTGTAGCCTCGCCCGCTGCCTTCCTACTGTAACCTTATCTTTAATTCCGCTTTGGCGTGCGGTGAGATTACGGTTTCGTTAATTGCCTCCACTGCTATAACCGCAGACGGTAAATGATTAGGTGTCGGTGTAACGGATAGGCTCTGCCGGTGATCCAGCCCAACACCGGCGTGGATTCTGTTGGTGTACCGAGAGCTGCTGCTTTTAGCCGTGAAGCAGCGGCGAGCTGGACGTCAGTTCCACTGTTACATTCATTTTCTCCCTGACCGTTTTGTTTTCATTCCTCTCGGTGCTGTTCGTGTTCCCTCACATATTCTCTTCTGGATGTTTGTGTGCGTCAGAGTCTTTTTTTCTGCTCCGTCCTGATCTGTCACGTGACAGACTGACGGCTGGAACCCCGCAGGCAGCAGCCCCGGTTGTTGGCCTTCCCCGTTGCACATAATGTCTGTTTGTTTGTTTGTTTTCCAGGACGCCCAGGACAACATGATCAGTCCAGAGAAAACAGAGGAGGCCAAACTGAAGTCCAGATACCCAAATTTAGGAAACAGACCCGGCGGTTCTGATCTGCTCCGAAAACGGCTGCAGAAGGGGGTGAGAGGCTCCTTATCTTTTGTTTGCCTGCAAAAACAGCCAAGGTTCACATGAGGACGCCTTGGTTTCCTGCTGGTATGCATTAATATATCAGCACTGCACTGCAGGGAAACAGTCATTTAATTTATAGGCAAGATATTAAAAGAAAAAAACCTTTTCCTCCACTGGTGTGGAGCTGCCAGGTTCTTTCTTATTTGACTAGAACATTGGCAGAAATGTACTGTTTTTTATTATATACTGTGTATTTATTGTGTCTCTTGCTGGCACTATTTCTGCTGCTTTTGGATTTGCGTTACGGACAACCTCCCAGCAGAGTACTGGCAGGGTTGTTGTGAATACCCTCCAGTAAAAGTTCTCATGGAAACCTTACTGCACAACAGTATCTACACCAACGGAACATGTTCACGTGTCCATTAAGTGAAAGAATAAAACTTCTGCTGGTCCTGGTTTTGGAAAAACGACTCCTGTGTCTCTCCACAGCAAAAATACTTCGACTCCGGCGACTACAACATGGCGAAAGCAAAGATCAAGAACAAGCAGTTGCCGACGGCCGCGCCGGAGAAGACGGAGATCACGGGGGACCACATCCCCACCCCCCAGGACCTGCCCCAAAGGAAACCCTCTCTGGTGGCCAGTAAACTGGCGGGTTGATGCATGCACCTCCCAGCCCCCCCTCCTCCTCCTCCTTCCCCCACTCCAGTCTCAGAGCTGTAACGTTACCTCTCCCCGCCACCCCCCCCCCCCTCCCCTCCCTCCACCAGCCTGGACCCCACCCAACCAGAACCCACACCCAGCTGGTCAGACGTTTCACTCCTGTTTATTTTAGTTTCAGCCCCTGTCTGAACCCGTCCCCCCCACCCCCCCCAAACTGGCTTTTCCCCTTCATCTATCCTCATTATTTCCATGTAAGATACACTGAAAGAAAGATAGGACATCGGAGTGAGTGTGATGAGCAGTGTGTGACCCCCCCCCCCCCTACACGACGGACGGACGACAGAAATCACTGTGTTTACAGCCGAAGAGACGGAGTCGAGCTGCAGAAGCTGCACCTCTTTCAGTTCGGAGGGCTTCGGTTTGGCTGCGTGTTTGCTTGTATGTGTGTGTGTATATAAATATATACAGTATATATATATATTTCTTTCTGTTTGGCACAGGGGCAGGCGACGGCTTTTAGAATATTTTACATCCGATTTGTATCCTTTCACTGTTACGTCCTTATTCTAAATCAGCTTGAGTGAGTAATTGAACATAGTGATCCAAGAGGCCATGTTCGGTCCCGCAACACTTTGATCATGTCCTCGTGCGAGGGCCGACCGGGGACCGCAGGGCCGACCGGGGGTGTCGTGTAGATGTGCATGTGTGCCGCAGGGCTCCTCGAGGCGGACCTCATCACGCCCCCCTTGTAATCTATTAGGAGCATAAAGCAGATATGAAGAGCTGGGGTGCTACTGGGAGCGCTCCAGGGGGGGGGTCGGTGGTTCATTCAGGGTCTCCTGGACCGAGGAGGGGGCGCAGGGCGTTTTGAGGGCCACACTGTTCCCGTAGGTGTGCCGCTTCACGTCGGCCCCAGATAGAACCGCCGTCCTCTCCCGGGTCACAGCTGTCAGGAATGAATCATCTTAGAGAGCAATGCGGGACCTGAACGCTAAACTTGTGTTGGGACCAGACTGCGTCCCGTCTGCTGCGCTGACTGTACTTGTATGCTTGTAAACAAAATGGAACCGTGTGATGACCTGGGCGAAGGAGTCCTTGTATTATTACAAGTCGAAGTCGTTTGATCTTACAAAAAAAAAAGAAGAAGAAGAAGAAATGTTCCCAGCTCTGTGTAGTGTTTTTCTGAAAGTGTGAACAGACGGAATGGGATTTCCCCCGCGACGAGCGAACACGACATCCCTCTGAGCTGTGCATGTGTGTGGCTGCCCCGCTGTCACGTTGTGCCATTTTGGTTTTGTAAATAAAATAGTTTTGCACAAATGTTTAATAGCTGTGTTTTGTGTCTTTGAATGTGACCGTCGAGAAACTTTCAAGTGTCTCAACGTCTGAGAAAAGGAACCGCTGGTTTGTGTTAATGTAACGGTCTGAAGGCTGAAATAACCAGATAACCAATAATCCTAGACAAAATAATCATTCACAGAGTAAAAAAAACATTAATAGAGACATTATAAGACATAAATTACACACAGGGGCACACTTAGCATCCCTCAAATTCCCTCCCTCCCTAATCAATAGTTGATATACTCGTTACATTAAATTAATTTATATATTTTTCATTTTTCTGATCAATAGAAAATGAGAGCGATGTGAAATTTTTACAAACTGTATAACAGGAGACATTTAAAACATGCTCAGGACTGGACGTCTGCTCTGTGTGGGACACTCGACTGTAGTTTACCTTCGTGCTCAAACAAGACAGCTGGCAGTTTTGGTAGAGAGCATGGCTAGAACTGAGCAGACCTCTGACTTCCGTGATGATGTCACCCTCCTCTGTGACCTCCACCTTCAGACCACTCTTCTTCTCCACCTCTGCAGTAACTGATCTCTGACTCTCACACTATTTACAGCGGGGACGAAGTGCAGCCGATCACATTCTTTCTTTTACTAGTGATTCCACTACTGTGAAACCAAATGATATCATTCTCCTGACCTCCACCTTCCCCATGACTATTTCACTCTCTGTAAAATGTGTCTATTCGGCCATGATTTCACATAAAATGCCATCGATCAGCAGGCTGATTAAGATGCAAGAATATTCCTGAGGTCCTTCGAATTGACCATCATGGCAGAATGTATGTGTTGAGGAGGGATACGAACTGTGCAACCCTCCAGGTGGACTGTGGTCTATAAATAGAAAGTGCGTTCAGGTTGGTATACATATGGTTTTACAAATCCAACCTGATGTGTTGTCATGGAGACCTGACGTGTTGTCATGGAGGCCTGACGTGTTGTCATGGAGACCTGGCGTGTAGTCATGGAGACCTGACGTGTTGTCATGGAGACCTGGTGTGTAGTCATGGAGACCTGACGTGTTGTCATGCAGACCTGGTGTGTAGTCATGGAGACCTGACGTGTTGTCATGGAGACCTGGCGTGTAGTCATGGAGACCTGACGTGTTGTCATGCAGACCTGGTGTGTAGTCATGGAGACCTGACGTGTTGTCATGCAGACCTGGTGTGTAGTCATGGAGACCTGACGTGTTGTCATGCAGACCTGGTGTGTAGTCATGGAGACCTGACGTGTTGTCATGGAGGCCTGATGTGTTGTCATGGAGGCCTGATGTGTTGTCATGCAGACCTGACGTGTTGTCAGGGAGACCTGGCATGTTGTCATGGAGGCCTGATGTGTTGTCATAGAGGCCTGACGTGTTGTCATGGAGGCCTGATGTGTTGTCATGGAGACCTGATGTGTTGTCATGGAGACCTGCAGAGCTCTAGTTTGCCAGCAGCTCCATTAGTTTTCAGAACTCGGTCTGGGCTGGGCAGTGTATGTCGGGGCCCTGCGTCCTGTCTCCTTCTCCTGCTCCGCCAGAAATTCACTCTGTTGCATGTTTTGATACTAGAATGTGGTTTTGTGGTTATTTATGTGGTTTAAAGGGATTTTTGCTCCCTTTTTCACTCCTTTTATGCACCTTTGATATGCATTGTGCTTTGTGAGTCACATGTTCTGAACAAATACAATAAATAATGTAATGATGTAATATATGTACTCTAGTGATTAAGCGATTCGTTTTTAAAGTATGTTTTAGGCTCAAGAACAAAAAAAGAAAAAAAAGACAAAAACGTTTTGTTTATGTAGTTCTAAACATTTCCCACGGGGTGGTGCTGTTTCCCCACGCAGGAGACACGTGCTAACACTATTGCCTCGGTTTGGTTGCAGCGAGACTCACATGTACATGCATATTCACATAATTCTGACTTTTACAGTATGAATACATCAATAACCATAATAATCTAATAATTTTCTCATCCTCTCATTCAAACATATCAGTACTTGTTGAACATTTTATATTTACACGCAAATTTATTATAACACGGATAAATGTACAATATATAACTTTCATAGAGTCAATCTGAATGAAAACACAAATACATTTAAACACATGATTTCTGTATCATTTCATTTGTTTTACTTTATTGTTAGCACTGTGACTAATAAAGGGAAGTTTATGAATCAGCACCATCGAGCAAATTTGTGACTATACATTATATGTATATAAGGTATGAAACGTCATTGTGTGTGTGTGTGTGTGTGTGTGTGTGTGTGTGTGTGTGTGTGTGTGTGTGTGTGTGTGTGTGTGTGTGTGTGTGTGTGTGTGTGTGTAAATTAGTGCACATCTTGAAATATGGCTTTGTGCACCTCCACCTCTCTTCTCCTCCCATTAATGTTCCCCTTTCAGTTTACCAATGATCAACTTTCATGTTTAGATAATTCAAGATTCAAGATTCAAGATTCAAGATTCAAGATTCAAGATTCAAGATTCAAGATTCAAGGTTCAATATCGATTATCTTTGCATCTTATCATGATCACCTGACGCTTCTTTAATCAGCTGCTATTCTTATTCCTATTTCACACACACCTGCAGTGTAACGGGGGCGGATTTAAAAACTACATTTCCCAAAATCAAAACATGCTGCAATGCACTTGTCATTTAAAGTGACAGGCTCAGCGTGTAACGCAGGAGAAAACGGGAGAGAAACTGAAATTCAGGGTGCGTCAGAATAATCCCTCCTACCTCCTTTCCTCCCCATCTTTTCTTTAACCCCGTGGATGACGTCACGGGGTTAAGGAACGTTGTTTGGAGCTTCCTAATGGAATTAGGGAAAGGCGATCACATTGTTTTGACAATCAGACACCACTTCCACTAGAGGGTAACCAATGGAAACCGAGAAGGCTGCACAATAACGTTACCTTACCCTGTTTGTTTTACAACATCCACATGACATTC
The DNA here is from genome assembly GCF_963422515.1 of Blennius ocellaris. Lineage (NCBI taxonomy): Eukaryota > Metazoa > Chordata > Actinopteri > Blenniiformes > Blenniidae > Blennius > Blennius ocellaris. The sequence goes on along the minus strand of NC_137650.1, from coordinate 7,356,081 downwards.
ATAGTTGGGATCTGGGTTTTGGATTATTTAGAGTTTTTCAAGACAGATTATTGCATTGGGAATTTAATATGATCTGCTCCCTTTTTAGTCATTGTGAGTGTCTCTGAACACTTCGATGAGCGGGTCCTTTTAAATGGTGTCGCTGCAAGGGATTGTGGGGCAACATGATCTCGTCTCCTTTGGTAAAGGATGCATCAGTGTTTCCTAGTGTAAAGGAGTTTATAAAGGAAGCATTGAGCCTCCCTTCCATAGTTTATTGAGAATTCAAATGCTCCTTATCACGGCCACCATTTAAACACGTCCAGGGGTTTCAGGAAAAGTGGATAGGAAAGGAGATAGGAGGGACTTTGGACGCACTCCAAGTATCGATTTTATCATTGGTATCGATTTATCGTTGGTATCATTTCATATCAATACCAATGTAGGTATCGATATTCTCAATATCGATATTTGGATCATCTACCTACTGAGGGAGCCGTTAGCAGCTATTAGCATGTGCAGTTAGAGGAGCAGCAGCACAACAATCACATTTGTGTTTCCCTCTCTGCAGCTGGATGGTTGTGGCAAGAGTGACTCAGTGAACTCGTCAATGGTGATGACTCTTCTTCTTCTTCTTCTTCTTCTTCTTCTTCTTCTTCTTCTTCTTCTTCTTCTTCTTCTTATGGCGGTGGGAAAACAACGAATTTGTGCATTACCGCCACCTAGTGGTATGGAGTGTGTATCAAAATGACTCCTCCCTCCCGCCCTCTCTCAAACCGTGAGGACTCGTGAGTCACCGTTCAGTCGAGTGATTCGCGGGTTTCGAGCGATTCGTTCAAGCTCGCACATCATCCATCCAGCGAGAGCCCGGGAGGGACGGCGGGCAGTAAGGAGCTCTGCCCCGGTGAACACTGACTGCTCTTCCCGCTGTGGCCGAGCCTCCCCCTCCACCCCCCCACGGCGGACACTCGGAGCTCTCTGCCCCGCTTCATGCGCGCGCCCGCCGGCTCCCATGCAGCGCGCGGAGACGCCGGAGCTGTAGCCCAGATTGGAGCGAGGACATAGCGACCGACCGACCGACCGACCGACCGCCATGGCAGCGTCCGAGCTGTACACCAAGGTAAACCCGGAGCGGAGCCGCGCTCCATCCGACCTCTGGTCGATACACAGATCACCGATGTTTACATCCTCACTTCTACATTGTGATCTGATCAACAAACCCGCTGACACCTTGACGTTCGCGTGTTTAAACGAGCTGCAGGCTCCGCCGTGGCTTCTTCTTCTTCTTCTTCAAATGAATGAAATCGGCCTCGATTTCGCGGGTAAAAACACGTGTTTTTGGTGTTTTTCTAGTGATTTTTGTTTAGTTTTTTTAAAGTGACGCTCGATGTCAGTTTGAAAGGGCGTAGCGGACATTGAAGCTCCACATGAACAGATGCGACACGGTTCGCCTGGCTTTCCTCCTCTCGGTCGTCCTTCTCCATCATAACGCCTACGAACCCGTCTAAAATCCTCCTGTCGTCTATTGTTTTACTGTCGGTTTTTTACAAATGCACCATGTTTTCCCCCCTCTTTGAGCTTCATGTTCTCCATCATCCTCTCTGGAAGCCGAGGAGGAGGAGGATGCTGCGATGATGCAAAGGCGGCGCCGGCCATCATGGAGGCTGGGTTGTTTTTTTTTTTTGTTTGTTTGTTTGGATTTTTAGGGGCTTTCTTTTCCCATTTAAATCTTCATATTCGACTGTTGCTTATACATACGCACCCATATTTCTTTTGTTTACGTTCTGTTGCGATATTGTGAGGCGAGTCCAGCGTGGACCGGGGATGCTGCGATGAACGCCGCATCCGTATCCTTTAGCGTCCTCATCCTGCCTCCCTCCCTCCCTTCCTCCCTCCCTCCCTCCAGCCTCCCTCCAGGACGCTGGGAGCCGAGCAGCAGGCCCCAGCCAGGCGCTCCACACCGCCGCCCAGGAGGCCTGTCTCACTCCGGAGCTCACAAGGTCACGACTGCTGCTGCTGCTGCTGCCAGTGGGTGAAACTGTGAAGCGGGAGATAAAGAAAGTCTGCTTTCTCTACGTGGAAGAGAGGAGATGAGTCACCCATCCCCCCCCCCCCCCCCCCCCCCCCCCTCCTCTGACAGCTGGCGTGCCCGGCTTGGAGAGAGAGCGTCTGTGGTGGAAGGAAGACGTGATGATTACTGGGGGGAAAAGCTGTGCTGAGCTGCAGTGATTCTTTATAGATGAGAGAGGTTCGTCTTTCAGCAGCACCTCGGAGGCTGGAGTTGTTGTTGTTGTTGTTGTTTGAAGGAATTAGATGAGCTCAAAACGACAGCGGGGAAAAGACGGCCAGTGATGTGACCCCGGAGACGTGTCTGCTCTGTGGGTCACGCTGACGTCAGACACGACCCCTAATAGTAGTTTTCTCCTTGTAGGAAATGAATCATCAGCTGAAGTCATTTTCTTTGGCAAAACATCCAAACAATCACCGATTAAGCTTCTCTAATCCCGGTTGAAATGAGCCGTACTTCCATTTTTCAGCATTGATTTGGTGTAACTTGCAACTTTGAAGACAAAGCTTTGAAGTTCAGGAGTTGGACTGTGAATATTTATCATCAAGCCTTTTAATAGACCAGCAACTGTGAAACCTGCATAAGCTAAATGTCAGCGGGGGCAATTATTAGCTTTGGCAATAAAAGTTGGGCAACTAACAAAGTTGGCAGGGAAGGATATGTTTTCGTCTGCAGCTGACCGTTTCTAAATGAATCTTCAAAAAATGTCTCATGCAAAGTGGATGGGAGAGGTACCTCGTGTGTCTGTTGCCATGGAGACACTTAGTGCTCAGTGTTTTACCCAGTGATGTAGCTACCTAGTTAGCAGTGATGTGAGCTAATGGCTGTCATGGTAGTGATGCTAACTCAGTTCTGCAAATAAATGTGGCGCTGGTGAAGGCCTGTGCTCTGCCGAGTGCAGCTCTAGTTTATTTATTGGTTTGCATTTATTTGATGACCTTTTCGGAACAACTGCTCATCTGAAATGCATGAAATCTTTCAGGGATGATTTCTGACAATCCAAACACCATTCCATTAGCTGTTGGGATGTTAACAGCTCACCATGTTGGAATGAATCCCAAAAAACTGTGAAAAAATGTCCCATACAAATTAGATGAGGAGACCAAAAGAGATGAACGTCTGTTGCCATGGAGACGCTCCCTGCTCAGTGTTTCACACAGGGAACGTTGCTTCCTGAGCTACCCAGTTAGCAGCGATATGAGCTAATGGCTATCATGCTAGTTATGTTCCTCGGTTCCTGCAAACTCGTGTCTCTTTTCGTCGTAAATCTGTATTTTGGAGTTTTTTGACCAAAGATCCTCGATATTTTCCGGCCTTATGAGGGTTTTGATGACTGTTGCTCACTCTCAGGAATGAATCCTTAAAATGAAACTCCACTCACATGATTCATTTACTGCACTGCAGGGATGTTGCCTGCTTTCACTCCTTTTCGAGGTGAAGAATCGATGCAGCGGATCTGCTCCAGTCGCAGAAAGGCGTCTTTTTACAGCCGTCCACCCGGCAAACCGCAGCCGTTATCGACGGAGGCTGCTGAGTGGGCCTCCTCTGCCAGCTGCAGCCCGCAGCACGTTCACGTGCATGAGATTTCTCGCCGTTAAATGGCTTCAATTTCAGGGGGATGTTTGGACGTCGGCGCGGCTGCTGGGAAATCCAAAAGTTGGCTTCCTGCTTTGAATGGTGTGTTTCAGAGGGCGGCCTCTGATCTCAGACCCTCTCTGTGGTTCACTTTTACAGACCAGGGGTGGAAAACACTCTCCCCTTTGTGTGTGTGTGTGTGTGTGTGTGTGTGTGTGTGTGTGTGTGTGTGTGTGTGTGTGTGTGTGTGTGTGTGTGTGTGTGTGTGTGTGTGTGTGTGTGTGTGTGTGTGTGTGTGTGTGTGTGTGTGTGTGTGTGTGTGTGTGTGTGTGTGTGTGTGTGTGTGTGTGTGTGAGTCAAGTCTAATAGAAGCTTATTGAGCGGGCCCGAGGTGCCCGGTGAACACACACACACACACACAGCATCAGATTCTGCCGTCTTTACGTCGGCGTAAAGAGAGTCCAGTCAGAGGTGAAGGTCTCTCCATAAAGACCCGAGTCAGCCTGCTCTTTTCAGCGAAGTGAGTAAGAGAAGTAAAAAAAAGTGCAGTGTGAGAGCAGGGGCGGGTGGGCGAGCGAGGGGGAGGTGGGCGAGCGAGGGAGTGGCAGACCCACGAAGTTCCAGCGTACGACTCGGAGCCCAAAGAATATCGTCAACACACAACCTTCAAGTGTGTAGGTCTGAGCCATGACATCACCACGTGTCGTTAAGCTACAGATTATTTTACAGCTTGTGAGATTTTCTTCAGTATCAAATCAGTTTTTTTACCCATATAACAACACATTAAATACGAGGCTCCGTAAACATCATTAGTAACCTGTGCTGGACTTAGTCAATGGTTTCTTTGTCGGCACAGCGACCAGCCGCTCCCTGCTGAACTTAGCGCTACGACTTGTAAATGACTTGTAAATGAGAGGAACACTGAGATTTCGTCCAGAATCGAACGCGTCATGTTTCAAGAGAAAATTGATTTCGTTTTGATTATTGAATTTAGCGGATTAAGCACATGTTTCCTGCACTGGGATTATATAAATGCCCTGCCATGAGGTCAGAGAGAGAACACAGAGAAAACCTCTGACAAGTTAAAACTCCCATATGTTTTGGAGATATGATTCACTTCAGTCATCCTCAGAGCGTAACAGTATGTACAGTCGCTGTGTGTTCTTACCCTTGACATTGGTCTTATTACTCTACAGACAACACTACATTTCTTTTAATCAGAAATGTATCAGAAATTTAAATTAGGAGTTATGTAAGGATATCGACATTTATTAGAGCTTAACAGACTGACAAATAGTTCTACTTTTTATAGCGTAAACAGCTTTATAAATGTCTCGAAGATTGTTGTCAAATTTGATATAAACTACTGCTTCCTGCTGTCTTACAGTACATATCTAGCACATATGTGCTCTGATTCTGAGACTTCCAATACATTATTGTGAGTTTGAAATATGGAACTTACTAAACGTGGCCACGTGCCTGATGAAGGGTTGAATTAGCACCTTAGTGAAGCTGATCGGGTCATTATTGTGTATATTGCGGTCGGCGTGGTGCCTTCAGGGTCACTCTGTGATGAAAGACGAAGACTGGATCATAAAATGCCTCAAGTCGTGACTTCAGCAGAGCCAAATGGGCCATTTTAAGTTCATGCTTTTTATTCCAATGTCTTGCTTTTAGGTTTATTGTTATTTTTTTGTGCACATCCAGTTGTATTTATGTCATTTTAGGTGAAAACTAAATCCTAGCATGAACACACAGTGGCCTCTTCCGTGTGATTGGAGGGATCATACAGTCACTTCAGGGTGGATCAGGTCCGGGTGTCTTGTGGGTCAGTGGAGAGCGAACACGTGGAGCACGCCGGCCACAAGGCCGCGTGCCGGCGGGTGAAGTCGCTCGGCGGTGAGCGCATCGGGCGGCAGCTGACGGAGAGGAAAGCACCTGCTGTTACATCACTTGTTGGGGTGTAGCCAGAAGCACAGCGCGTCTGATCCCTTCAGCTGGCAGACGGCAGTGCGGTGGTGGGCTCCGGCTGGAAGTGAATCATCATTTTGGTTCATTGAGCGCAGTGGTACAGTAGGAGGGAAGTCAAAACCACAACAGGCTGACGTATTGGATGCTTCTTTTTTTTTTTTTTTTTTTTTTTTTTACTGAAAACAGGTGCTTCATCACAGTGGATTTGGACCTGCTGTGCTTTTTGTTCTGAACCCTGAGAAGTGGCAGAAGCGATGTTTCCGATGAATATTTACTCCTGTGTGTGTTGTTCAGTCAGTTGAATGCAGGAGCGTCAAACGTACGGCCTCACAAGACGAAATACAGCTTTACTCTGAAGGCCGCAGCGCGCCAACCTCCACATCGGTCCCACGGCGTAATGACGTTGCATACCTGCGTCGTGACGTGGCGTTCACAACCCTGCCTACATTTTAACTACACCTTCTGTGGTGGGACGGCGCAACAGAGTGGGGTTTAGCTAACTCCGCTCTGACTCGTTCCGCACAATGGGACCGAGGTTTAACGTGTTTCGGTGATCAGGTCATGTGGCGAGCCTCGACGCTGACTATTCACACTTTTTTGTAGCATGAGTTTTAGGCTAACCACTTAAATTGTATTTCTACATCACTTCTGCTAAATGATCAAATGAGGGGGACCCGAGAATTTTCATACCTTGGTTTGGTTCTTTGGTTCACATTCACCTTTGAGAACCGCTCGGTTTGATCACTTTTGACCAAACCGTCTGGAAAATTTCACACAATTTCAACAGCTGCTGGTTTGGGGGCGCTGTCGCACAAAACTAACACTGACCAGAGAGGGAGTGAAGAAGAAACGCGGCTCATTGATTGGTCCGGACCAAAAGCCCAAATCCTGCCACTTTAGCCCGTGGTGGCTAGGCTAGTTAGCTCATGGCTAATGGGTAGCTACAAACAACCACGATATAAAGTCTTCAGACCAAATGTCAATGGGACTCTTCCTCCCTACTCCACGTCTACCCGCAAGATATTTTCCAACTTTCTGCGTCTGTTTCTTCTGATACGGTCAGCTTTGCTTGTTTGCTACCCAGAATGCATTGGGCACTATGTCAGGTGCTCCCATCCCGCCCGCTAGAAAGATCATTTGCAAGCGAAGCCAGACCGAGCATTTCAAGAGGACCGCGTGTGGGAGTTTTCACGTCACACCAAACAAAACAGTTCTTCCCTGGAGAGACTCTGGTCCGGTTCAAACAAACCAATGTGAACTCGACGTGGTTTGAGTGAAAGTGCTTTGGCGCCTGTTCACACTTGTTTTTAGGGTTCGACATTTGTGGTTGGATCATCTGAAATGCGTTTTAATGCCAGGTGTAAACAGGCCCAGTGATGTGTGCAGTAAAAATTTGCATAAGCATCAAAAACATACTGAGACACAGATTTAGTAAACACTCGTATGCTCAAGGCTGCAAAATACTGCAATTGAAGGATTAAAAAATTTTTTTTTAACATTTCACTGGATTTTCTTTGAGGACTTTTAAATTAAAATTGACTTCATGTTAAGATTGCAATTGTTCACGAATGTTTTAATACACATTTGCATTAAAATGAACAAAAATGTGGAGGAGTTCAGATATTTGTACTGAAAAGTTCTTATGTCAGAATTGGACTGTATGTGGCCCAGAAACTAAAACTAGCTTAATGCTCCTGCTCTAAGAAGTTTTTTTTGCTTAATTTTAAAAGAAGAAATGCTGGAGGTTTGTACGCTTCAAATACACAGTGTCAATGTACGTCTGTATTTAGGAAACTGCAGCAATCTTACTGAAGCTAAACTCACTGGGATCCATAACAGCCCCTGTTTGTTTGCTGGAGGTGTTGGCTGGACTTCTATAAGCGACAGCTTCTACACGCTCCAGTGTCTGGTTTATTTTCTGCGGCTGTCAGTAGTTTGGAGCATGTGCATTAGATTACTGAGATAACCTGGTTAAAGTAATTGCGCAGTCAGGCTGTATACACTCTGGCATGCAGTCACTGCAAACAACACACTCACTGCAGCTGCGGACTGAAAAAACAAGATTTTAACTTGCTCAGTGTGACCAATCTGCAATAAGACTTAAGTTATTGTCATAATACGAGAGGCGAAGGGTGATCATTATATTTGAAGTTGCTGTTCAGTGTTTAAATCAACACATGACGGCATGCCACTGTTACCGAACAGCACAATGATGCTTTTCTAAGTATCTTGGCAGTGTGTTCCAAAACACCATTTATCTCATTTGTGTGTTTGGGAGCAGGGACCCGTCTCGACGTCCCATCTGAAGAACGGCTCTAAAACTCTGACATACCTGCAGGATACAAGCTTCAGGTTTATTGCTCTTGTGTTGTCAGTCTGTGGTTGTTTCTTTTGGGAAACACGGTCAGTGGTTTATGGAAGAAGAAAAAAAGTCCTGCTTGTGTCCCGGAGAGCCCGTGAGCATCACAACTCATGTGATCGATAAAGGAAGCCGGGATGTCTGCTGACGGACAGCCGGGCGAGCCAGTCAGCTGGGAAACCTTGGCTGGTGAAGGCTGCTTGTGTGTGACGGACACAATGGGGAGATTTCATCATCTGGCCATGGAGCTCCACTGACTGATCACTCAGCGGCTGGTCGTGTGCGGCGGCAGGCATCCGGGAGAAGCAGCAGACTCACAAGAATGAGCGAGAAGCCTGCTGAGCAGACGACATGAACCGGGAGTTGGAATATATGTTTGTGGAAGTAAGTCGTTGCTTCTCTGAAGCTTTAAAGTGATTCTGTCATTCATCGGTTTCAAGTCGGAGAGGTCCACTGGACCTTAGATATTTTGAAGGCAAACTAATGTTTTAGTTGGTTTCTTCACAAATCTTCAGTGAGGTTTGAAGATTTATTTCTGTCTATTGTTTGATTTTTGGTATCGTTGCGTCCCTGCTGGGGACCGAGGAGCTTCGGTCCCGACACACCCTTGAACACCGTTATGTCACTGAAAGCAGCGGGACAGTAATAACAACCGACGAGCTACAAATCACATTTCGGCCTGCGCTCACTTTGGTATCTGAACAATAACCACCTTTGTTGGGAAAAGAAACTAATTTGAATCCCTGGAACTAGTTTTGGCTTTTTCCTGGATGTTTTTACGTCCACGGGGCGGCTTCTAGTCCGAACGCGGTGGAAAGCAGTTTGTCCTTTCAGATCCCAGTGGCATTTTCATGGAAAAGCATTTTTACAACTTGGCTTTTTAACAGTGTGTTTTGTTTTAGCAAGAAAAGGATTGGTTGTCTGTCGGCGATGGTCACACGGTGTGGGACCGTCAGTCGCTCCCAGCACAGATCGCTCATCCAGGAGAGCACTGACGTTCTTTTACAATACTCAGATTGAGCACAGGACAAAGTAATGAGATTACGATGTGGGCAGCATCACAGCGTCTTAGTAAGACTTAGAGACTCTGATATTTGGCTGTCATCAGACCTCTGGCACAGCAGCAGTTCCCTCCTGGGTGTGTTGAGACTCCCCACCCCACCGAACTCTCTCCATCGGTGCTGCTTGAGGTCTCCCAACCTCTGCGTCATGCTGCGTCTGCCCAGCTGAGCAGAAAAACAGCAGATCCTCACATGAGGGGCATCATGTGACGGGGGCTCCTGCAGTCTGGGACTCCTCTGACGGCTGCACCTTTGAACATGTGGGCCAAAAACACGGCTCGCATGCCACCGCTCCTGCTGCCCGCCGCTGCAGGACTGTGGTGCAAAATGGGTTTATCTCTTTACGCTCCGCTCTGCTTTCTAGGGTCCAGTTCACTCGTTCAAATTCCTCTGAATGTGAGGAATGAAATCCGGTAATATGAAGGGATTCTGCTCAGTACAGTGAAGAAGTCGCCTGCTTGTTGTTCCCTGAAGTTTGTTTTGGGATTATGGGTCAGATTATACTTCTTTTAATCACTTTTGGGGATAAATGCAAAGCCCCGACGGACGCCCCTAAAATACGTCTCAAAAAAATTTCAGATGGGGAAAAAGATTTCCCTGCAAATCTGATCAGGGTTTATGTCAGTTCTCCTTGTGTTAAGAGGGAAGTGATCAGGGAGGGAAAAGCCAGCGAAGGTTCAGAGGAGTCGCTTCCACTTTCCAGGCCACGGCGAAAGCTCAGAGCTCGGCATTAGCCGGGTGAAGTCTCTCTAATCTGCTGTTGACTCTCAGCAGAAACAGTACACACTTCTCACGGACTCGTGGCCACAGACGTACACCTCAACACACTCAGACTTATGTTCACGCCGTTCCCAACACACACACACACCCTGATGTCCTGATTTCAGCACACTGTTGGTCAAAAACGAGGCACTACAGCAGAGGTCCGGGGCAGAAAACACTCTAAATCAGCTTTATTCATCTTCAGAAAGTTGAGATTTGTATTTAATCTTGTTTGCGCTGGTTTTGACGGTAAGAGGTTTAGTTGTGCTTGAACCCATCATATCCACTCTTTGCTTTCAGTTGGGTCTTCTTGGTCAGCGTCTGTGCTCCTCCCGGTGGTTGTGGACGGGGATCAGATCCCAGGCAGAGGGTTTCTGAGCAGCAGGAGCAGGTCGCGGGTACATGCAGCCATATGGGGCCCATAATGAAATCGCGGTGTCGTTGACTGGAATAGGATTATCTGCTGTTAAACCCTGGAGTTAGCCTAATCAGGACCTGCTCTGTTGTCTCATTTAAACCAGGATTAGCATCGGCTTCGAACCTTCTCTCTCCTGTACTGTAACTGTGGACCGCACCAACTGTTACTGACCCCGTCTGAGGTAGATAATGTCTGTCTGTTGCTCTCGTTGGGGGAAATCCACCGTCCTGACCGCGTTGAGATGAAGTGCTGCTTTGAGATGTCTGAACTCTGAACGCAGCGGCACAATGCTGCCAGTGTGCTCGAGTCGCAGAATCCACGCCATCGTCCAACCAGATCGATTAAAGCGATGTGTTCTCCAGCTCATCGTGTCGCATCCGTTCTACACACTCTGTTCATTTGCCCTGCGAGGAATCATCTGGAAGTGGATGTACGTCCTCTGTGGCTCAGGAGGAGTTTGGCCTAAATGAAGTCCGAGCGATGCCGTGAAGGGCAGGACGTTGGGATGGGATGCAGACGTTACACACACCCGATGGGTTGTTGGTCTGCAGCAGATTGCATCATGGGAAATGGAGTGTTTCTGCAGCTGGATGGGGTTTTAAGAATGGTTCTTTCTTTTCCAGTTAGAAACAAAAAGCAGTTTTGTGTCTTGTTGTGAGTGTCTGAACTCTTCAGATCAGAAGTCACTTTACTGAATTTCTACTTGTTCGAAATGACAGAAGAGGCGGAGAGTTGCACGCTGAAGTTGCCGTCACGTTTGCAGGCGACAGTAGAATTGTTTTCACGCAGGTTCGTACAAAGGTATTGTTTTCAGCTGGGCCACGTTGGCACCGTGCCTCTTGGCGTGGCTGGGACTGCTCACGCCGCTGGCCCAAGGTTCCCCGGTGCCGCTGACGGCGCTGCTCATCCTCAGATGCCCCTCTTCCTCTCCGCCTGCCTCTCGCACCAGCCTGCCGGCCGTCCGTCCGTCGCTCCACCCCGTCCTCTCCTGAGAGCAGACGGGTTCACTGCAGCCCCCGACTCGTCGCACGTGGAGCTCCGACCTTCATCTCTCCTCTGGTTTGAGATCTCGGGGGAATCTGTCGGTCTATGAATACGATTCATGGCCCCTGCAGCTCCACTGTGGCGCCGTCTCTTTGTCTTCTACCTGATGTGCATGTGTGCAGAGGAAATGTGCAAATTGGCAGCATGCGTTAGTGTTAGCTCATTGTGAATAATGGTGCACGTGCTGTGTGTGTGTGTGTGTTTGAGGCTGAGGATCAGGAATTGGGCTCAGTGACGCCTCGGTGAGGTGTGATGCTGCTCTAAACTCCAGCTATTTTTAGCCTCCTTTCTCCTCCTCCGCCTCCCCGCTCCCCACCCTCTCTGTTGCTAGGAAGCTGGTTGCTGGGACGGTGTCCTGCAGAGACCAAAAAGATGCAGTGACCAGTGAAAATCAGACCGTGTTGTTGCAACTGCATTTCTTACTGAACCTCCACATTTGGCTCCGCGTGACATATTCAGTTTATTAAAGCCTTTAGTAACAATGCAGTATTGCTGCAGCTCGTCCTTATTGCGCCTCACACCCATGTTTAGAATAATGATGAAACAATGACAACAAACACGACACCCAAAGTATTATAAAATAATGTATTGTGGAATTTTGCTACTTCTTGTTCCCCTTCTCAGTTTTAAGTAATTCTCCATGCAATTATATTTGTTTTCTTATTGATGGTCACAGAAATAATGACGTCCCTTCATCTATTCTGTATGCAGAATACTTCATTTATTTGTTGTTCTGTGCAAAAAGCTTGTAATATCATAGATTTTTCTTTTGTTAACATTTGACTAAAGTTTCTCTTATTGTAACACATTTTTTCCAAATATTTTAAAACCCACTCACCTCTTGGTACATTTTCTGATATTGCATTCAATAGATTTTCTTTTTTAGAGCAATTTGTTTTTAATTTTCATTTGTAATATATTGTACACAACATGTATATGTGAATAAATAAATAAAAACATTCACGCAAATGGAAACTCCAACTCACAAAAGCAATCGTCAGACTAACGTCGAGTTGATTAAAAACTAGCCACATCTCATCAGATACGTCAGTTTATTTGATCTTACCATGACTTTTAATGTCAGTTCAGTTCGTTTTAAAATCGACATCTCGACATTAATATGGTTTCTGAAATCTAAAGTTAAGATGCTCTGCTAGTGTGTTTTTGTGATCAGGTTTTGATTTTCACAATATATTCAATACAACATGATTATATGTGTAGGTGAAAAAATATTTATTAAAAAATATACAACTTTTTTTGTATTTTCACTCCCATTGAGTCATTGTAATGTTTTTTTTAATATATATTCACAGAAATGTGCCTTCTTCTGCACAAATACCTTAAAATGAGCTCAAACTGGTTTGTAATGTACATTTATTGTGCTCCAGTGCCCATTTCTTGTTTGAAGGTTTCAGCATGTGGATATAGGATACTAGTGTTAGCATTGGTTGGAACGGCTCTGATTGCAGGCTCGCGTATGTTCTCTATGTCAGATTTTATTCTAACATAAACTGATTTAAATCAACTAATACCTGCTGATTTTGTTTGTCTTTTGACTGTGATTTTCTTTACAGATACGTCCATATCTGTAATGTTTTGACCGTACAGTGTGAGAACACTGTGTCTTTGGTTCAGCTCATTTCATACATTTTTCATCGAATGTGTCCCGATGAACAGCTCATATATTATTAAAAATCTTCCATATCTATATACGGTAAAGCCGGTTTGAGGCGCAGAGACGCAGCTACTTTGACTCTCAGCTCAAAACTCCACCCAAAAATATTGATTGTCAGGTTTCACATTTTTTTATCACTTTGTGTTCATTTTATTTCCTCCGATATTGACCAATCATGTCTCACCGTTGTTTACTGTGGGAAGACATTACACCACGGTAAACAATATCCATCACATTGTCTGGTGCTCCTATAGAGGTGGAAACAGGAAGTACTGTACCCTAAAAGGTGGCGATTGGGCCCGAGGGTCTTTGGGTGCTTGTGTCTTCCCACAGTTCAATAACTTATGTTAATTATTGACGCAAAAATGTCAGTATGTGTGAATGGGACTGTCTTCCCTGTGATTGGCTGGTGGCCAGTCCAGACCCCTGACCCCGAGAGGGATAAAGTTGTATATAGAAGAGAAATCGGTGGACGTGTTTTATGACAATTCAGGGCCTCGGTGGGAGCGGGGACTTTATCGGTGAACGAGAACTGGAAGTAAAAAGGTGAAATACAGTGTTTGTTCATGCCACCATGCAAGGTAGAGAAATGGCCAATGAGAGAAAAAGGTAAAATTCACTCACGTTGCGCCTTTTACCTGCTTGAGCATCACCACAGTGCTTCACATGGTTCTGCTGCAGCGACTCGTGGCACTTGGGGTTCAGCGTCTTGCACGAGGACACTTGTAAGGGAATGGAACCTGCAACCTTGCGACTGGGAGACGCTCGCCCTACCAGCGGACGCCATGTGGCCATGTGCTCCCACAATGAGGCCTCAGTGACGTGATGGTCAGCGGTTTCTGCAACGAAGGCAAAAGGAAGCTGTGAAATTGTTGGTGCGGTGAAGCCGTCGCCGTCATGTGCTGGGCCGCTCTGGTCCTCCACCACAGAGTGTCATTCACATGTTTGTGTTCACTGCTGGCGGCCTGACTTACCTTTTGAAGGTCCTAACCTCGTTTCTTATAAAAATGTGTTTGGAAGAAGAAGAAAACAAAAGCTGCTTGCACATCGATGCCTTTTAGCCTTCAGTTGATCTCCAGTTTGTCTTCATCCTCCGATCACCACCCGGTCATCCAGTGAACTTTGGTGGAGTGTGAGCGAGAGCTCAGGCCCACTCTCACGTCTGTGAGCTGAATTCTTGAGACATGTGACCGGCAGTGTTCATCTCTGTTTTGTCCACATGTCTGTGATCAGCTGATTGCCTCCAGTCACAAGTCTGTAAGGCCAGAAACGCTTTAGTGGAAGTCTGTGTTTCTCTCACTGCGTCTTCTCCAGACGGGGAGTTATGAGCATGCAGCGTCCACAACCGGGTTCTTTACGGGTCATGAGCTACTATCTGTTTAATAGTTTGTTCCCACAGCTCCGTGAGCTCATGACCGTGAGACATAGACGCCAGTGTTTTCAGTGTGGACGGGTCCTTTAATTGTTGGCAGAAAGGAAGCTTTTATTAAAACTCTCCCGTCAACTTCCTGTGTGATTCTTGTCTCTACCAAGGAATGAGTTGAGAAAAAGAAAATATTGTTATTGTGCAGACAGCGTAGCAATGATTCTCGTTATAAATAATGTGATTTCTTTTAATAAAACGCCTGTTTCAATAGATGCTTACTGTTTTGAGGTTTCAGTCACAAGTGTCTCTTCCTTCAAAGCTCAAGCATTTCTGTGAAATGTTACGTAGTTGTGGCGTCGTTCCACCACAGAATAGACTTAGATAGATAGATAGATGACTTTATTAATCCCTGAAGGGAAATTGTTTTGTTGCAGCATTCTGGTTTATAAAATACAATGGAATAGAATATAAAAAGTAGGGAATAAAAATATACAAATATAAAAATATCTGGGTAGGACATAACTTAAGAAATGAGCGTGAGTAACTATAATGAGGCTCTGACGGAGGTAGACGTGTTAAAAGTCTTATTGCCGTGGGGAGGAACGACTTCCTGTAGCGTTCCTTCGAGCAGCGGGGTTGAATCAGTCTCTTGCTGAAGCTGCTCTTCAGCTTGTCCAGTGTTTTGTGGAGGGGGGGGGAGGGATTGTCCATGATTGCTAGCAGTTTTGCCAGCATCCTGTCCTCCACCACCTCCTCCAGGGTGACAAGCTTGGAGCCAACAACAGACTCTGCCTTCCTGATCAGTTTGTTCAGTCTGTTGGCGTCCTTTGCCTTGATGCCCGCACCCCAGGACACCGCAGCAAAAAAGATGGTGCTTGCAACGACAGACTGATAGAACATCTTGACTGATATTAGAAATGAGTAAAATGTGTATAAAGTTATACGAATTATCTGGGGAAAACCCTCAAAATGCCCCGTCTGTGGTCCCTTGACTGAGTCTAACCTGGGTTCTCTCCGTCTGCCCCCCAGTGTGCTCGGGTGTGGATCCCCGATGCAGACGAGGTGTGGAAGTCCGCCGAGCTGACGAAGGACTACAAAGGCGGCGACGCCTCCCTGCAGCTGATGCTGGAAGATGGAAAGGTGAGGATGGTGACGGGGGAACGGGGAGCAGCCGGGGCCTGTCTTTCTCACCGCTTTCTCCTCCTCCTCCTCCTCCTCCTCCTCCTCCTCCTCCTCCTCCTCCTCCTCCTCCTCGTCTGTCTGTCGCCCCCGTTTCATCTCGTCAGGGCTTGTCCAATGAGCATCTCACATGGATCACAGTTTAGTCCTCTGGAGGCTGCAGCTCGTACGTCTCGTATTCATCAACAGGCACTCCTGCAAATGGATGCATGCTCGCAGCCGAGCCATTTGCCGTATTGCACCGTTTGATTTAAGATTCATGTGATCGTATGCAGATGCGAGCCTTCAAAGAGGTTTTGTTTTTGCTCCAGGCTTTCTGCTTAATGTCTCCAGCAACTGATTATTTGAGTTAATGCAGGACAACTGGAGATTAAAACAAATGATAATTATGAACTCAAGGTTATTTTATTGGTAAATACACACACACACACACACATACTGAGACACGTTTCCCATACAATCCAGATAAGAAGAATCTAGAAGCATCCACGTCCGAGCTGCTGCACGAACAGTGAAACACTGAAAAACCAGATTTAAAACCTCCGGCTCTGAACAGACTCTCCCTTCGGCGTCGGAGCCGGAGAGAATCAGAGACTCGTCTCATGACGTTTCTCAAAACCGAGCATGAAATAATGTTCGAGTAGTGCAGGATAATATCTCCACTGTTAGCTGGCCTCAGGCTGGATGGGAAAGGAGATTAAAACCCCATTTTTTTATTTTTTTATAATGAGTTCATCGTTCAGCTTCATTTTAATCATGTTCCAAAACAAAAGCAGCTCATGTCGACCTCATCATTTTGGAGACAGAATGTAGTATAACTGCCACTCTTAAGGACAGAATTGGTACGAGGCTGGAGTCAAAGGTGTTTAGTGTGACATACAATCCAGTAGTTTGTGGTTCAATTGAGTGTGCACGTTATTGTTTCAGTGTCATTCGGCATTTTAAATCTGCAGGAGCTGAGCTGCTTCTGTGTCCGTTTTTTAAAAATATATATTTGTATGCAGCCTGTTGATTCACGTGTAGAACTTGATGTATATATTTCTTGAACTGGACTACAAAGGAAACCACTTGTAAATTTTAAAGTCATAGAGGATGTACATGTTTGTCTTTATGTTTTTATACATTTCATAACTGAATAAATCAGAAAACTGACATATATGAGTCGTAAATAAATAAAATTTTCAAATATGGACTTGCAGTTAAATATGCAGCTATATCATACACGATAAGAAATACCATTTCAGTTTGAAAGGAATTTTCAGGCTTGTTTTTCAGATAAAAAAAAAAAAAAAGAATATTTGTGACCATGTTATTTGACAAATTTCCTCTGCAGCTCCAAAACCAAATAACGTGGCCGTGGTCACAAACGACTTCACGCTAATCGGCCACATTTGTGGATAAAAAAATTAGCATTGTGGCGAATAACTGCGTGACTCTTTGTCCTCCCCAGAGCATCGAGCACAAATTGGACCCCAAGACAAAGAACCTGCCGTATCTGCGGAACCCCGACATCCTGGTGGGCGAGAATGACCTCACGGCGCTCAGCTACCTCCACGAGCCGGCCGTGCTGCACAACCTCAAAGTCCGCTTCATGGACTCCAAGCTCATCTACACGTACTGCGGTGAGCGCCGCACGCAGCTTCTGACGCCAGCTCACCTCCAGTGAACACTTTGTGTGGTTGAGATTATGATACATGTCGAATATTTGATGAAATATGAGAAAGAGCTGATTCTGTGGGATTTGCATCCATTCATAGTGCGTCGGTGGAAAATAGAAACTGATTCATTAACCACGGCAAATATTTACGTCATCTTACAGTAGCATATAAATCACATGGTTAAGATTTAGTATAAATATTTATTCGTGTCACATTCAGTAGCTTCAGTTGTTTAAATATCAGAGATCGTAGACGTTTTTTCTCTGAAACGTGCATTTCATTACTAAAATGTATTTCAATAAAAGGGTTTTAATAGTGTGCAGAGCATTTCCTCCTCTTCTTTCTCTTCTTAGCATAAATTCTCATTTAGTCATTTATAGTGACTTTACCGAGCACCAAAAAAAAGGAGAAACTTTCTTTTATCGCAAAAGTTTTAAGCTTCTGGTGTTTTTTCAGTGGATTTAAAAGATCATTTGAAACTTAAGAATGTGTGGTCCACGAGGCTGTGAGACCGCTTCCTGTGGTCCGGCTGCTCATGCTCGTCTTCACCCTCTGCGTCGCAGGAATCGTCCTCGTGGCCATCAACCCATATGAGACGCTGCCGATCTACGGCACGGACATCATCAGCGCCTACAGCGGCCAGAACATGGGAGACATGGACCCGCACATCTTCGCCGTGGCAGAGGAGGCGTATAAACAGATGGCCAGGTTCGTCCGTGTGGAGAAGTTTGCGTGTCACCTGAGCAGCCTCGGTTCAAGTCTGTGCTTCGCTCGGCCCTCCCTCCCTCTCTCTCTCTCTCTCTCTCGCTCTCTCTCTCTCTCTCTCTCCCTCCCCACAGTTTGTAGGTCAAAGCGGAGCCACAAATAGCGTCACGGTGGTCTCACCCTATCTTTTCCTCACTCACTCTTTTAATCTTGCTCACTGAGATGCACACCGACTCCAAGCAGTAGATCTTTTCAGTGTCGCATCGAGGAATTGATGTCGTTCGTGCAGCTAGACCAGTGTACGAACAGTTCTATATAGGCAGGGCATCGCATGTAAAAGAGAAAAGTCTGTGGTGGAAGTTGGACTGAGGAGACCCCTGTGAAAGAAAGCAGCAGCAGAAGAGGCTGTTCTATGATTCTGAACAACATATTCTACAGTTTCCATTTGCTTCCAGAACATCTGGACACATCAAGACATGGACCAGACCTGCGGAGGTGGACTGTGGCATCTTAAAATGTCCGCAGAAAATCCTTTAAATCCTTGGCGTTGCGAGGCGGGGTCACCAGAGGACCACCGGCGTGGAGCCGCGACCCAGTCGCCACTTCACAGTCGGTCCTCCGCGCTCGACTTGTGACGGACACTGACCGGGAACAATGTTCCTCACATTCTGTGAGCCGCTTGTCCTCTGAGCCCCGGGTTGTCACGGTTGGTCCAACACAAACAGCCGGAGGTCCGCAGTGTGACCGACGGAGCTTTTAACAACTAATGCAATGCAGCAGAAAGTGGCAACAAATATCAAACCTGGACCAAAACCCATGCAGCAGGGAGTGGATCCTCATCTGCTTGTTTTCCTGTAAGCTTGGTTTATTTATTTCCTGAGGAGGAGAGGAGGAGATACTGAGGGGGTGAGAAGGTGTAGCAACACCTGTTCTGCCTGCAGGCAGCGAGATTGTTTGTTGATGATGGCATGTGACACTTTCCATCTGCCCAAGGTGCACAGCGACCATCTGTGTCACACCCATCATTTCCCTGTACGTCATCACAGCTCGAACAAGTCACTCGTCGCCTTACATCCTGGCGTCATGTAGGGTTTACACGTCGGGGCGATGCCATGCCACATTTGTAACAATCACAATGTGTCGCGCTGCACTTGAATAGGGTTCTTAAATGGGCGTGTCAGTCCGTGACTTTCTTTATATTCGTGGAGAATGTTTTTGACTGCCCCCCCCCCCCCCCAAAAAAAATCTTCCACGAAGAGTAGGTGGATTCGTGACGATTGCAACTGAGCGTGTCGATCGATTTTGATGCGTACTGGAGCTGGTCGGGGTCCCCGCTGCAGCTGCAGCCTCTCTCTGCACGACTCCATGACATTTCCCTGGATGTGGAGCGACGTGAACCACACACACACACACACACACACACACATATATATGTATATATATATATAAAACCAAACCATTAAGATTCTACAAAAGTACAGCAACAACCATTTAAAAGCCACGTTTGTTATTTATGACGTAGTTTGTTTTGTCTTTACAAAAATGATCCGACTGCGTTTTTCTTCTAACCCCCAACATCTCAACAGTTGACAAAATATAAATAAATTTAAAAAATTTAAAAACCTGTTAAACCGAGTGATCAGGCACAGACACGTCGTGGCCTTTTCAAAATAAAAACAGGACGGTGGGAAAACGTGGCCAGCCGACTCAGTCGCTCGTCTCCACGTCTTCCCGATGGTGGTCGTCTCCGTTCAGTTTGGACTTTTTTGGGACGTGGCCCTCGGAGCGCTCGACCTCCTCGTGGCCTTTGGGGGATGAGACGGAGTCGGAGTCACTCTTCCTCGCATCCTCCTCCTCCTCTTCTCCCTTTTCACTATCAGAACCTTGCTCTTCTTCGTCGTAGTCACGGGTCACCTGCGACAGAAGCTTTACGTCTCCTTTCGCACTGTCAGATTTACGTTCTCAATTGCGCTCCTTGTCTTTGCTCTTCTTATATATATATCTTCTTCTTCTCTCGCTCTCTAAATACACACACACACACACACACACACACACACACACACCCAGTGGTGGACCTGGTTTGTTTTTACGCCGTGACAAACACCTGCACCTTCATGAGACGCATCTGAGACGGAGTAAATCCCCTTTCTGACGTTCCCCTGGACTTGTTTTTGTCCTTCCTGAACGTTCCAGGGACGAGAGGAACCAGTCGATCATCGTGAGCGGGGAGTCCGGAGCAGGGAAGACGGTGTCGGCCAAATACGCCATGAGGTACTTTGCCACGGTCAGCGGCTCCACCAGCGAGGCCAACGTGGAGGAGAAAGTGTTGGCCTCCAACCCCATCATGGAGGTGAGCAGCAGAGGAACACCCAGGGTTTACACAAGTCCCTGCCGTCACCACAAAATACATCCATTTGTGCAGATGTTTGGCTTTTTCACCTCATTTCTGCAGTTGTTGTTGTTTTTTTAAAATGCAACTTATCACTTACTGTAGTTGTCATTCGCTACCAGCCGAACATTAATCTTTCTTCAGCCAATCAGAGACGAGACCACAGGATGAATGTATGGCTCTTATTGTTTTTGGTTTTTTTTTAAACCGGAGCACTGACGTCACTTCTTCCTCCAAATGCAGATGCAAAGTAGAAGGTGGCATCCGCCTGTGTCAGTTGACAAATCAGTGTGTTTGTGTGCGTTCCTGTGAATGACAGGTGGTGTTTTGGTGTTGGGACACGTGCAGATGAAGCTGGCGAGGACTGTTAGTCTAGTTTCTGCTCAAACTGTGTTTGTCTGCAGTGAAAGACTGTATTTCTGGGCTTGAATGTGAAACGAATCACCTTTAATTCAGTTCATGTTGCATGTATGGCTATAGTGTGTGTATTTTTATGCCGCCACACCCGTCTACTTGTTTCCTCGAGGGATCATTGATCAATCCTGAATATTGAGCTGAGTGCTGACCGCTGTCGGTTCACTCGCTGATGTTTAGCAACTCAGCAGAAAATGCTCAATAACAAGTGAAGGACATTCTCCAGTGCGGACTGACAGGGATGTTTTAAAACTGACCTGTCAATAAAGTTTTCTTCAGGTTGACACCTGCAGGATGTACGGTTCTGACGCCACAGTTTCAGAATGAATTTAGCCTTCTAGTTTGGAGAACGGACAAGATTGTGCACATTAATTTACAGGAAATATCTTTTTCTTTTTTTAAAACTTCCTCTACAATAGAATGTTTTTTGTTAAATTACAAGGATTTCGTCTTCATTATTTTCTTATTTATTCATTTATTTTAACAACAAAACCAGCAGGCGCTTTTCAACAGCGGTGTCTCTCCCTGCCACGAAACATGTCATTTGACACCAGCATCAGTCTCTTGTTTGCTGCTGATTTGCAGAGAGCAGATGAGTTTTAAATGTCTTTGTTTCACCTTGTCCAAACTGATTTCTGCGTTTTCTCCTCAAAGTACCTTCAACATGCAGTTACCAACTTTAAGCTTTTATTTTATTTTTTGGGGGGAGTAAATAGAAAGTGTCAGCTTTTACTATCCCAGCGACGCGTTGTGTGTATTAAAATTCCTCTCTGACTTCACAGGCCATCGGAAATGCAAAGACCACCAGGAACGACAACAGCAGCCGTTTTGGCAAATACATCGAGATCGGCTTTGACACCCGCTACCGCATCATCGGTGCCAACATGAGAACGTATCTGCTGGAGAAATCACGTGTGGTTTTCCAAGTGAGTGCACAACTGTGCCTGCAGGTTTACATGGGTGAACGCACATCTGGGGTGTGAAGTGAATTAATTTACTCGCTGCTCTTGTTTCGCACAAAGGTGTCTTTGTGAGACGCCATAATAACTGTAGTCTCCATTAGTGTGCGACTTACAGGCTTAGAACATCCATTAGTTTTGAACTAAATACTCTAATTGACTATTTGTTTTTAGTTTGACTGATGGTTACCACTGCCAAAGAAAATGAAGACATAGAAATATACACAGATGCTTAAAGCGATAAGATGAAATGAACTGTACGGGTAATAAACTGCAACACAGTTCATGATTTTCACAACAAGTGTTTCAAACTTGACCAATGGGGCTTGTGGCTGCAGAATAACCTGATTTTATGAGCTTATTGATACTAACCAGGACTCAATAAGCTCAGCTTTTGACATTATCAAGTAGTTTATGCAAGTGCAGCTGTACTCTAAGCTTTTTTTTTTTACACCTCCCTATTTGACCACATACAACTTTTATGTACCCTGGGCACTACCAAACATTTTAGACCAACTGAGCCTGTCGAGCGACATCTTATGCATTTTATGCTTTTTAAACTTTGATATTTTAGTTCCTTTTGTGAAGCACTTTGTGACCACTGTCTGCGAAAAGCGCCCTATAAATAAAGTTAACTTAATTACTTACTTTATGATGGTTGAGTTAGTATCACTTAGTGCTTTTCTGTGTTTGTCACATCTTCTCATCTTGCTCCATAGTGATTTATCCAGTGGCATAAGAATTCTTGGGGGGTTTTTGTGCTTTATTTGGTTTGATTAACTACTTGAAGGATGCAACACAATTCACAGTGAAATCTCCTCCCCAGTTGCTGCAGCATTTGCCTTGTTAAATACAGAAAAACGTACGGTTACTGGAAAACGTATCACAGGTCCCAGGAAAGTGAATGTTTTGTTTTGCATTTTGCTCTCTGACGTCATCTACTGAAGGCATAAAAAGCAAAAGCAGCAAATGAGAGGCGAGGCTCCTGTTAGTGTCTCCTGGTGCACATGAAGCATGCGGCAGTAATTCTCTTTTTCACAAAGACACGTGAAACAGTAAACTCCTTTTTTTAACGGTTCTGTTGGCAGTGGAGCCATGGCATGCTTCTTTCTTTCTTTTCTCTCTCGAGCACTAAAGCCTCTACACAAGACTGTACATATTTCATATGTTAAAACATTGTGAGAATGACGGCAGCATTTTTGTCACTGAAATATATTCATTGTTTATCTGATCAATTACATTTCATGGGTTTGGTCTCACTTCTGTAAAATATGCTCTAATTAATGAATAATACTAGTTTACATACTCTATAAAGTCTGTTTTGCAATTTTCTCAACTTTAATACTATTCTATACAGTCATTAAAAAATACTTCAGTCCTCATGAAAAGTGCTGAAATTCGAAGCGACTGTATTTTATTTTGGTCTTTATGTATTTTGTGAATCAAGAGTGAAGCAAAGACATTGTGAAAATGAAGAAAGATAAGAAAGGCTCAGTAGGCGACAGTTTTTTACAGTAAATGTCCTCACCCCTCACCTTATTTTGCCTGGTTTAATACCAAGTCATTTGACAATATTTTATTTGTATTTTATTTGATTTGATTTGATTTGATTTGATTTGATTTGACTTTGTTTTGTTTTGGGGGTTTTTTGGTTTTTTTTTTAGTTTATTTTAGTTTATTCATTTATTACATTTTATTTAATTTTATTCTTTAATTTAATTTAATTTTATATTAATTATTTAATTTATTTGACTCTAGTGTTGATTTATTGTTTGTTTTTACTCTCATTTTACTGGAAAGCACTCTGGTCACCTTGAGTGTTGTAAAGGGCTTATTAAATACATGTTGATTGATTTTTTTTTTATTATCACTTGAATTAGTCGTTGGGTTTTATATTATTTTGTCAGTTTTAATAGTATTTTCCATATTTCACACCACCAACGCGCCTTCATATGCAGCACAGCCACGTTAAGTTGAGACGCTAGCAGCTGAAGCTGTTACCTGGCGAGCCCACTGGCTGACTGGTGGAGCCAGTGATGCAGCAGATAGTGTAAGAACGAGGATGTCTGCTGCTGACCTGGGCTCAGGTATTCAACCCTCGCACTGCGCTGACAGGAAAGAACAACACGGAAGAATGAGGATGTTGGCAGAAGAACTTTCCCCTCACGGTTTTTCACACGCTTCTGCCTCTGAACTGTGTTTGTGTTTGTGCGTATCCGGTGGAGCGAGCCCGTCTGCACCGTCATGATGGGCCTCAGCCAGCAGAGTTACCTCGTGGACTCCGGTTGTGGAGCTTCTCTTGCTTCAAATAGTTCCCAGCTCAATCTGATCAGGGACCAGATAATGAGTGGGATACAAGTGGCTCACATATGGCGTTTGATTTTCCCTGCATGTTGCGGTAAACATGAGCTGAACACGCATTCAAACATTCCCTTCGACTCCGTCACAATATGTTCTAAAGCCCTTGAGCAACGCGCCAAGTTGCCAGCTGCCACTCATCAGCACTGGCAGATGTATAATTGCAAAGCAGATGCAACGTAATTGTAAAGAAACAACCGGCTGATTTCTCACTGGGAGCAGTACATGTGAGGCGATCAGCGATGGGGGAATCAAGTGTCGTGTGCTCGGTGACTTGTAATGAACTCTTCCTGTTCTCCTGCAGGCGGACGAGGAGAGGAATTACCATATCTTCTATCAGCTCTGTGCGTCAGCCCATCTCCCCGAGTACAAGATGCTGAAGCTGAGTATGTCGCGTGTATCTGTTGCCTGCATCTCCACACACAAAGGAAGAGTCGTCGTCGTATTTGCCTGCGGTGCAGAACTCGGTCACACAAAGTGTTGTTCCGCCGCTGACCATTAGCAGTGGCTGACTGTCAAAAGCTGCTGGAGACATGCTAAACGCTTTCTTGCTTTTTTCTTTCAATTCATCCTGAACAATATTCTTCTGCATTCCAGGTGCAAATGTATGGTCGTCTTTATTAAGTAATAATACGTTGTGTTGGTTTATAAAGACAGTGAAGGTGCAATAATGAAACATATTAAAAAACACACGTACTGATATGATAGCAGGTTAAAAGCAGTGCTAAGTGGGGGGGGGGTAAATGGATTTAAACGTTAGTGAAGTTATCATCGCCTCTCTGGGCTTTATAAAAGAGCACCAGAGGCAATTTATATCAGCAGCACCCAGATGTGGTGTGTGAGTCATGTTCCAGCTTATCACCCGAGACTGAGGGAAAAAAAAGCCTGTTAGATTAAATGTGATACCTGAGTCAGCTTGAATAAGAAAATAACTAAAGCCCGAGTCTCGATTTAGACTCACTATTTTTGTACCTCATTCCAACAACATCATGCTCGATGCATCATTTCATGGTTTTTTTTAAAGTCCTGCATCCCACTCTTATCAACCCCGTGTCGCTCAACGTCTCCAAATTAGTTCTGACATCAACTCACTTTGGGAGAGCTTTGGTTTTGAGGGTCAAAGGTCAACGCCACCACACAAAAGCCATGTTTCACGTTTCATGCATTTACTCTGCCGCGTTTTAATATTACGAAGAATCATGATCTCAATGGGTTCTAGACTCTCCAAATGTATTTATGGAGCACCTTTAAAACTCGCCATGCTTTTCAAAGAAATAAATACAATAAACTTTACAAACAAATACATTAAACCTATCAATTAAATATCTTAAGTGGTTAAGAGTATGTTATACTTTGAGACCTCTGGTATTCTCTGTCACGCACTCTCATCCTTTTTATTAGATCAACTTCACCTTGTGTTTTTCCGATATTGGCATTTGACATCAAAAACAGCCACAGATATTCCATTCGCTCACCCGCTGTCCCAGGAACCTTTGCAAACAACGCCATACAAATAAATGATACCACGGTCATTTTGTTTTATAGTCAGACATGTACGTAACATACCACAAAATCCTACTTTGTCCCCAAGAAGGAACTAATATATCGTACAAAGAAATAGCTGCTGCAGCGATGAGGTGTGAACGTCTCGGGTAATTATCAGATTTTATATCAGTTCAGAGAAATGAGACCATGTTTGTTCTGCGACTCGCTGACTGTGGTCAAACTGGTCGACATGCAGAGGAGAGAGCTCCCACTGTGGACCTGCACCTGCTCTCTCTCTCTCTCTCTCTCTCTCTCTCTCTCTCTCTCTGTCTCTCTGTCTCTCTGTCTCTCTCTCTCTCTCTCTCTCTCTCTCTCTCTCTCTCTCTCTCTCTCTCTCTCTCTCTCTCTCCTGCTGACTTCCTGGCTCTGTTAATGGAGTGGTTGTCACCGTCGTGCCAGTGACTCGTGTTGCTAGGCAACGGGCCTTGCCCTATTTCAGTGTTAAGTGTCTCTAAAGAAACCAGTCGAGGGAAAGTAGTTGGAGACGATCGTCCACACACAGAACTCCCCTTGAGATCCTGTCTCTGGTTAGTGAACAGACATGTGACGGCTTTTTCCAAGTTAATTCACTCGAACCATATCAGTCCCTGGAATTCTTTCTCGTGTCTATACTGAGAAATTCAATATATATTCAAGCTTCAGTATAGAAATCTGACTGACTCAAGTCCTACTTCATCATCTGTCAACAGACGTGACTGGGTACTGCTCTGCACAGCCCTGCAGTCTTGTTTTGTCTCTGATGTCTGACATTAAAAGGTTTTTTTTTATGTATGATTTTGAACTTATTTTGACCATAATGATGCATCAACTCAGAAGGATCAGTCTTTCTCAACATGCGTCCCCACATAAGGTGCAACTAATGTCTGTGCAGCTCATCACTGAGTGAAACTGCACTCGAGGTGTAAAGATGACTAACCCCACGTTTGTCCCTCCTGTCAGGCAGTGCAAATGACTTCCTCTACACCAGGCAGGGCCGCAGCCCCGTGATCGACGGCGTGGACGACACCAAGGAGCTTTGCAACACGCGCAGTGCCTTCACATTGCTAGGTGACGCATGAGACGTACACTCAAAATCTGTACTTGTACATATTTGTACGCAGGTATTTTACTAACTTTTTGCAAAAAAACGCTCCCCTGAATTGCATGAAATTGTCAGGGATGATTTCTCATCTTACAAGGACCAATTGATTAGATGTTGGCGTGTTAACGGCGAACTGTTTCCAAATAAATCCCCAAAAACTGCGGGGGGAAAATGATGAGAGAGGCACCTCATGGAGGAGCTGGAAGGAGATCAGAGCCCGTTGCCATGGAGACGCTCCCCGATCAGTGTTTCACTCGGTGATATACCTGACCTACCCAGGTAGCACTGATACGAGCTAACGGCTAACATGCTAGTGATGCTAACTCGGGTCTGTGAACAAATGTGACGTCGGCGAAGGCCTGCGCTCTACCGAGTGTAGCTCTAGTTTAGCTTTTGAAACACCACAAAAAGTATGTGTCATATCACATTTGCCACCTGAAAATGTGCTTTTTTTTGCTTTTTTTTTTTTTTTAAATAATCTGCTCTTCCACGAAAATGATTGTCCAAAGGTACATTTCTGAAATCTACGAGAGGCGACTACAGAGAGGTTGAGGTTACACATGCACACTACTATTTACACTTGTCACAACTTTAAAGACAAGTTGGTGTAGTGTTGTGAGTGACAATTTTAAATGTGTGTGTGTGTGTGTGTGTGTGTGTGTGTGTGTGTGTGTGTGTGTGTGTGTGTGTGTGTGTGTGTGTGTGTGTGTGTGTGTGTGTTTGGCAGGTATTAATGAGTCCTACCAGAAGGGGTTGTTTCAGGTGCTGGCTGCCATTCTGCATCTGGGGAACGTGGAGATTAAAGAGAAAGATTCAGACAGCAGCGTCATTCCCGTAAGCATCATGTCCAGCCTGTGGTTTGGAAGAAGGACGGGACATTGTGTCTTCCTGGATTCCAATGGTGTCTCTCTGCCGCAGCCCAACAATCGTCACCTGACGGCTTTCTGCGAGCTGGTGGGCGTCACCTACCAGGACATGTCCCAGTGGCTGTGCCACAGGAAGCTGAAGACGGCCAATGAGACGTACGTCAAGACCCTCCCCCGCCTCCAGGCAACCAACGCCCGCGATGCCCTGTCCAAACATATCTACGCCAAACTCTTCAACTGGATCGTGGAGCACGTCAACAAAGCGTTGGTCACCAATGTCAAGCAGCACTCCTTCATCGGAGTCCTCGACATCTACGGGTACGTGTGTCAATTGCCTTCCAGTCATCCAAGGTGGGATTTAAAAAGAAAAAAAAAAAAAACTCTACTTTTGTTCTCCTTAAGGTTTGAGACGTTTGAGATCAACAGCTTCGAGCAGTTCTGTATCAACTACGCCAATGAGAAGCTCCAGCAGCAGTTCAACATGGTGAGCAGCGGAGGAGGAACCAGCCGCCGCTCTCGGGCTCAAGGGCAAAACTCTCAAGGCCCGACTCTGTGTGTCTGCGTACGTGTGCACAGCACGTGTTCAAGCTGGAGCAGGAGGAGTACATGAGGGAGCAGATCCCCTGGACGCTGATCGACTTCTACGACAATCAGCCCTGCATCAACCTCATCGAAGCCAAGATGGGCATCCTGGACCTGCTGGATGAGGAGTGCAAGGTTCTGCTTATTTATATTATCCACCGTTAAGTCACACTGAAACGCTTCATCTGGTTTTTTTCTAAGTCGTCATTGAGCAAAGTGATATAACTTTTTATTATTTATTGGCAGGAGTCTGTCGTTTTGCACAAGCAAAAATGTTTAACTTAATAACGGCTACAAAACAAAATGTTCCTCCTGAGTAGAAATGGGGCTCGTAAGCTGAAACAGAAGCTTGTGGGTTTGGTCTGAACGCTGGAGCTGCACGCCTCTTCCGTCTCGCGCTCCACGTCGCTCCACGAAGGAGATTTGACTCATTCATTCCTTGCTTGGTTTTTATTTTCATTTCATTTGCTTCCCAGGAAGAGCAATAACACACACACTTGATGGCCGTTCTCTCTGCTGGGCTCTTCGGTCAATGTGGTCACGTTCGCTCCAGAGCGGATTGGTGCTTTTTATCTGGCTGAGTTCTAATGACGTTTGCAGCCGCGGCCAGACTGAACACAACCAGGCTGTCTGTCCACGTGCTGAGGTCCGCTATCGCCACCATCCAGCCAAAATCCACAGCTTAGTCAGATCTCTTAACAATGCTAACTTATCTCTCCGCGCCTCCCGACCATTGCAAGGTCATTTTATAAGCTGTTGACATTGAAGGCGAGCCGCATAGCTGACATGTTGGCAGGGGAACACTCCCTCAACACGCTCAGTCCAACAACCCTGTTTTAAACAGTCATCCAATTTGTGGGAAATCGTCATCGCTCTCCTGCTTGTTTTAATCACATTATGTGAATCCTTCCCTCCCCAGATGCCGAAAGGCTCCGATGACTCCTGGGCTCAGAAACTGTACAACACCCACCTGAAGACCTGCAATCTGTTTGAGAAGCCGCGCATGTCCAACCGCGCCTTCATCATCCAGCACTTTGCTGATAAGGTGGGACTTAATGTCGCCCCGTTGGGAGCGTGTGAGTTTAGCCAGTAGATCGTTCTTTTTATTCTGGCTGTAGATTTAGTCTCCTGTCTGACTGAAACAGCATGTGCTGGTAGATTATGGCCAAAGGCAGCAGTGGCTGCTGCAGTGTGAGATATTTTTAGGGCGACTGGAGGAAGGATGACTTTTTCTTTTTCTTTTTTCCTCCATAGTTTTCATTGCGTTCGCCTAAATAGCCACTTTGGCGATGAAGTGCTGCGAGCGAGTACTGATGTAATCCACTTTGTAGGATCGGTTTCACATTCAGCATCACTGCAAGATGACGGAGGAATGGGTGGAGGACTGAAATGGACTTTCCTTTCAGGTCCCCTGACACTATAGCGGGATACATATCTCACAAAACCTTTCTATGATTAATGTCGATGCATTAAAATAAACCTGCGTCAAGTGTTCAGGCTTCAGTGTTGACATGAGAACATACGATCGAAAAACATTTTGATGATGGAAAAAAAACACTTGGGGTCACACGAGCTGTGCTGTGGTCTTGTCGACGCACAGGTGGAGTACCAGTGTGACGGTTTCCTGGAGAAAAACAAGGACACGGTGAACGAGGAGCAGATCAACGTCCTGAAGGCCAGCAAGGTGAGGCACGCCGGCGATGACGTCGTGTGTTCAGTCAGTCAGTGACCCGAGACTTCAAATACTGAGGAAAAACACCCAAGTAGTCTGCAGCTCCGCTCCGATCAGGCACCTGATCTTTGAGAGGTCAAATGAGCCCTTGTTTATTGAAAAAATCATGCCATGTGAAGGTTTAGGGAGGCAGCGCCCTCCTCTGGCAGGAACGGGGTAATGTTGGAGCCAGTGGTATTAAAAGAAATATGAGCACCACACACACACACACACAGTTGGATCAGTGGCTGTCACACTTATCAATATATATGCATTAAATGCTCCAATTGCCAATACATACAGTATTATGCTATTATAATAATAGTGATGCTTGCGTATAGACATTTAAACCTCAGCAGGCTGAAGTTGTTTGTACAATATACTCTTGTACAAACAAGGTTTTCTTGCATTTTCTTCATCACCATATATTACATTCAACTACGCAACTTCCTTATAGACAGCTGCTCATACATGCCTTTGCTGGTCAGTCTTCCCTTGTTCTGTACTGGTGGGGGCCCCCATTGCACACTAACACAATTTACGCTGGTCTCATATGTTCAGGTTTAGGTTCTGGTACGTTTATCCAGCAGGTCATACTCACAGCTAAGTTTAGTATAAATCTGTAGGAAATCAACACGAGTCGGTACAGTCAAAAGAAGCGCTGACCCTGGAGATCCTCAGCGGCGCTCTCCACACAGTGTTTGTTCAGAATACTCACTGTGACCTTCAACTGTTGTTTCCTGGACCTCAGCCTGAACAGAGCTGAACTGGATAAGAGTTGAAATGTACTGTAAATACTGACTGAGCTCGCCTCTAAAACACACACACACACACACACACACGCACACACATTCAAGGCACACTTTGAGTGTCGGCATGGTGATGAATCACTGGGATTAAGTGGTGGTCACCCCTTATTGCCCAGCTTCACCAGTGGATCTCACACACAGAGACTCCATCAAATATTCATCAAGCTTGTTTCATATCTCGTTTCTAAAGTTTTGGTGCCTTTCTGATCAATTGGTCTGAAACTAGCCTTCGCAGGATATTGAATTATTGCAGGTTTCTCATTTAACACATGAACACAGAGAACTAAAGGCCAAAAACACCAGAATGTGGTTATTGTGTTGTGAGGAGCTGTCCTGTTGTTTGTCAGTGTGTGAAGATAAAAGAGTGTGAGGATTTTCTCACACTGAACTGAACTCTTCACCTCCGAACGGACGGAGGCTGGGAAGACGGTGGAAACTGCACTGGGACCTGCAAAGTGCGCAGGAGTGTCACAGTAATTGCCGACGTCTGCTCGCGGGTCTAATCAATACAACGTTTCAAGAAAATGCTTGATGACGGCGATTTCCCACGATGCACTGCGACTCAGTAATTGGATCATAGCGAGGAGAGATAAAGTCCCAGTGCAGCAGTTCTCTGGCCAAATGTCTGCAATGTGTGTTTTTAGGTCTGATGTCAGTAGAAAGACATCTGGAAAAAAAGAAAAACATGTGTTTCTTCATCAGTATGTCATGTTTTATTCACCTTCGCAGGTCAAGTCTTAGTTTGTGGAATCGCTGAAGCTGATCTTGACTTGACCTGTGGCCGTTGTTGGACATTCCGATTTTCTTTAACTGTCCCTTTTGCTGTCATTGTGTTTGTCTCCATGTTGTCCATGTATGTTTGGTTCTGTCCTCATCATGACAACCTTCCCTGCCAGCAGAAGGTAAACACAAGCGTTCTTACAACGCTGGTCCGCCCGCAGCGCTTCATTTTGCTTCTTCTCTTCTTTTTTTTCTCCTTTTTCTTTTGGCCTCTCCTCCTTCTCTTTGGCACGGAGTTATTACTTTCTAACAACACTGAGGAGATTGAAGTCGTTTGTGTGCGTCGGGCCTTTGTTTGCTGCATGGGGGGAGCACTAAAGGCAGCCTTGGAAGAGAAAAGAGGACTCGACAAAGAGACGGGAGGGTATTTTTATCTTTCGGAGCGCCGCTGAGAGCGAGCAGCACGTTAAAGCCTTTGTGGCCGCGGCGGTCCTGCTGAATGGCGCTGGTTGGAGACGCAGCTTGGTACGGCTCTGAGCACAGCAGGAGGTCCTGGAGCCGCACACGTTAACACAGCGTCCTCCTCATATAACCTCAGCGTTATATGAACAAGCACTGGTGTGTGTGTGTGTGTGTGTGTGTGTGTGTGTGTATGTGTGTGGGCTTTACTAAGAGCCGCGTGTTCCTCATTACGCTGTTAACGTCCTAACACCATGGCCAAACAATGCCATGCGTTCATATATGGCCAGTGCATAACGTCATATATGAGAAAACTAAACCCTGTCACCTTTTTTTTTTATTTATTTTTTTAATTAGCGTTAATTCTGTGAACGAATCTAACAAAAAAGCAGATCAAGCGAAATCTACTCACTCAGCAGAAAAGAAAATTAACTCTCATGCTTGTTTCACTGAGCAACAGCACTGACATGTGTACTGTGCCCTCCTGCTGTGTGAGCCCATGTGCACTGCAGTAAGTATGGCCTGACTCCAAGGAAAGCAAAATACTTTTGGACTCATTTATTATCTTTATCAGTTGCACATTTCACTTGATTTAACACTTCATCCAGGGTGAAACGTCCTTGAAGTGTTTCAGGCATATCTGAGTGCTGCCGTCAGCGGCTGTGTCTCTGACTGGAACTGCGCTGCTTCTCGTAGTTCGACCTGCTGGTGGAGCTGTTCCGCGACGAGCAGAAAGCCACCAGCCCCACCGGCCAGGCGCAAGGCATGGGGGGCCGCACCCGCCTCAGCGTCAAGCCAGACAAGGGCCGGGACTCCAGCAGCAAGGAGCACAAGAAGACTGTTGGCTGTCAGGTGAAGAGCTCACTATCAGTGATGTTTTCTTGTTGCTGTTGTTTTTTTAATTCATCACTCAATAAGTCTTTTTATACAGTTTCGTGCAGATCACCAACAAAACAATAGCGGCATGATGCAGAACAAGAGAGAGCAATACATTGAGAACAGCTCATGATGTGTAAATACTCAAAGACAAACATTGAATCCAGTTTTCAATGAACATAAAGCTGGAAAATCGCAATAGATAATTTTTTTTAAAAGTACATTTTGATTGTGTATTTTAATGTACTTGCAGTGGTGTTGTGCAGTCGGTTTGATTGTAGTGCGCCACAATGCTTCAGGTGGTCAAATAGCAGGGAATCCAGTTCTAAATGTGTTTGTGCATCATTCACATTGTCGTCACTGCGATATAATGTCCAAATGACTGTTCTTGTTCAGATTGTGAGCACGTTCACACTGACTCTTACTGTAGGAAGTGTGGCAGCAAATCAGCTCCACAGCGTCACACCAGCACGACATCTAATAACAAATACATCAGCAACTGTCTTATGTAGACCCGAGCAACTGACATCAGGAGTACGGAACGCCTTCAACATGCATGCGTTTTGATTGACACAGCTGTTGCATGATGTTGACGATGTTTCCTCTTTGCAGTTCCGTAACTCACTACAAATGCTGATGGATACTTTAAACGCCACCACTCCACACTACGTCCGCTGCATCAAACCCAACGACTTCAAGCAGGCCTTCTCGTGAGTCTCCCCTCTCTGCTTTTGTGTGTCTTCATCTCCCCCTTAATTTGCTCAGGGGTTTTACTTTCTGACAGCGTGATGCGGTTAATATTCTGGATTCTGACGTCTTTATGTTTGAAACTTACCATCTGGGCAACGTCCTGTATTCTTGAGTGTTTATTTTGACATTTCTGTCTCCTTCACACATAATAAATAACTGAGAAAAATGCTTTTGATGCACTGAATAAGTCGTAGTGTTACGCGAGATTGACCGCGGCGACGTTGACCGTTGATGTGTATAATTGACAGGTTTGATCCCAAACGTGCGGTGCAGCAGCTCCGAGCCTGCGGCGTCCTGGAAACCATTCGCATCTCTGCTGCAGGATTCCCGTCCAGGTAGTGAAGCACCCCGGCTGCTGGGCGGCTGTGACTCCACACCGAGTCACATGGGGGTGTTTTGCCCCCGAGGAGTTTTTTGGACTCTGAATAATGTCTCAACGTGTCTTTTCAAAGGTCGAGTCGTCATTAAAGGTCGAGACTGTTTTTAGCCTTAAATACTGGAATTTAAAATGGTTTCAGACTTTCTTTATGAGTTGGAAAATTCATTTTTGATCATTGATTCTAAAGGTGGTAAAACCTTTCACATAATTGTTCTTTGTAATATTGTAGGGTTTTTTTTGTTTTTTTTAACGAAAGAATTTCTTTATATGCAGACAAAGGCGCTTTAATTAAGTGAGACAAAACCAAAGCAGTGTGTTCAGCAGTATAAATGTGTGTGTGTGTGTGTGTGTGTGTGTGTGTGTGTCAGATGGACGTACCAGGAGTTCTTCAGCCGTTACAGGGTCCTCATGAAACAGAAGGACGTGCTGCCCGACAAAAAGTTGACCTGCAAGAACGTTCTGGAGAAATTAGTCCAGGTCGGCTTGTTTTTCCTTCTTTTCCTGCTAAAAGCACAATATAAAGCCCCAAATTTACACAAGTTCTGCATCTTTTTTCTTTGCCCCCCCCCCCGACCCCGTCCCACCTCTGACCTTTGCTCCTTTCCTCAGGACCAGGACAAATACCAGTTCGGGAAGACGAAGATCTTCTTCAGGGCTGGACAGGTGGCCTACCTGGAGAAGCTGAGGGCGGATAAGCTGCGCGCCGCCTGCATCCGCATTCAGAAGACCATCCGCTGCTGGCTGGCACGCAAGAAGTATCTGCGCAAGCGCAACGCCGCCATCACCATCCAGAGGTTCACCCGGGGACACCAGGCCCGCTGGTCAGTCCGTCTCCTCCCGCCGCGCTGCGAGACAAACTGTTGACACTGAGGAGTCGTGACTTGATGTGTGGTTTGTCTTCAGCCTGGCCAAGTTCATGCGTCGCACTCAGGCGGCCACCGTCATTCAGAAGTACCAGCGGATGTACGTGGAGAAGCAGCGCTACAGGAAGAAGCAGGCTGCTGCTCTGGCCCTGCAGACCATCCTCAGGGCTTACATGGCCCGGCAGAAGTACCAGGGGGTAAACGCTTCTGTCGTGCTTCTCACACTTTTCACGATGTCGATTCGTATTCGTAGGCCTGAGGTGGAGTTGGTCTGAAGTGCGATTGTTTTAACCACTTCCTCCGTCTCTGCTGCCCTCCCTTAGCTGCTGCGCCAGAACAAGTCCGTCATCATCCAGAAGCGCATCCGGGGCTGGTTGGCTCGGTGCTGGTACAAGCGCTGCCTGCGCTCCATCGTCTACCTGCAGTGCTGCATCCGCAGGATGAGAGCCCGGCGCGAGCTCAAGAAGCTGAAGATCGAGGCCCGATCGGTGGAGCACTTCAAGAAGCTCAACAAGGGCATGGAGAACAAGATCATGCAGCTGCAGAGGAGGATCGACGAGCAGGTGACGTGTTTTCTTTCTTTTGTCTGTTCCACACTCTGTCAGGATCCATGTAATAAGCCTCACGTCTTCCCCCTCCCGCACTGCCAGACCAAGGAGAACCGGCTGGTGAACGACAAGCTGTCCGGCCTGGAGACGTCCTACAGCACAGAGAGCGAGCGGATGCGTGGCGAGCTGACCCGGCTGCGGGGCGTGGAGGAGGACAACAAGAACAAAGCCCATCAGAACTCGTCCCTGCTGGAGGAGCTGGAGAAGCTGAGGAAGGAGCTGAGCACCACGCAGCAGGAGAAGAAGACCATCGAGGACTGGGCGCAGACGTACAAGAGCGAAATGGAGAAAGTAAGACGGGATCTGAACGTTTTCATGGCTCGCCCAGCGCTCTGCACGCTGGGGATGAATGCTCCTCTTATCTACTTGTGTGCGTCGCTGTACGTTCTGCTGGAATCGATTTGATTTTAATCAGCAGCCCAAAGACGTTTCATATGTCTAAACAAATGGCTTCTCTTTTCCCAACTTCCCTTTCGACCTTTTCCCTCCTCATCTTCCCAAGACTGTGGCTGTGAAGTAAAACAAAAAATCCCTCTTTAAAAATTTGACACACAGGATTAGAGAAATGGCTCCCAACAAGTACGACCCCTGTAGTTTACTGGGAAATGGAAATGTCACCAAATGTCACATTTTTGTGCCTGAGGACAGAGTTTTTTTGCCCCCGATTCAGGAGCCACAGCGCAGCAGAGGGAAAGGAGCTCATGGTGGGCTCCGGGGGCAGTATTGCCCTGGGGCAGGTGAGCACAGGTGTAGTGAGACAGTGAGGTAGCTGCTGTGTGTGTGTGAGTGTGTGAGTGAGCCCCGTGGTTTAGTCATTTAGTTTGTTTTCATTCATGGTCGTCTGCCTTCACACTGTTTATTCCCGCTGATTCTATTATTGAAGTTCAAACAATTTAGCTGGTCAAAAGGCGAGCGTTCACATTTCTCTGTAAGGAAACTGAGCGTCTAATCCGATGAACTCCGAGGAGGAGCCTCCACTTTAGAAGTCGATGCAATTATTTGTTTCAAAATCTGTTCATTTTTTAGTCAACAGCAAAGAACAAGCCAGTCAGACGACCGGTTCGCAACAAGAAACACTTGCAAAAGCAGGATGAGTGAGGGAGCTCACCTTTTTACTGCACTCACCCTCCAGACCAGATGGAAAATAAACCAACTGAAGAATTGAACACGACTGTGATTCAACACGTGTCGCAGACAAAACTACTTTCCCTCATCAGTTCTTAAAATGAATTTCAAATCAATTTGCTTGTGTATCATTTCTTAAAGTCTTGACTTTGGGGAGAAAAGACAGTAATGAGGGTGAGCTGCCTGATAAAACAAAAGTGAGATGCATGTGATCAACATTACGATGAAAAGGAAGTCCGCATAACATCACCTAACTCACACACAGTGTTTATTGTCGGTAAGAATACACGTTTCCTTGTATTCCTTCTTTGCTGTGAACTATGAAATGCAAAGTTAGTAGTAGTACATTTGATTTTGGGAAATAATAGATCAAACAACAGAAACAATGCAAAAATATAACTCGACAAATGAATGAAACCTAAAAGTTAAAAGTAGTGTATAGTCTATAATTATAGACTCTTTGAGCTGTTTGACAGTGGGAAGAAAACAGTTGTATGATGTAGAAGAATTGATTCAGTTAGATGTTTGTGTCTTAAAACTGAACGACATGAAGAGTCCTATTTCCTGATATTTACCTTCTTATTGTCAAACGGAACATAACGACACTCCTCCTTGTCAAATACATGCGGGGGTTTCGTAGCAGTGTCTTCACAATGTTTTTATTAAAGATGCCAACGGTGACTGACTTGAGTACATCTCTGTGTGTCAGATGGTCTCGGAGCTGAAAGATCAGAACGGTTTGCTGAAGACCGAGAAGGACGACTTGAACCGCTTGATTCAGGAACAGAGTCAGCAAATGACAGGTATGTAGCACAAGAATCATCTATGTCAGCGGTCCCGTCCTGCATGTTTTAGCTCTCTCCCTGTTCAGCACACCTGAGTCTCATGATGATGTCATCACCAAGGTTGTGGAAAAGCCCAATAACTGGTGTGCTGCAACTGGGAGGGAGCTCAAGGCCCCAGTGTGGCTGTGATGTCGGCCATTAGCCGGGGAACAAAAAGCTTTTTTCGGTAGGAGAGTTCATACTCCATGAAGAAGCTGTTGAACCCGCAGGCCACGCCCCCAT
The DNA here is from genome assembly GCF_963422515.1 of Blennius ocellaris. Classification (NCBI taxonomy): domain Eukaryota; kingdom Metazoa; phylum Chordata; class Actinopteri; order Blenniiformes; family Blenniidae; genus Blennius; species Blennius ocellaris. The sequence goes on along the minus strand of NC_137650.1, from coordinate 7,318,700 downwards.
CACAGCAGGCCACGCCCCCTCTCAGCAGCCACACTTCTGTGAAGCAGCATTTTAACCGTGTTTTCAGAAGCACATTTCTCTGAAAGAGAACGTTTGTGTCCGAGCCGCCATGTTAGTCTGGTTTTAACTGCAGGAGCCGACAGTTGTGAGTGACGCGTTCAGGTGCATCGCGTAACTCCGCCCTCTGACATGTTAATGAGCTGCGGCGCTCATACAGCAGTGACGTTACGTGCTAAACATGATTAAAATATGACGAATGGTCATTATTGAGCATTATCGGCAGTGCCGCAGTTTTGGCAGTGACCCGACTTCACAACTCTGGGTCGGCACAGTCAAACCATGTAAATGACCTACATGTAAATGTCTCTCTGAGAGACATCACTTCTGTCCACAAAGGGACGTTTAATGGTTCTTTCATTTAATGGTGCTTGCGTACTTGTATTAAAGTGCATTTCCCTCCTTATCCGTCCCCTCAGAGAAAATGGCTCGGGCTATAGCTCAGGAGACTCAGCAGCTAGAGACGGACCTGAACGAGGAGCGTTCTCGCTACCAGAATCTCCTGAGAGAACACCTTCGCCTCGAGGAGAAACACGACGACCTGAAGGAGGAGATGGCTTCCTCGGTGAGGAGACACCCGCCTCACACAGTTTCACCTGACTGATGAGCAGTCTGCACGTTTCTACTCTCTAGTTTCAGTCTAGTATTTAACGTCTTAACACAGTGTTGTAATGAAACTGCTGAGTCGGTGTATATTTCCATGTCAGGCTCACTTGTCTTTGGATATGACAATTAGTTTATTTATATGCAGTTTCCAACAGTTGACGCCTCTCGTCAATTACTCAGCCCACTACTGTTACTTAGAATTCCAACAATAATCAAATAGACTTCCTCAGACTGCCCCTCACCAGACCGCTCCCCTTTCTGCACATCTAGCATTATTTTAACAACGTCTGTAATCTTTAGTAAAAACTTCCTTTCCCCTCCTCTTTCATCCTGAAGCGCGTCTCCAAGCCTGGCCACAGGAGAACAGACTCCACCCACAGCAGCAACGAATCAGAGTACACCTACAACTCCGAGTACGCCGAATTGGAAGAGGGTTCCCGCGCCGCCGAAGTAAGAAAGCCGAGCAGGAGTGTACTGAAATTCCACTGAAGGAAACATTCAGATACACAAGTTCTTCTGTTAGGAAATGTATTGTGACGTAACGGACAACACAGTGTCGCAGCACGAGTCCGGAAAACGTCTTTAAAAAGAGAATTGCACTTGTTGTGTCTTTGTAGAAATAAGAGTCTTTCATGAAATCAAAACAAAGACAATTCTTTTGATGTGGTTTAAGCGCTCACTAAAATCCCTCTGTGACTGCAGGACGTGACACGAGGAATCGACACTTCACTCACTCTCAAGCTGCAGAAGCGACTCACAGAACTCGAGCAAGAGAAGCAGTCGCTGCGCAACGAGCTGGAAAACAAAGAGGAGCAGTTCCAGCGGGCGAGAGCCAGGGTACGGCCCCACACTCACTTCTTTCGCCATAGTCACAAGTTCCACACAACTTTCAGTGTGTAAGCAAAGTGCGAAGCAGTCGGTGACCGTTGAGCTCAGAAATGACGGTGAAGACAATTTTATTTTTCAAAATAATTTTATTGTCCGAACAAAGCCTCAGGACAGTCGATGTTCCACCGTTCACCTTCTGTTTGAATGCTCAGACGTTTGTTTGGAGTTTGCATTTGTGGAACGAGCATCACAGCTGCTTGTGTGAATTCTGGCCAGGAAAACTCAACTGAGAGCGCCGCCCTACTGGACTGGCTGACTTACGACAGATTACGGCTGTCAAACTAAAGTTTGTGTGAGGAGGAGATGTCCTGCTGGTGTGGCTGTGTGCAGGCCTGCAACAGGCTGCTGACGCTCCTGTTTAGTAAATAATTTCATGTTTGATTTACCAGTAATGCTTCTTTCTTCAGACTTTAATCATCCAGCAGCAAAGATTTGTGATTTTTTTTCCATGAATGCTCCTTCCGTCTTCATGTGGCGCCATTTAAAAAGTGATAAACAGGCTTTTCCAATAGTATAATTTGCTTTGCCAAGATGCATTTGATCTGTTTTGCTAATCGAAGGATGTGATGAGCATGTCTTGCTCTCGGTTTTAGGACGACGCAGAGTTCAAAAAGGCTCGTGGGGCTGAACTGGAGTACGAGTCCCTCAAGGTGAGTGGCTGAAAAACTGATATACCCAAACCCTATCGACCTTCACTGATCTCCAGAGAGCCATACGATCAGCTCCTTTCGTAAAATCACAAGTTCACTTCACTTGATTTTCCGCCGCGGTCGTCTGAAACGCCCCCAACCTTTTTTTTTTGGCTCCTCAGCGTCAGGAGCTGGAGTCTGAGAACAAGAAGCTGAAGCACGACCTGGCGGCGATGAGGAAGAGCCTGCTGGGCGACGCAGCCACGGGCGCCGGGGCTCCAGGGTCGCCCGCCTACAAGGTGCTGCTGGAGCAGCTCAACGCCTCCTGCGAGGAGCTGGAGGTCCGCAAGGAGGAGGTGCTGATCCTGCGCTCGCAGCTCGTCAGCCAGAAGGAGGCCATGCACCACAAGGTGGGAAACACTACTTCTTTCCTCTCTTTCTTTCTTTCTTTCTTTCTTTCGTGCCGTCGTCTGAGTATCACCGAAACACGTCTCTGTCTGCATGTGGTTGTTTTCCGTCAAGAGCTGCTGGCATCACCCTCTCACATGTAGATGTTCTCACTCTCATCTTGTTGCTGTCCGTTTGCAAAAATTTCACGGAAATGTGACAAAAAAATCTTTCCCAAAAAAAAAGACAAAGATTTGTTTTGTTTTGTTTTTTTTTACATTCATTTAAGCAATTTGGGACGTCGCAATGACATTTCGTGTTTGAAAGAAGTGGATTATATTATTAAGTACATCTCTAAAATTACGAAAAACACAAAATGTAGATGAAATTTAAACTATTCAACTTGCGTTTCAGAATAATTGCAGTTAAAGTAGAAACATGATGAGTTATATTTGTTTTTTATTTTTCTATTTTCACAAACAAATCATAAAGATCTGAATGCTATATGTCAAATTTGTATTTTATGAGCTTAGATGCTTTCCAAAGTACAAATAACTGACGGAAAAAAATAAATTTTTAAGACTTTTGAGAGGCACCTTGACATGTCAGGTCAGTTTGGTGGTTGTTTTTATCAGCTGTTGGGTTCTTTTGGGGTAAAATTCATCTCTGTTCACGGTGTTTGTGTCACTGTCCCCCCTGCATTGTGTCTAACTTTCCTGTCTCCACCTTCTCTCCTCTCACTCACGCTCCCCCCACAGGATGAGAAGGTACAGTTGAACAATGGCACCTGCATGTGTGTTTCACTGGATTGTCGTCTGCTCTGTTCAGTGTGCAAATCATCTACATGCAAGAAATCCCGTCCAGGACTGTCAGTGCAAACTGAGGCGTGTCACTTGTGTCCCATATGGGGAGGATGTAAATGTTGGGACACGTCATCAGTGGTGTTCCTCTGAATCAGGGGGTGTTTCTGCCTTGCAGACACCCTCATCTACAGTCCAGTGGCCAGCCACTAATACTTACCCTAGTTTCATAGCTTCCTCTAGTTAGAGAAAAACATAGTCGTCTCACAAATATTCACTTTTTGGACATTGCAAACTCGGTTTTAAGGACTGGAGTCACAACAGCCAGCTGAAGGAAATAACTCAACTCAACTCAACTTTATTTATAAAGCGCTTTAAGCAGCTGTAGCTGAGACAAAGTGCTGTACATTGAAATAAAAATATAAGAGGCAAAATAAAAACATTAAAACAATAAAAACAATAAAAAAGTTAAAGCAATAAAAACAATCAGATGGTAAAACAATAAACAAAACATAAAAAGTTAAAACAATAAAAAAAACAAAGGCACTAAAGCCAGAGCAAAATCTCACGCTGAGGTAAAAGCCAAAGAATAAAAATGGGTTTTAAGACGAGTTTTAAAAATAACTGAAGAAATCTGTGAAATGAGTGGAATTTCTCACAGAAATTTAAAAAAAAACTTGCAGCCAGAAGCTCAAGCAAACTTTGATTAAATCAAAAGAAAAGCTCAGCTTTAGAAATGAAACCCGTCTTTAACCCCGAGAGGCTCAGATGAGCGCCGCCCGCCCTGGACGTGGTCGGACTATTTCACCTGTATTGCCATTTCTACGTGCTTCATCAACCCAGTGTCATTCTGCCACTAAACCTCGTGCTCGGCGGTCATTTTACCGTCTTTTGTAAAAGAGCCTTGCTGTTCATCACAACAGTGGATCTTCCTGAAGCGTGTGTGGCTCATTACAGACTTGCTTTTGTGTCGTCGCATTAATAAAAAGGAGGCGATCCTGCTATTGAGCCCACCATTAAAGCACATCAGTTAATTTAAACTTTCAGGTATTAATGCAACTCAATGGTGGCTCTTGTACCACGCTGACTCTGCACAGATGTAGGGATTTTATTTTTTTGGTGAAAGTAATGTTTGGCTGGAGGTCGAAGTAAATATGTCACTGCGGTGTGAGATGCTTGTTTAGGATGTGATGCCAGTTTAAACCTCACGGCTGTTAATAATGGCGGCGCTGCAGTCGGATGGTTTCAAGTGTGTCTCTCCTTCCAGGAGACGATGACCGAGCCGTCGGTCTACGCCGACGACGTGTCCAAGCTGAAGGACTCCGACGAAGTCAAGCAGGCCTACGTCGGCCTCAAAGACACCAACAGGTACGACGTTCCCGGCTCAGCCTGAGGATCCACTGTGACGTCGGCGCCCAAGCGCCTGTTTCTCGTGTGTGTTTGTGAGCCACTGTTTGTCCCGTCAGATCCCCCAGGTCCTCGCGTCAGTCGCTGGACGTCAGCGACCTCCTGAGTAGGCTGAGGTAACCGCTGAGCCCCCGCATGCTGCGGCAGCGAGCATGGACGGCCACGCCGTCGCTCCCCGCGGCTGAAACGCTGACTCGGCTGGTTTCACGCCGCGGGGCAGACCGAAGGCTCGAGTAGCGCTTTCTGACCCGACGGCATGAGAAGTGACCGAACCGGCTGGAGTCTCGGCTCAGACCCGACAGAGCAGGACGGCCTCCGCTCGAGGTCTTTGCGACTTGGAGAGATTCGGTCGGCTCTGAATAGTTTGGAGTCGGGGGATGTTTCCATTGACGTCACCAGTCCTGGACGTGACCACAGCCTCTCGCTCTGTCAATTACCCACTTTGTGGCAGGAAAGCATGAGAGAGTCTGAGCTGCAAGCGACTCTTCTTCCAGTGTCGTCAGTGACACCGCGGCTGCAGTTCAGCTGCTTTGGCAGAAGGAGTTTGGTTTCAGCTTGATGGAATGAGTTTGAGGTTCATTTTGCATGAATCCGCCCACATCGTGTTTAAAGCGGAGATGCGCTGCTTGACGGAAGTTTGCGCCGCGACGCCTTTTGATTCATTTCATTGAGTTTCCACAGTTTTGCTTCTCTTATTGGCTTGAAAGCAGCGCAAAAACACACAAACATACAAATTTGTCAATAACAAAACGTAATGTTTCTCTGCGTTGTAATCCGTCGAAACTTCCTTCAAACTTGTGTTTTGCATCGCTGCATTTTCTATTTCTCCCAAGCTGCTCCATTGGTTTCTTTTAAACACACTAAATCGTTAAGAAAATGCAGGAACATTCTCATATAAAACCAAATTAAATTCCCTACACAGGCAAAGCATTGAGCCTGATTCACTGAGATCCTGTATAAATTGTGCTGAAACTGTTCGCAGCATTAAAACAATAAAGACTTTTAATATGGAATTTGATCACACGAACAGGAAGTGGAAGATATCCAGAAAGGTTTGCAAGATCTCAGGAGTATAACAGAAAATATCTTGTATAAAGTCAGCAAATAAAAGGCTGAGCCGATTTACTTCAAGTTTCATTGAAAACAGACGTTAAAAAACCACTTGAATGTTTGTAGACCTTGTAATGTTGGACATTCTAATCTCTCTCAGCATTAACTCTTCCTTGTATTTTGCTCAATCTAGTAGATAATTCCATATTCCTGAAGGCAAACATGCAAAAACTATGACACAACCACAGCTACAGTTAGAGGTGCCGTGAATTAATCAGTGTCAGTATTAATAAGATGCATTGAGTCGGTGTGAAAGTATCCAGAGTCGTGCAAAATGGTAGTTTTCTGCTTTTCCCTCAAATTCATACAACTTTTCAATATCAAACCTCAAACCAGTCGGTTTTTATGTAACATTAAAAAAAAAGCTACACCATCTTCATGTGTTCCTCTACACTCCTGTTTATTTCTCACTTCTTCGCACACCAACCTCTGCACACATCTGTCCTCTGTCGCTTTTTGGTTTTTCCACTTGTTGAGTTTAGTGCTTTTCATGTTCCTGTTGTGTGTCGGTCAGATCTGCAGCTCCAGACGTCCACCAGCTGAATGAGGACGGCGAGCTGTGGCTGGTTAATCAGGGCCTGAAGGAGACCGTCAGGTGTCACTGGGTTTCAAACACGAGCGTCGTTTCTTTTCTCTTCCTCTTCTCCGGTCTTTTTGCTGTTCAGAGCATGATCCGTTTGCCTTCCAAGAGGAAAGGAGGAGATCTGCTGTTTCTCTCTGTGTGAACAGTTTCTCACACACTTTCTTCACCTGTCATGGTTTTGCCTCAACATTGATTTCGCTGCATTGTTTTGATATATTAGACAGCTGCAGGATGTACACACTGTTCTTTATGTGGTTGTGTACGACACATACACACCCGTGAAGGTTTTCATTAGTGTTTCTGATGATGCAGCAGAATTTGCCTTCCCTCCTTGGTGACCTTGCCACTCACGGATCCATTAAATGGTAACGCATAACAGAACGTGCCTCAGATAGTGTTTGCAGTGTTTTATGGCTTTACGCTGTGAATCTTGGACGTCCGTGTTCATCAGCAGACTAAAAGCTCACAAACACTATTTGACCTGTTGTTTTCCATCACATCAACTCAAGTACATTTCCAGTTTTTCTTTTGAAATTTCCCGCCGTGAAACATAATTGTTAACCAAATAATGCTCCTTATGTATTTGATACACTTCTCGTCAATCAGCTGTTTTTGAGGGTTTTATTTATGTGTTGTTTTTTTTTTAATTGGTTCTTATTTTGTGTCCAAAAATAATAAGGATGTTATAAACATGATTTGAAGTTTCTGTCATGTGGCAAAAACAAAAGCATCTTTACTAATGAGGAATGAGCTGGTTTGTTCACTCGAACTCTTCACCTTCTCTTTGAAACGTTTTAAATATCCTAGTTTTTTCTAATATAGAAAATAAGCTCTTGCATGTTGGCAAACGATTTCCTCAAAGGGAACTTGAACTTCTGCCTGCTCTGACCTCTGACCTCTGACCTCAGGCTGTTCATTGGGCTTGGTTTATTAAGAAACACAAGTTAGTGTCGTTCAGAGAGGCTGGACTGCTCTGCTGCTGGTGTCTGAACAGCATGTTGTTGCTCCTGCTGCTGCTGCTGCTGCTTCTCCACCCTGGAACAGACTTGTCTTCTTCTCCGCCCTGCAGCCGTTCTCTGATGCTGATCCTTGTCTCTTTGTCTTTATTCTCCACCCTCCTCCTCCTCCTCCTCCTCCTCCTCAGGTTATTGGAGCACCAGCTGCAGACCCAGCGGAGGACCTACGACAACGAGGTGGAGTCGCTGCGCGGCGAGCTGCAGACCGTCAAGGAGGAGAACAACCGGCAGCAGCAGCTCTTGGCTCAGAACCTCCAGCTGCCTCCGGAGGCCCGGATCGAAGCCAGCCTGCAGCACGAGATCACCCGCCTCACCAACGAGAACCTGGTGAGCCGCACCGACACACCGGGGCCGGCCGGCTGAGAGGAGGAGGAGGCGGCGGCCTCAACTGTATGAGCAGCTCACCTGCGGGAGTAGGAGTCAGAGAAAATGAAAAACTACCGGAAGGTTTTCGACGCTCGTGAAGCACAAAAAAAAAAGTTTGGATTCAAAAAGTATTTTTCCCAGACGGTAAACCAAACAACAAAAAAATCCCCCCTGGATGATAAATTGTTGATTAACAAGTGAAATGTGCACATTTCTTCTTCTTTCCAGGTCAAATATTGTTAAAGAGCATAAGAAAAGTTGATATTGTGTTCCGGCCATTTCCCAGTGATTGTTTAAATGAAGTCCCAATGAGTCATTTAAGCAGGATGTTTGTCACACATGTGCTTTAGAAACACATCAATTAGGTGATGCTTTCAAAACCCACCTGACACTTTAAAAAAAAAAAACAGAACTCGGTATACACACTGTAAGACGTTCATTCACATTATTTTGAGCATAAAAGAGATTAAAGGTTTTGACTTCCACACACACATTCAGCGCTCATTTATGTGGATGATATCATCTGACAGGAACTTTTGGCCGACGACCCCACGGCGTCCCAAGAGGCTCGAGTCATCATTTTACGACGGATGGTTGTATGTAGAGCCAGTGTGTGTGTGTGTGTGTGTGTCTGCATGTGTGTGAAGACTAACTGAGGTTGTGGGTCCAGCGTGACATGGCACCGGGTGGCGCTCTAACTCTCTCCAGCTCTTGTAACCCACGGCGGAGCAGCTCTGCACCTCCTCCTCCTTCCTAACGCCCAGCGAGTCTTCAGCCTTCACACCTCTGGCATTAGCGCAGCAGCCGAACGGCTGGTTGTAAACGCCACTTTGCTCTCTGTTTGCTCTCTGAAGGCAAAGCTGCACTTTATTCTATGTTTTCAATTCCTAAAAAAAAAAAAAAGAGGTTGGGACATTGTGGGAAATGCTTCTCCAGTTTGATCGGAGGTCAAACTGAAGTCTCCTGAAGTCTTTGTCAACGCACTTCTTTTTGGCTGTAAATGAGCAAAACTGAGTTTTTCTACCTTCTGATTGGTTTAGATTTTTCTTCTCATGAAAAGTGTTTCTGGCAATTCCTGTCTTTGGCAACAGAAAAATATACAAACAAACAAACAGAAAAGAAAGAAATCCTATGTGAATAGTGTGAAATTCAACGCCTGACCTGTTTATGTTCTGTTGTGATGGAAGTGTGACTTTGTGATTCACATTCAGATTTATTGAGCCGTTTCCATCACGTCCCAACGTTTTTTAGAGTTTGTGTAAAACTGAGGGGGGGAGGGGGTCTGACTTTCACATTTCTGGATCCAGGCTGTGAAGCTAAGCTTGACTCTTTTTTTCCTCCTGCAGTGAAACAGTCAGAGTCACTCTGTCCTCACTATCCTGTGTCTGTCCCCCCTCCCTCCAGGATCTAATGGAGCAGCTGGAGAAGCAGGACCGGACCATCCGCAAGCTCAAGAAGCAGCTGAAGGTTTATTCCAAGAGGATCGGCGAGATGGGAGGTGAGGGAGGAGTCGCCGGTCGGCTGGAGCTCAGTCTCCTGTGAATGTCCACGTTAACTGACGCTGATGTGACGCTCCGTCTCCCAGCGGGTCAGGCCGAGGGACAGACGTCTCCGGGACAGACGGTGGACGAGCCCATCCACCCCGTCAACATCCCCCGCAGGGAGAAGGACTTCCAGGGCATGCTGGAGTACAAGAAGGAGGATGAACTCAAGCTGGTCAAGAATCTCATCCTGGGTAAGGAGGACACGGCGCCGCTGCAGTTTGGACGACGTCTGGTGACGCCGCATCAAAAGGTTTTTGGTAGTTTTTCCAAGGAGTTCAGGCGACAGAATGTGACAGGAGTGAAGCGGCTGTGTTTGTGCAGAGCTGAAGCCTCGAGGTGTGGCGGTGAATCTGATCCCAGGCCTGCCGGCCTACATCCTGTTCATGTGTCTGAGACACGCCGACTACGTCAACGACGACCAGAAGGTCCGCACGCTGCTCACGTCTACAATCAACAGCATCAAGAAGATCCTGAAGGTATGGAGACCCTGCTGAACTGTTGTAGTTTATTGTATGGGTGAAAATCACAAGTCCCGTGTCTTCATTCGTCTTGGAACTGAATGTTTTACTTGCTCTCCACGTCAGAAACGAGGCGATGACTTTGAGACGGTCTCCTTCTGGCTGGCCAACACCTGCCGCTTCCTGCACTGTCTGAAACAATACAGCGGGGACGAGGTGAGACCGGCAGGCCGACACACTGATCAGAGAGCTCACACTGCTGCTTCCTGCCAGAGACCGTGGGAGAAGAGGTTTCTGCAGGGCCGCCCCTGGCCAAGTGGGGGCCCGAAGCAGGATTTTATTTTGGGGCCCCCCTTCCAATAACATAATAATAATAATAATAATAAAAAATTACAATTACTAACGAATCAAATGAACAGCCTCTATCAACAGTGGAACAAGAACTTTACAGATGCACACATCTGCATTTTCTGGATGCAAAGTCATCAATGAGCTCATCATATGGCAGCTGCTGTGCAACTTCTGAGTTTATGCTAATCACAGCCAGGCCACTCAACCGCTCTTGTGCCATTGATGAGCGAAGGGTTAGGGTTTCTTTTTTATTTCAACAACATCCCACCTTCAAGTGAAGCACGAGCCTCTTCTTGTTTGGACTTTTTCTTTCTTTTGCTAGCTCCCGAATCGTATTGACATTTGGAAGCTCTCTCTCTCTCTCTCTCTCTCTCTCTCTCTCTCTCTCTCTCTCTCTCTCTCTCTCTCTCTCTCTCTCTCTCTGTCTCTGTCTCTGTCTCTGTCTCTGTCTCTCTCTGTCTCTCTCTCTCTCTCTCCTGCCTCAGGATGACTCGGTGGCGGTGTTCTACGTGCCTCTCGGCAAAATGCACGCGCATCCTTTGCGCATTTGCAGAGAATGATGATACTTTATTGATCCCGAGGGAAATTCAATTCACTTGCGCAAAATGGGGCCCCCCATGGATCGCGGGGCCCTACGCACAGCGCGTGTTCTGTGTGTAGGGAGGGGCGGGCTTGTGTTTCTGCAATGTTGCATTTGTGGTAGAAGTCATTAAAAATGCTGATCTAATTAATAGCAGCAGTCATCATAACGTAGTTACCATTTAAAGACGATATATTTTTTTTAGCTCTGATTCAAAAATGCCGTTTCTGGAAATTGAAAGTGAAAAGAATGACATTTGACTTTAATTGTTCCATAAACAAACCGGTTGTGTATTTGTGCTGTCTCAGGCCTTCATGAAGCACAACACGTCGCGGCAGAACGAGCACAGTCTGTCCAACTTCGACCTGGCCGAGTACCGGCAGGTCATCAGCGACCTGGCCATCCAGATCTACCAGCAGCTCATCAAGTGCATGGAGAACACCCTCTGGCCCATGATCGGTGTGTCCCCGGCCCACCGGCTTTCCACTTGTCCACGAGCGCCACGCCGACACTAACCGTCCCCCCCCCCCCCACACACAGTTTCTGGCATGTTGGAGCACGAGACCATCCAGGGCGTGTCGGGGGTGAAGCCCACCGGCCTCCGCAAGCGGACCTCCAGCATCGCCGACGAGGGCACGTACACGCTGGACTCCATCGTGCGGCAGCTCAACGCCTTCCACTCCACCATGTGCCAGCACGGCACCGACCCCGAGCTCATCAAGCAGGTGGTGAAGCAGCAGTTCTACATCATCGGAGCCGTCACCCTCAACAACCTGCTGCTGCGCAAGGACATGTGCTCCTGGAGCAAAGGCATGCAGATCAGGTAAGGTGGGGGGGGGAGGGAGCGCCAGTGCTCAGGCTGGGGGGGGCGTCGGTCTTCGCTGTGGGCGCCTACAGTGTGTGTGTGTGTGTGTGTGCAGGTACAATGTGAGCCAGCTGGAGGAGTGGCTCAGAGACAAAGGTCTGATGACCTGCGGAGCCAAAGAGACCCTGGAGCCTCTGATCCAGGCCGCTCAGCTGCTGCAGGTGAAGAAGAAGACGGACGAGGACGCCGAGGCCATCTGCTCCATGTGCCTGGCCCTCACCACCGCTCAGGTAAACACACCCCAGCCGGCCCGCCGCCCCGGCTCTCTCGGCCTGCGTCAGCGTCGCCACATCCAGCAGTGAACGTCTTTAGGTCAGGGGTGTCAAACAATGCGGCCCCGGGGCCAGAACCGGCCCGCCAGAGCATCTAATCCGGCCATGTGATTCTTTTTTTTTATTTTAAGTATAAATATGAAAACTGACAGAGGCTGATCTAAAAACACTAGATTGTCAAAAATGACATTCAAAACCGCCCTTGGTCAGAATTTGACCCTCAACATTAATGCATCTGTGGAGGTCACATGACACAACACCTTTCACAATAAAACAATGAGTCCAACTTATGTGTAATGATACTTTAGACACGTAAACTCAAAAAAATTTCCAGATGATGACAAATTGTTTTAATCCCGAATACGATGTCCAGATACAGGTGACTGAGGGTTTTTTTTTTGTTGTAAATATAATAATATCTGATTTCCTTTAATTTGTATATTTCAGAATAGACTGGTAAATTCTTGCAGTTACAAAAGAATCAAAAGAAGGAAAGACTTTGCATTTGTCCATATTTGCAGTTTAATATGTGATGTTTGACTTGTTGGCCCTCCAGAGGTCAGATCAGGTTGATGTGGCCCCTCAACTGAAATGACTTTGACACCCCTGCTTTAGGTGATTGTACGGTGTAATATTCCTCCCGGCCTCTAGGGGGAGTCTGGATGCACGTTTCCTTGAAGGGATTCTCAACTAACTGTCACATATTTGAAGATCATTTTTTGAATGTTCTGAAATCTTATTGAGAAAATTTGTTTTAAAATCACATCTGAAACTCTCTTTGCACAGAATATTGGCCGGAAACTGAGTCGTTTTTTAATAAGTGAAATCTGAGTAGTTCACTCTGTCAGTAGTCAGGGTCAGTTGGTGAAGTCAATGTTGTCTTGAATAATATTGTGTGTGTGTGTGTGTGTGTGTGTGTGTGTGTGTGTGTGTGTGTGTGTGTGTGTGTGTGTGTGTGTGTGTGTGTGTGTGTGTGTGTGTGTGTGTGTGTGTGTGTGTGTGTGTGTGTGTGTGTGTGTGTGTGTGTGTGTGTGTGTGTGTGTGTGTGTGTGTGTGTGTGTGTGTGTGTGTGTGTGTTTTGTCTCTTCCAGATTGTTAAGGTCCTGAACCTCTACACTCCAGTCAACGAGTTTGAGGAGAGGGTGTCTGTGGCGTTCATACGCACCATACAGGTAAACTTATTGATTTAGAAGTGTGATTACAGCACCGCCACATTTTTACATAACTTTTTACATAAAAGTGTCAAAATAAAACACTTAACATTTTCCAAATAGTTACAGATAGTGAATCTACATTAAATTTCATTTACTTTGAACCTTTTGTTGGCTTAAATTTAGCCATATATATATATATAATCAGTGAACAGCACATAACTAAAGGAAAATGTAAATATACAGCATGTACACTAGGTGGCGCCTCAGGTAAACTGTTCCAAAAATACTCTGTTTTAAGTATTGAAAAGACGCCTCACCTCAGGTTTTGATTCTAACTCTTAGTTAGTAAGAAACACTAACCAAGGACCATAGATTTCTCACGTGCTCTTATGATTATAAGTTATTGAGGACCATGAAGAGTTTTAAAAACCAATTAAAAAAAACCTTTAAAAAAAACCCCATGAAACAGTTTACTGGCAGCCAGAGCAGAGATCTGGTGTGATGTGGGTTCTCATTTATATGAATGCAATAAAACAGATTGACATGATGTATAAAGTTCATTATTTAGAAGATCAAAACTTGTGAATGTTGATTTCTTACTGATAAGAATTACAGCCTGGAAGAATCTGAATGCTAAAACACCAGATTATTCAAAGTATTCGTTAAAAAATCTTGAGCTCTCACCTTTTCAAATCTATCTTTAATATTCACCCTGGGGTTTTCATAGGATTTTAAACTTTTAAAAAAACAAACCACCAATGAAAGACGATGAAATGTCACAGGAAAAGCCAGTTTTGCATCTTATCATGATCCATAACCACATATCAGGTCATTTTATGCATCAGTGGAATAAATACATTGCATTTTGGTCTTTTAGGAGAAATAATCAATTGTATGGGTATGAAGTGTTTGTGAACTGGTCTGTCTCCCTGCAGACTCGTTTGCGGGACCGCTGTGAAAGCCCCCAGTTACTGATGGACACAAAGATGATCTACCCGGTCACCTTCCCGTTCAACCCTTCCTCGCTGGCCCTGGAGACCATCCAGATCCCCGGCTCACTCAACCTGGCCTTCCTCACCCGCGTCTAAACCCAGACCTTTTGGTCAAGGTGGCCACGGTCCCAACGGTCCCAACGGTCCCAACCCGGGGAGAAACAAATAGAGGGTTTTTTGTTTCCCAGGCGCCTCAATCACTCCCAAAATTAGATTTGTATTGAGACCATGTGAAAAGCCATGTCCATTAAGAATAAGAGAAATGTGTGGCCACTGCTCCGAAATCCTCCCGCCTGAAAGCTTTGGAACAAACCGTCCCTCCGCCTCTTCAGCCTCACAACTGTACAGCCCCCCCCCCCACTGCCACACTGGCCTGCATCCGCTGCTTGTACAAACGCCGGCCTGGTAGGGAAGCTGCAGGACCAGATCACTGCCTGCACCTCCACCACCCCCCCCCCCCCCCACACACACACACACATCCCTCGCTCTGTGTTTCCACTCCCGGTTAAGGTAGATGTCGTCGTCGTCCCGTTCTCCAGTCAGGATGTTCGTACCGAGTCATGAGAGCAGACGCAGGAGGAAACGCTGACGCCTCGCCACACGGAAGCACCTTCACACTGGTCGTCCCCGGCAACCAAGACGGACGAGAGATGATGGACTCAAGCTGACTCTCTCTCCCCCTCTCCCTCCCTCTCTCATCTTGCTCTCCACAGTCAAGCCAAGTCACAACTCATCTCCTGTACTATATTATTTATACATATATAAATATGAATAATATATATCCTGTATTTTATTTATTGCACTCACCTGCATCCCTGTTTAAGATCAGAGGCTTTTCAGATGCAGTGAAGGTGGAGAAGGGGGGTGGTGGTGGGGTGGGGGGGGGTTATTTCCTGAGAGGAACAGCAGCTTTGAACAGTTTGAAGTTTCCGTTGCTCTGCGGGCCGTTTATGTCAGTCTGAGGTAGAAAGCGTAGTGTAGATCAGGGGAGTGCCCGAGCAGATGGATATCTTTAGGCGTTAAACGTGGAGGCGTCTCGTTTCTCCTGAGAGCTTCAGGACTCGTTTACATTCAACACACACAACGGACGCACAACCCTGCACTCTGCCTGCTACCTTTTGGGTTTTTTGGTCTTAATCCCACGCTTTTTCTGTTACGCTTATTTCCGTGTCGTTATTTTTGTTATCATTTTCTCGAAGCGCCTCTCAATCTAGATTTAAAGTTGTCGCTCTGGAGAACAATTTATGTGCACGTTTTAAATCTAAAAAGCCGTTTTCAAAAGTATTAAGAAAAAATAGCCACTGCACAGTGTCCTCTTAGCGGATTTGCAGGAAAATCCTTTTGAGCCACTCGTATTACCCGAACAGACACGTTTGCCTTTTTCCCTCACGTGAACCTTCGTTTGTCCCAACGACCCTGTTGTTGTTTCTTCAGATGCGTCAGGCATTGCCAACATATCTGACTTTTTTTTTTTTTAATGTTATTTTAGTGTAACGATCAGACAAGCTGTGTGAAACCAGGTGAAATTGTTTCGTGTCGCACTTAAAGAGGATTTAACATCCGTCTCCGCTCGTCGGGACCACGGTCCATCAGTCGGCCTTTTGTTTGTTTGTTTGTTTTTATTTGTCGTGAACTGAGAATATCTGCTAGTTGTTCGGGAGGAAGACGTAGGGAATTCATCAACCACATGAATGTCTCAAAATGTTCAACGTATCATGATTTTTAGCTGCACATTGTGGACAAAAAGCCTTATTGAATGACTCGCTCTCTGAATGACACACACACACACACACACACACACACGGTGGCCATTGTTTTGTTCTGTCAGTGCAGTATTTCGTTCCCACTGTAAAATAAGTAAATGCTTTTAAATGTGATCTCTTTTTTATTATTATTTGGATGAGGTGTTTGTTTATTTGCTTGTTTCATCGTGCCGTTGTTTATCCAGCAGCCAGAATGCACTTTGTTTTTTTTTATTTGGGGGGGGGGGGGGGGGAAGACTGGTAAACGACAGGTGAGAGCAGAATATTCCTCCCCTCTCACACGTCCCCGCTCTAACTGGACTCACCAGCTCAGACCTGAGAAGCTCCATTAGTTTCAGAGAAGAAGCAGAAACATGGATTCCCTGGTTTGTCTTTAGACCCTAAAACATTCACCCCTCCACTCTGCTTTTCTTTTTTTACAGTGAGGAGAGAGTTGCTTGTACGATATGACGTAGACATTATAAATGACCATCAGCACTCGCATTAATCGTGCCATTTTAACAATTGTTACAGAGGATATTTCATCCCCCCCCCCCCCCCCCCCCCCCAGGATGTTGTGGCGCCGGTACGAGTACCAAGAAGCCGGCGCCAAACATCTCCACTCTGGAAACCATGTGTACATTTGACAGAACTGGACTGTTGGTAGTTTCTGGTAGCTGTGCTTATAGTGAATGTGTTCACCGTTAAGAAACTTGGAATAAATTGTCAAATCTGTAAAAGTTTAAAAATTAAAAAAAAAAAAAAAATACAATAAAATAAAACAAATCCATCAGTGTCTGATTGTTCTGCTTCTTATTCGTCAAAGTGGTGTCAGAGATGCAGCAGGAAGTTTGAAGAACCAACCTGAAGTGTGGACTTTTTTCAATTTTTCTCAGATTTTTTGAGGGAAAAAAAAAAGGAAAATGACACTTTAGGGATAAAAATTAACACAAAGCTGTGATGGTGTTCACAAAGTGGAATGATCCCACGTAAAATCCATTCATATTCGTTGCTGATATGCAGCTGATCTCAACCAAACAAAACAAGCGTGGGAGAAGTCATGTACACAACAAAGTGTGGATTCAAACCTGTGCGGCCGTCACTGAGGTACCGGGGGTCTTCATCCACTGATCATCCCCCTGCAGTGAAAGTAGCCTGGCAGCCGACGCTTTAGCGCCACATGAAGTAGAGTTGGAGCTTAAAGATTCATAAGAAGCTTAGCGTTCCAGCTCCGTCCCCTCGCTGGCAATCCTCTTCACTCCCATCCTCCAGGACCGACACCCGCTGGAACAACGTCTCCCCGTGAGGTACGTCCATATTTACTCTGTGGTGGTTGAAATTCCTCCTCTGGTATATATATATATATATATATATCTGCACATTTGAAACAATATTGGAGTTTTAGCTGAGGCCTGTTCTTGTCATTGTGCTGCTAGAAGCTCTAAATCACCCCGACTGGGGCTTCATTTCTAGAGGAGGATTCTGCTGAACTAAAGTGAGGCCTTCAAGTTTGTGATGTATATTATATTGTGGTACTGTTGTTGATCATATATTGTATAAAACCTCAGTCTGAATGGAAGCACACAGGATCAATATTACAAGTTTCATTGTCTTTTCAAGCTGTTTTTCTTATTTATGTGTTTATTAATGTGCACAATGTCTACAGTACAGAAGGATTAATTGCATAATAACAGAATCAAATGTAATCCACTAAATATCACATGTGAATTCTTTTGCAAAATCTACTGTGTTTCTGATGTTAGTTTTTACGGAGCACATTTTAGGTCCTCAGCGGTGATAAATCGTAGACTTTTGCTGTGATTAGTGATTTTAAGAGCAGTTTGGAATCTGTTAACATGTTGTGTCCTGTGAGGGGAAACACTGGCTGTGTCTCCTCCCAGAATAGACGCTCTCTTCTGGAGCTCTGAGAAGGATCAGAGAGGACGAGATTACTGACTGCTTATCTTCTGTGTACCACACACACACACACACACACACACACACACACACACACACACACACACACACACACACACACACACACACACACACACACACACACACACACACACACACACACACACACACACATACACACACATACACACACACACACACACACACACAGGAGAAGTGGTCCCTGGCCATTAAAGAACCTCAGTAAACCATCATCATCTTGGTGTGTGTGTGTGTGTGTGTGTGTGTGTGTGTGTGTGTGTGTGTGTGTGTGTGTGTGTCCTCCTCAGGTGTGACCGCCTGCAGCCATGTGTGACCAGACGTTCGTGGCGGCCACGTTCGGCCCGTGCGACAACTGTACAAAGCCGAGTCCCCTGATGAATATCTACATCAAGACCGAGGCCATCAACTACTGCTCCCTATGTGTGGAGTTGGTGAGGCTCGTCGCCGTTTGCTGAACACAACCTCATGATGATCAACATTATATCACGACAATTCAACTAAACTCAATGAGACGGGCTGCTACAGTCACAATATTACAATATTAGTACATAATACTACTAGTAATATTAATAAACTATTTCGATTTCATCAATTACATTTTAAATACAAACTATAGTGTGGCAATATTTAAATTAATAATCTCTATCACATATCTTTTATTATTATTTATTTTATTAAGCATGAATATACTTTTAAAACTATAGAAATTAAATGTGATGTCAGCTAAATCATAATTTTAAGATGTAAAGGTAAAGTTTAAAAACATGAATTACAGGAAACTGAGTCATCATTATGGTATAATACTACCTAATTTCTTATAGAGATCTTAGAAAAAATCTGTTACATTTCCATTTATTTACTAAATAAATTGCCATTGGGTATTTTATTTCTATATACAAACATTGTTGTGTATCTGTGAAATTTGTTTTGAAGGTAGAGAGTTTAAGTGAGTCTGTGTTCAGAGGTTCACAGGTTTCAGTTAAATGCAAACAGAAATGAAAAATTACGTTTATGACTAGTAATTAATTACAATATAAGTAAAATAACTGTAATTCAATCAAAATGTTCAGCCCTTTTTCCACGTTTACAACTTAATAATAATATAGAGTGACGTTATAGCCACATTAAGGTCGTTAAGCTATAGCCTATGACCTTTATGTTTTATGTACAAAGTTATATAAACGTCACACTTTTGAGAGAAGGATAAACTTGTGTCATACACAGAAAAAAAAAGTTTGATGGTTAAGGCAACTTCATAACTTGTGGTTTACTTTTACCAAAGTAATTTATTACTATCTGGAGAGAATTAAAGTACTTTTACCTCTTCAATACAGAAACCTGGGCACATAAAGAAACATTACATATAGATAGATAGATGGATAGATGGATAGATGGATAGATAGATGTAATATACATATATACATACATATTACCATATATACACACACACACATATATGTGTGTGTGTATATATGGTCATATGTATGTATGTATGTACATATATATGTGTGTGTGTGTGTGTATATGTATTAAACAAATATAACAAAAACACACTTCGTGAACTACCACTGAGTGAATTGTAAAAACGTAAACAAACACTGAACTGCACGGTTTGTCCTCCAAACCTTGTTTTATTCCAGGTTCAGTGTTCAAACTAAATTTGTCTGGGTTCTTATGAAAAGGCTCCATAAGTAAAATATCAATAAAAATCAAAGTTTGTCCCGCGACTTTGTCCAACTTTGACATTTCCTCCCACCACTGAGTGAGTCTGTCTCAACTTGGCCATGCGCGCTCCCGCGAGGCGCGAGGCGCGAGGGGGAGTGGGAGAGTGGGGGTGTTCCCGAGCAGCGGTGGGAGCGTCACAGCCGCGCTCGAGCAGCTTTTCCACAAACATTTAACGTCAAACCTCCTCCTCTTCCTCCTCTTCCTCCTCTTCCTCCTCTTCCTCCTCTTCCTCCTCTTCCTCCGTGGGGGTGAAGATGGCCTGTCAGGAGCTGCAGAGAGGCGAGAGTCTGGTGAGTCTGAAGAAGGAGAGCGACAACCTGAAGAAGAAGCTGGAGGAGGAGCGCGGCAAGCTCAACGACGTGGAGCGTGAGTGACAAACAAACAAACAAACAAACAAACAATCCAGCGCTCTGGAGCTCCGCTCGGACGTGCAGTCTGCATGAAATATTATTGTGTTTTTAATTATCTGACCTCCTCATAGTAAGACTGGACTGGATGTAGTATTTTCCCTGAATAGTTCTAATATAATTGTGCTTTATATTATCTTTGCATATTTGTAGCCAACAGTTGTATTATATTTTATATCTACTCGTGGTGTACTCTGTATCTGTATACTTTCTTGTAAAACGTGATTAATTGGTGATATTTTATAGCAGTGAATTGACTTGAATTTCTACCACAGAAGAAGCTCTGAACTGCAGTTAAAACGTATCTGGATATATATGTATATACGTTTATATTTCTAATCCCAGTATGTGTGATTACAGTCCCTCACTGTGACAGTGGCTCTACTGTTGTTCATTATTTCAGTGTTTCCACCTCTGCTCCTCAAAGCGCCGATACAACATCTGCTAACGTACACGTTAAACTGCCTGCAGTGAATAATAGGTGACCATAAATATACATGAACTGAAGTGACTGGTGTTGGTTTCAGTCCACCAGGTGGCGGAGAAGATCGAGGTTCTGGGTTCTCTCTCCATAAAGACCCGCCGTCTGCTCAAGGGTCACGGCAACAAGGTGCTGTGTATGGACTGGTGCAAGGACAAGCGGCGCCTGGTCAGCTCCTCACAGGTAGACACCACCTAACCCTCACCCCACCAACACCACCACCACCATCGCTACATCCACCACCATCACTAATACCACCACTACGACCACCATCGCTACATCCACCACCATCACCAACACCACCATCATCACCAACACCACCACCATCGCTACATCCACCACCATCACCACCATCATCACCAACACCACCACCACTACATCCACCACCACCCCACCATCATCACTACATCCACCACCGCCCCCACCAACACCACCACCACCACCATCGCTACATCCACCAACACCACCACTACATCCACCACCATCGCTACATCCACCACCACCCCACCACCACCACCACCATCGCTACATCCACCACCACCCCACCACCACCACTACATCCACCACCATCGCTACATCCACCACCACCCCACCACCACCACCACCATCGCTACATCCACCACCACCCCACCACCACCACCATCGCTACATCCACCACCACCCCACCACCAACACCACCACCATCGCTACATCCACCACCACCCCACCAACACCAACACTACCACCAACACCACCACTACATCCACCATCGCTACATCCACCACCACCCCACCAACACCACCACCATCGCTACATCCACCACCACCACTACATTCACCACCACCACCACCACTATATCCACCACCACTTCCACCAACACCACCACAATCGCTACATCCACCACCATCACCAACATCGCTACCCCCACCATCACCACCAACACCATTACCACCAACACCATCACCACCACCACCACCACCCCGACACCACTTCCACCACCACCACCCACAGGCCAACCCAGGAGGAAGAGCGGTGTGTGGCTTGTATAAAACCAATGTATGTGTTTTGTTTTTGTTTGTTTATTTGTTTTGTTCCTGCCGTGTCTGCCTGTAGGACGGGAAAGTGATCGTCTGGGATGCCTTCACTCTCAATAAAGTGAGTCGACTGACACTGTACGCTGTCGTGTGGCTGTAAAAGAACTGGAGGAGTGATTCAGCTTGTGTATCTGAAGGGTGTTGGATGTGAACAAGGAGACGGGCTCGTTTACCTCAGGCACCACATAAAGTAACAGTAAAACATGAATCATTCATTCTACTGATATTTAATGTTCTGCTCTAATGTGTTCTGGTGAGCAACAGCTGATTCATCATAAATACTGAGGAGCTGAAAGCAAAGCATTGATTGATTCAACGTGTGCTTCAAATCAATAACTGAGCAGTGGCAAACAAGGTTGGATGTTGGTGACTTTATTTAGGGGGGGAGGGGGGGGGGATCTGACCTAATCCTCATTAAATCATGTGTTTTTCTACCATCTATGAGTGTTTTCATGACGTGTTCTCCATCTCTGTGTTCCCCTGCAGGAGCACGGGGTTCCCCTGCCGTGTACGTGGGTGATGGCGTGTGCTTACGCGCCCTCAGGCTGTGCGGTGGCGTGTGGGTGAGGACGGCATTTCTGCTTTTGTCACCTGTTTTTTTCACGGACTGGCCAAACCTCTCCACTCGTCACAAAAACAAAGCAGCTCACTCTGATTGAAAAGCCTTGTTTCATACAGACGTCTGTCATCGTGATCGCAAACTCTTTGTCAATAATTTAAATAACTGCAAATGCTTTTTTTTGTGTGTGTTCCCACCAAGGATTTCTGAGCTGTACTTTCTAAATGTGTCAAGCACCAGCTACTGGAAAAACAGTTAATATAACCCTTATGACATAAAACCCTAAACTTCAGAATGTAACGTTTCAGTAAACTGTACAGGTGCATCAGGTACTTTCAAAGTAAAGCTGCTTTCCACAGGCTCCTTGTCAGAAAATGCTGTTTAGTGCCAAAGGATCAGCCGCTAATAAACACCATGTATTTATTTGTCCAACCAAAAATGAGCCATTTCATTCAGCTGGTCATGACTGGGTGTGTCTGCAGGCCGGGTCTCTGCGCTCCCCCGACGTTGTGTGTCACAGTTGAGGTGTTGAATGTTCATGTTGGGATGTTCTGGATGTTTGTCTTCTCCAGCGGGCTGGACAACAAGTGCTCGGTGATCCCACTGTCCATGGACAAAAATGAGAACTTGGCTGCAAAGAAGAAGTCGGTCGCCATGCACACCAACTACGTGTCGGGATGCACCTTCACCAGCTCCGACATGCAGGTGAGCAACACACTCCACCGCCTTCATGGGTTGTTTTTAATCATCTCTCAGTGCAGTGGACTGACTACCAGGGAGCTGAATGTAAAAATATATTCTCACGATTATCATCGTGCCTGGAACAAAGAAGGTGGTAGGAGATGAGGAGGAAGAGGAAGAGGCTGGAGAAAGTTGTCTTTAATCATTTACTCCAGTCGGAGGCTGAGGTAAGACAAGGAGCGGGGAGATGGATGGAGGAGTGGGGAGATGGATGGAGGAGGGATGAGGAGATGGATGGAGGAGTGGGGAGATGGATGGAGGAGTGGGGAGATGGATGGAGGAGGGATGAGATGGATGGAGGAATGAGGAGATGGATGGAGGAGGGAGGAGATGGATGGAGGAGTGGGGAGATGGATGGAGGAGTGGGGAGATGGATGGAGGAGGAGTGAGGAGGTGGAGGGAGGAGATGGATGGAGGAGTGAGGAGATGGATGGAGGAGTGGGGAGATGGATGGAGGAGGGATGAGATGGATGGAGGAATGAGGAGATGGATGGAGGAGTGGGGACATGGATGGAGGAGATGGATGGAGGAGTGGGGAGATGGATGGAGGAGGGATGAGATGGATGGAGGAATGAGGAGATGGATGGAGGAGGGAGGAGATGGATGGAGGAGTGGGGAGATGGATGGAGGAGGAGTGAGGAGATGGATGGAGGAGTGAGGAGATGGATGGAGGAGTGGGGAGATGGATGGAGGAGGGATGAGATGGATGGAGGAATGAGGAGATGGATGGAGGAATGAGGAGATGGATGGAGGAGTGGGGAGATGGATGGAGGAGTGAGGAGATGGATGGAGGAGTGGGGAGATGGATGGAGGAGTGGGGAGATGGATAGAGGAGGAGTGAGGAGGTGGAGGGAGGAGATGGATGGAGGAGTGAGGAGATGGATGGAGGAGTGGGGAGATGGAGGGAGGAGGGAGGAGATGGATGGAGGAGTGGGGAGAGGGATGGAGGAGCGAGGGAATGGATGGAGGAGTGGGGAGATGGATGGAGGAGGAGTGAGGAGGTGGTTTGGAGGAGCGAGGAGATGGATGGAGGAGTGGGGAGAGGGATGGAGGAGCGAGGGAATGGATGGAGGAGTGGGGAGATGGATGGAGGAGGAGTGAGGAGGTGGTTTGGAGGAGCGAGGAGATGGATGGAGGAGTGGGGAGATGGATGGAGGAGTGGGGAGATGGATGGAGGAGCGAGGAGATGGATGGAGGAGTGGGGAGGAGTGGGGAGATGGATGGAGGAGTGGGGAGATGGATGGATGAGGAGTGAGGAGGTGGATGGAGGAGAGGGATGAAGGAGATGGATGGAGGAGGGAGGAGATGGATGGAGGAGGGAGGAGGTGGATGGAGGAGAGAGGAGATGGATGGAGGAGGTGGATGGAGGAGGGAGGAGATGGATGGAGGAGGGAGGAGGTGGATGGAGGAGGGAGGAGATGGATGGAGGAGAGAGGAGATGGATGGAGGAGGGAGGAGATGGATGGAGGAGGGAGGAGGTGGATGGAGGAGGGAGGAGATGGATGGAGGAGGTGGATGGAGGAGGGAGGAGGTGGATGGAGGAGGGAGGAGATGGATGGAGGAGAGAGGAGATGGATGGAGGAGGGAGGAGGTGGATGGAGGAGGGAGGAGGTGGATGGAGGAGGGAGGAGCCACAAGGGGGTATGAGCCTCTGTCCTGGTCTATTAATAGACGCTGAGTGGCTTTTATCTCTGACAGAGTGGAGCAAGCTGACCTGGGGCCAGGACATTTAACACATACGCTGCACACACACACACACACACACACACACACACACACACACACACACACACACACACACACACACACACACACACACACACACACACACACACACACACACACACACACGTACTGTATGTTTTCTTCCTCCCTGACCCTCTTCTTTTCACTCTGTCACAGACATGCGTGACTCCAGAACACGTCATTCTGCTTCTCACCATGTCATCAACAACAAGGCCAGAATAGTGTTTTCTGCTTTTTTGTTGTTGGTTTTTTTACTGGAATTGCACACGAGAAGCTCCGAACAGTCAAACAATGTTTAATCTGCATGTTTTGACGAGGTTTGGGATCGTGGCTCCTGAGTTTGAATGTGTGTCGATGAACAACCCCCCCCCCCCCCCCCCCCCCCCCCCCCCCCCCGGACGTAGTTAATGGGTGGTGACCAGCCTCCTGTCACATCACGGAGGTTTCCATCTGTGTGTGTTAGTAATTGTGGCTTACTGATAATTGCTCTCAGGTGGGGGGGTGGAGCTGCTCTCGGGTGGGGGATGGAACTGCTCTCGGGTGGGGGATGGAACTGCTCTCAGGTGGGGGGTGGAGCTGCTCTCGGGTGGGGGATGGAACTGCTCTCAGGTGGGGGGGGTGGAGCTGCTTTCGGGTGGGGGGATGGAGCTGCTCTCAGGTGGGGGGGGTGGAGCTGCTCTCAGGTGGGGGAATGGAACTGCTCTCAGGTGGGGGGGTGGAGCTGCTCTCGGGTGGGGGATGGAACTGCTCTCAGGTGGGGGGGTGTGGCTGCTCTCAGGTCGGGGTGGAGCTGCCTCCAGCACAGGTGGCCCAGCAGGAGGCCTCCCCCAGCAGGAGGCCTCCTCCAGCAGGAGGCCTCCCCCAGCAGGAGGTCTCCCCCAGCAGCCAGCGGGGCCTCTGATGTCAGCGTGTCTCAAAGCGTCCATCGTCTGTCCCCATCAGAGACGCTGACATTTTGGCGTTCTGCTGACTTGTTGGTGTTCAAACATGGAGCGCAGTGAGAGTTCAGAGCGTTCAGGGAGCCGCTGACATTTATGTGTTTGTGTTTCCATCCGACTCGTCAATATTCAGTCGCAGGTCTTATGATGCGTTCAGAAGGGTTTCCCCTCCCCCGCGTGGCACAAGAGCTGTGATTTACCACATCATGTTAAATACCTGATATTTCATGACTCAACGTCTTCCACCAGTTTGAAACAACTCACTGTAAAACAACAAACATACAAGAATAGCGAACAATATTAAAAATGTCAGTGTCAAACTTTACAACTCAAACACAATCCAGTCCCAGGGTCTGTTTGACATTTTGACATTTTAATTGTTATAAATGAGAAATAAAAGCTCAATCGTGTCAAAATCATGTAGAAAGGAACAAATAACTACAAAATAACCAGTGATCATTTATTTATGAACAATCAATCCAATCATGCCTATGACAAACATTTATTTATTGGACTTTACTTTGATATATTTTTTCAAGTGTACTTCAGTATAACCATTGAGTGTTTCAATAGTATTTGCAATCAAATTAAATGTTTATCGTGTTTCCTTTGTTGTGATCTAAATGACTGCTTTTAAAATTCACGTCCGACGACTTTGCCCGTAATATGATGATTAAAAAACACATTTTATCTGAGTTTTGTAGCCAATAAATGTATTATGTTAAAGTTTTAAAAGACAAGTTTTGATAGTGTATCCTTCATAAATATATATATGAATATACTGTATATTATTTTATATTGTAATGTTATCCTTTCTATAAATATATGGAATTCTATATTGTGTAATGTGGCTTTAACATAGATGTTATACAATAAGAAAACTCTTGTGCCCGCTGTTAAATATAGTTCAAAACTAACTCTTACTTTGGTCTTTGAGAGGATTACTTTGACGTGTGGTCGTGTACATGTGAAGTACGGTGATGGTAGTACTTCAGTACGAACATCCAGTCCAGCTCTCACGACCTGACCGCCACATTTGATCTCCTATTATATTTCTCACCGCTGCTTTGTTTGCCTTTGACGCTGCATCATCCTGGGATTTCCGAAACGGCGAATGCACGGAACCATAAACTTCCTCGTGGCGACTTTCCTGTTGGTCACCTGGTGGCGGGAACTGATTGGTCCACACACTCCCTCTAACAATCACAACAATAATTCTGACCGTGTGTGTGTGTGTGTGTGTGTGTGTGTGTGTGTGTGTGTGTGTGTGTGTGTGTGTGTGTGTGTGTGTGTGTGTGTGTGTGTGTGTGTGTGTGTGTGTGTGTGTGTGTGTGTGTGTGTGTGTGTGTGTGTGTGTGTGTGTGTGTGTGTGTGTGTGTGCTCCAGCTCCTGACCTCCAGTGGAGACGGGACCTGCGCTCTGTGGGACGTGGAGAGCGGTCAGCTGCTGCAGAGTTTCCACGGCCACACGGCCGACGTCTTGTCTCTGGACCTCGCCCCGTCGGAGACCGGGAACACTTTTGTCTCCGGGGTGAGAACGGAAGACAAAGTCTAGCTTATGGTTAATCTCACGTGGCAGGGAAATAAATAAAAGAGAGTTTGAGCCTGTGTGTGTGTGTGTGTGTGTGTGTGTGTGTGTGTGTGTGTGTGTGTGTGTGTGTGTGTGTGTGTGTGTGTGTGTGTGTCACCAGGGCAGCGACATGAAGGCCAACGTGTGGGACATGCGCTCTGGACAGAACATCCAGTCCTTTGAGAGCCACGTCTCCGACATCAACTGTGTGAAGTGAGTTCCAGACACAAGCCGCAGTAGCAACAAGCCTTTCAGCCCGTCTTCCCCCGCCTCACTTCACAACAACAGAATGTTGACAAACAGTTGTGGACGCCAACACATAAGACAACGTGCAGTTTCCCAGGCCTGCCCTCGACTATATAAAGGGTCTTGTTCTGGTTTTATCTTTGATGGGAGTCGTCTCAGGCCTCTGTGATCTTTACTGCCACTTTATCAATTGAGATGTAAGGTTAATATTCCCCCGTTATAGATTCAAATATCCAAAAGTGGTCCAACTTTGTAAGACATGGATATGGAAAATGTTGCGCATTGTGACGAAACCTGACATTCAACTTGTAAATCATGCAAATCCTTCCGGAGCAGAAGTGATTTAACCTTTTGAGCATGTGTGTGCAGGTATTACCCCAGTGGAGACGCATTTGCATCGGCCTCTGACGACGCCACGGTGAGTCACATGACCCATCTCTCTCCCTCTCTCTCTCTCCGTCACCTCCTTCATTGTCATTCCCAGTGTAGAAGTGTGCAGGTTAACAGTGTGTACGGTGACTCGCTGTGTTGCTCCTCAGTGTCGTTTCTACGACTTGCGAGCCGACCGTGAGGTGGCCGTGTACCAGAAGGACAGCATCATATTCGGCGCCTCGACCGTGGATTTCTCTCTGAGCGGTAAACAGCCTGCAAGAGCACTTTCTGCTGAATTATTCACAATGTGGGGGAAACACATTTTGAAAGAGTCAGAAAACATGTGGGGAGGGTCAAATCTAAAAATAAAGACCACATTTCACCTCACCTGTAAATATTCCAGAAGGCAGTTTAAAACCGTGGTCTTTCCTCTCCGGTCGTCTCCTCCTCCGCCCCGCAGGCCGCCTGCTGTTCGCCGGGTATAACGACTACACCATAAACGTGTGGGACGTCCTGAAGGGAACGCGCTCCACCGTCCTGTTCGGCCACGAGAACCGAGTCAGCAGAGTCCGGGTTTCCCCCGACGGCACGGCCCTCTGCTCCGCCTCCTGGGACAGCACCTTACGGGTGAGACGGGCTTTTACTGACTTTTACACAAATATCAACTCCTCGGCCGAATTTTAAGTTATTTTGGTGTGAAACTGCCTGTTATATAACTGCATACATGGGACGGCCTCCACCGCTCTGGTGCAGTTTACCAGGTCAGCCACCAGGGGGGGCTGTGAAATGAAATGTGGAAAGTTCATTTTTACTTCATCTGTTCAAAGTTGGACAAACTTTTTATTTTTTAAACTGACAAAGCTGGAGCTTTCTCCAGCTTTGTCAGTTTAAAAAATAAAAAGCAGTCCAAGACATTAACAACCAAACTTGAGATCATTGGGAAAATCATGCACTTTAAAATATATTTAAAAAAAGAAAAACAGGCCCTTGAATAAGCCTTTTAATATTTGCACTTCATGGTAAGATTTTAGGAACAATTGTTTTATCACCTTTGTTTTACCATATTGTTTTTATAAGTTTGTCAGTTTGATTTATTTAGTAACCTCCTGAAGAGATGGCTTGTTCATTAATACGTACTTCCCCGTCCAAATAAACAAATACATGAAATGAAATGAACACCTTCAGTATGATTCAAAATGTCATTTTCTTTCACATGCATTTGCAAAAACCTGCTCATATGAAATGACAAATAATAAAACTGCTTAAAATATTCCCCTTTATGAGTAATTCACTTAAAATGCTTCACAGTTTAATCTATGAGGAAAAATAACTTGTAAATGTGTCTATATTAATGTTGTTTTTAATGTTAGGCTTGTTAACTGTGAATGAAAATTAATTACTTTAATAAGTAAAGCAGTGGATCGACAGCTGATTTCTGACCTAAACTCTTAAAAACGAAGAACAAGATGAAGGAAAGGACAAAATGAAAACATTCACCAACTAAACAGTGTCACTTTTGTGTAATGTTTCACACGCCGGTCTTGTTTTTCTTGCAGATTTGGGCCTAGACTCCTCTTCATGCTTTCTCTCCACTAAAGGAACCAGCGGCGGGAGACAACCAGCAGGAGTGCGTTCATAAAGGAGCTATAACTTTATATTCTGATTACTAGGATGGATATTTACTAACGTTTGGATTCCCAGTCTGGCTTCCAGTTAGCTTTATGACTGATATCATATTACAGTGTGTTATTATTAATATAGTGGGGCGATAATAAGCTGCGTTAAAAAGCCAAGAAGAAGTGATGAGCACGACTAAATTGTCACTACAGAAAACACTGGTCTGCTAAAATATCCCTTTTCTGTCACCATGCAGTAACTTTGCATTGGATCTGCCACAGTATACTTTTATACAATTATTTCTCCCCTTTAGTAGTAGTGACTGGTGACGTATCACTTGTGAGGATCGCGCTTTCGTAGAATGAGCAACGCAGCAAAATGTGTGACAAACGCCTCACAAACGTTTGCTAAAATATACAATCCCACACCAATCAGTGTTCGTAAAGAGGAGAAATAACTGACAGAAATAATGATTCCAATACTTTTATTAAATCACTGTTTTAAAACATAAACATTCAGAACTTAGAGCTACTCTGTTGTGAGAGAATAAAGATGTTTTCAGTATTTTGCTCTTGCTTGTTTTTGTTTTTTTGTGTATTTCCCATAATCACGTGTCCGTCAACACGAGCTGGACGCTCTCTGTCCTTTTGCTCTCTGATCTCATTGAAGAGCTCCGTACGCGGACGGCTTGCAACGCGTCACTTTGTTCAGAAGCATTGGACGATTGTTCTGGAAGATCTGGGTTATCAACAGAACAGGGAGTCCAGAGTTACACCACGGCTCCGACTTCAGCTGATTGTGTGACCTTCAGCCTCTCAGGACGACCTGCATTCACTGTCAATGCTCGAAATCTGGTATTTGTCCTGCAACGTGGGGGAGGAAGCGTAAACAGGCCTCAATGTTAGGATTGTGGGAACTGCTGCTGCGAGAATCACACGGTCACTTTCACTGAAACCAGCAAAGACCTGCTCTGCATCAGACACAACCACTGACACCTGAGAGCTACAGCGTATAAAAGGAAAGATGCATCAGTTCACAGTGAAAAGTCACTGACGCCGCTTCCCTTGAGGTGTTTTGTTGTTGTTGTTGTTGTAATTTCCAGAAACTCCAGCCTCTGATGTGTTTACTCTTCAATCTGTTATTTTCCTGAATGGACTGATGACAATTGTGTGAAAAGAAAATGTGACGTTCTGTAACTTTGAAAGACTAAAGCAGCCAGTTTCTGGTTCTTCTTATCAGCTTTTGCTGAAATCGACAAATTCCCATTCGTTTAAGCGCCTGTTGATTTTACCTTCATTTTCACTATGTAAAGCTTTTTAACTTGAATGTTTGGCGTCATTTTTTACAGCACAACCTCACCTATTCAATTCTATAATCAATTTATTAATTTTGACATACTGGATGAACACACTGGACCTAAAATTACAGAATAAAACTGAATATATATCTATATATATAGACACAAAAGATAGATTCTTTCTCAAGATTCACAAGTGAGAAAACAGTGAATTAGTTGATTTCACAAGCCAATGCAAAGATTCATAAATAAATACAACACGCTGTATCAAGTCACAGTTTTGATTTCACCTTCATACGTCACTATTTAACTCTATTAAACCTCATAAAGCTTGTTTGAGCTGTCCTGCATGCTGCATATTTGATTTTTGTTCAGATCATGTTTTTATTCTGCAAAAGTAACAAATAAATTCTCAATGCTTATTTAAGCTTGGTGATGGCATTTTTTTTTTTTTAAAGGAAAAGTAACTTTAAGGTAACTTTATTCTCCTATAACTTGGGAATAAACAATAAACAGGCTCTGATTACAACAACATGCATAAAAGTGGTTGGGTATGATATTGAAACTAATAACAACAACAACAAATACATGTATGTCCACTGAGAAATTGAAAATGCATCTTTTTTTTTTAAATAAAGTATTTATAGCTATAATACAGATTGTTTAACTACATTATGTTTCATTTGCGCACAAACATCTAATACATCCAAGTATTTAGTAATCATTTTTCACTGTAAGCGGCTCAACTTTGTCCTCAAATGCATTATTGATCAGACTGTCTCTCTTCCCCACACGTCTTTATTTGTTCTAACATTTGATCGAAGGTCATCCGTCCTCATCCACATCAGCACTTTCAAGAAACGACTCCACTGCAGTGAAACACAACAAATCTGCCATTTGGCCCTGGACAGTGTCCCGGAGGTCACATGGCTGCTTTTCTACTGTGGAAGCTGCTCTGGACCTCACAACCTGCTGTGTTTTCTTGTATTACCGAGTTAAATTCATGGTCTGAATCAGGTTCTTGTTCTGTTTCCAGTTCATTTCACTGAACCTGTAAGGTTACAGGCTGCAGGTTTGTGTTTTTCATTGTTGATTTGCTCAAGGTTTGATTGACTCCCAAGAGGGGAAACGCCTCGAGGGAAACACCCGGATGAAAATAGTGCCGAGATAGAAACGAGGACACGACGTATCATAAGTGTGGTGAAAGAACCCAGAAATATCTCTGGATTTACCCTCGTATATCGTCTACGAGATTGTTTCCCTTCACCTTTCACTTCCTCATGACTGATGGAGACTGAGTGATGTCACATCGAGAGAGCGAGCGAGAGAGAGCGAGAGAGAGAGCGTGGGAGGTGGTGAATGACATCAAAAACCAAAACCAAAAGCGTGTTAGTTCTCAGAACTGTGGAGGAAGCAGAAACATTTGGATTCCGAGTTAAAGCACTTCTACATTTTCGTGCTTCGTCCAAACTGCTACGTCGGCACATCTGCTGATGGACGGATGTCAGACAATGGAACGGCATAGAGAGGGAGTGAGGCAGTGGGCCGATGGCACGCTGACAATAACCTGGAACATTTACAACAGGATGACGAGGGAATTGATACTCGACTTCAGAAGATCTGGAGACTCTGACAGTTACACAGTGTGAAAGTAGAGAGTCTCTGATTCTGAACTGATTCTGAACTCAACCAAGTGAAGAACGTCCAAATAAAAGTTGTTTTTGTTAGGAAGCTGAATAAAGTCTCTCTCTCTCTCTGCTGCTGAGTAACTCACACCACAGAGAGCGTCCTGAGCTACTTCTTATCGCCGTGCTTTATTTAGACGTCTATTTCTTCACCAGTGACAGGATCTGAAGCTCGTGTCACCATTGAGCTCTGCACGTCTGTTTGAAGCTGCGACAGATAAGAATTTTGGTTTTTTTCTTGTAGCCTGCCATCAAGAAGAAAAAAACATATCTTGTGACATCACATGTCTCATCAGGAGTTTTTTAGTTTGAGCCTTTGTCTCGTGAGTCCTGGCTAAAGGTTTCTGCATTAAATCCATAAAGACTGGAGGTCCAAACGTTTAACTGCAGCTTCCAGCGGGTTGTTACGTGTGTCTGATGGTGGTTCTCACACACAACATTTGTTCTTTTGTTCTTTCTTGTCTGGAGGCTCACGTTTATCAAGGCCACCACATTCAAACAGCCCGTGGGGTATTGGGGTAGAACAATCCTACGTGCCCCCGATGAAAATGTATCTTCAAAAGTAATTTCTCGTCCTGCCAACAAAACAGCACTCTGATTCAAAAAAGAGGGAATGAACTTCCCCGCCTGGGTCTTTCTGTAACATAATGATTGATACTCGTTCCTTGGAAGCCAGAGAGAAATAAAAAAAAGACAATAAAATTGTGAATGGTTGACAGAGTGAATTTAGACTTTAGCTATTGACAGGAAGGTCTGAACTCCAACTAATCAGTTCAACAGGCCTGCAGAGACACGTCTAAATAAAGATTACTATTCAAATTCCAAACTAATAGTTGTTTCCCAGCTTGACCGTTGTAATTGTTCTTCATAAAAATATATTTCTGAGCCATTATCACAAGACTTTCTCATAATAACAAGTGTTTCCAGAGTGAGACGCAGCTCTTTGTTCCGACTCTCCTCACCTGTGGAATGAAGTTCATGAGCACCTGAGGACCGCTCACTTCTTTTACATCATCCCTTAACAATAATATTTCCTCAGGCTTTCTATCAAACAATAGATTTTACTTATCCTATTAACATAGTTAATAGCCAAAACCATTCATTCCATCAACACACCACTCCTTAATAAAGGTTTTTACTTTATTCGTCCTCAGTTTTATTGCTTTGTTAATCACTTTGTTTTGATGTATTTCATCATCTGGAGCTCTTTGTTTAAATGTATTTCCTCCATTTACTTGTAAGCATTGTGATTTATCCTGTGTCTGAATGGAGATATGTAAATAAACTTGTCTTGCCTCAAACACATTTTAAATGTGAAGGAAGTGGAGTTTCTCTCCGTCCACAGGGAGAACATGCAGACCCGACAACCAGAACCTTCACATGATCCACTTCCCTGGAAGACATACATTTTAATGAAACATAATATAACCAATATTCTCACAAGTACTTATAAATATATATATTTACACATAAAATATACAACATATTTTGGTTTGTTTTTTTTAAATAAGAAAAAAATATAGTACTACGTGAGTCTACGTGGAAGTAACATGAAATTGAAGTGAATTATTTACATACAAGACTAATGTGAAGTTCCGGCGCGTGTTTTCCGTGGAACACCTCGGGGCTTTTGCGTGCGGCGGCTCGCGCGGAGGAGGCGGAGCCGATAAAAGAGAGTCCAGCTCGGGGGGGGGGGACCGCGAGTGCTCCGAGGTTCTCCTTCCGCCGTCTGTGTGTGCGCAGAGCAGTCTGATATCGCTGGGAGGGTGAGCTTTTGTTCTCTATTCTTTTTTTTTTTTAACGCACCGATAAACCGCCAGTTCTCAACCCCCAACATGCGAGTGTGTTTTCCGTGGAGGGCCTCCGTGGTCCGCGGGGCCCCGCGGCGCCTCTCTGCGGAGGGTTAAAGTGCGTGTACGTGGCTCGGTTAGCCTCGTTAGCTCCGTTAGCTCAGCGAGCCGCTGGCAGCCCGCTGACGCTCCTTTGTGTCCTCCGCTGACACATCCGTCACGGAGGCCGGGCGACCGGCCGAACCTCCGCACGCGCCGATTATTACCACCACGGCCAGTTAAAGCTCCACTTTTGTCGACGTGTGTGCGTTTTGTTTCAGCGTCGTGACTCGTCGTCAGACTGGATCCGTCCGCCGCGTTAGCCCCCCGAGCTAGCCGACGCTAGCACGTCTCGTTAAGTCCATTCATGACAGCCGGGGCTCAAGCTGCAGGTTTAAAACCCCACAAGCGCCCCGCATGATGAGCGTTTTCATTTGATATGCATATTATTTGATATACACCGGTTTTCAGTTCAAGGATAACGATGTAGCAGCTGAAATAACGAGGTCTTATCTGTTAACTCGTGCTATAATATCCTGCTATCACACTGGCGTCGCCCTGAGGTGTTCAATATTAATGTTTTAAACGAGTTCAGCGGTAAAATCTCACTCAATTTGAAGCCTCGGTTAAAAACACGCACATATTTAATAATTTTACAAAGCTCAAAACACTGATTGGCCTGAGAGTTTCACCTGTGGACACAGGTGACGGTGCTCCTCCATCACTTTCTGTTTGTTACCTTCACCAATGAATGTTGGGGGGGATTATGTCTTTTGTCTGCTTGTATTTAGTGTGTGTATATATTTAATAAACTTCACGAGAACACTTGTAACCTGAATTGCAGGAGATCTTCAGGGATGATTTCTCATCCCATTAGATTAGAAATGACTGTTAATGAACAATATAAAGAAACTGAAGGAAATGTCCAACATAAAGCCGATGAAAGAGGCACCTCATGGTGGTTGTTTGTTGCCATGGAGACGCTCCAGAGCTCCCGGCCAATATTTGTGTCCAGAAGCACATTAACTGTGGTAGTGGTTAATCTGTTCGTGTTTCATATGGTGGTGTTGCTGCCGGGCTAGACGGGCGAGTCGGCGTCGATATGAGCCGACGTTCTAGTGACGCGAACCCGGTTCCGCAAACAAATGTGGCGTTGGCGACGGTCTGCGCTCTGAGTGCACGTTCTGGTGTCAACTGTTTATAGAAGAAATGACTAAGTAATCTCTTGGTTAGCAGATTGTATGGATCAATAAAGTATGGAATTGTTAAAACAAATTGTGCTTTGCTTGCAGAAAATGTCGTGTGGGCTGCGGAGTGAGACCCTGGCTCTGGCGGAGGACTACCTGTCCCTGTGCTGCAGTAGCCCCCGTCCAGCTCCTCCACCTCCCAGCGAGTCAGCCGCTGCCATGAGGCGCATGGCCCAGGAGCTGGAGAAGCAGCACCAGGCCCACTTCCAGTCCCTGGCCCAGACCTTCCTGACGCAGTGCGGGCCGGACCCCTGCGTCAGCCTCCGGCGGGTCATGGGGGAGCTGGTGGAGGACGGACACTTGAACTGGGGGAGGGTTGTTTCCCTGTTCACCTTCACGGGGGTGCTGGCCAGACGTCTGCTGGAGCAGAGGGACGCCACCCCGGGGCCGGACCCCGGGCAGCACCAGGGACTGGGACAGGAGGCTGTAACCTGCCGGGGACTGGCGGAGACCATAGCCGAGTACCTGGGGGGGGAGAACAAAGACTGGATGTTGGACAATGATGGATGGGTGAGTCTTTTTTTCTGACACCAGTCAACACAGATACTGCAGATGAGAAAAGTATCCTGACGCGCTGTTGTAAAAGTGAAAGTCGAGTTCATTTCTGCATGAGATGACTGTCGATGGAAACCACCTGGTTTAATGTGATCTCGCCTGTTTCCTGTTGTGGTTTTTTCTAGTCTTGATTTGACTCAAAATGCAGGCCTGTTTCAGTGGAAAAAGTACTTTTCTTCACTGTAAATGACGATATGATGCGATTGGAGAGAGGCTCCATCATGGAGCACATATGGGCTGCAGGTGGTTGATTTCTAAAGCGGCTCACTTCTGTATTGACTGGAAACGGTTCAGTTGTGATGCTCTCCGCCTGGATTAGAGTCACACAAACCAACTGAAGGCTTCATTGGTTGGAGGTCTGCTCCAGTGAATGCCCCCCCCCCCCCTCCCCCTCCTTCAGCCGGCAGCTGGTTTCAACAGACACCAACAGGCCCGGCCAGATGGACTCTGGAGTAACAGTCAAAGCCTCAGTGTGTTGAGTTTGGCACGGCACAAAGTCAGCGCAGTATGACTGGAAAAACAAGCAGCTGTGCAGCAGTGAGAACACCTGGAGCCGAGGGCAGGTGCGCTCGCTGCGCCAACGTCTGACACAAAGCTGCCGCAGTGTTTGAACAGCATCTGGAGCAGCCTCGTGTTCACAACCTCTGACGGTGGGAGGAGTCCAGTTAGGATGGGCAGCGTTGCTTGTAAACTTGCACTTTGTTATTAAACGATGACGTAACGTGAAAGAGTGAAACCAGAAATATGAGATCAGGCTAAACACGATCCAACTACCGTAATTTCCAGACTCCAGACCTGAATATACGAGGAACCCACTGAGTTTAGAAAAAGAAAAAAGAAGGTTGTAGTTGTGATCCACCTGAATGAATCACCCATGTTGGTCACATGAAGCTCATAAATCCATAAATGAACCGTCATTGTATCAAAGCGTGTGAATGAAAGTCGTGGCCGTTTGTCCAGAAAGTATGGTTAACGATGTCTTCAAGCCTTGGCTTGTTTTTCCAAATAGCTCCAAACCAATATAATAGATCCAAATGGATCCAAATCCAAACTGAAGCTCAGAGGAGACAGATCATTTGCCGCCGCTGCTCCGAAACTCTGGAATGAGCTGCCTATCAACATCAGGCAGGCTTCCTCGCTCCCCGTTTTCAAATCCCTTTTAAAAACCCACTTTTATTCTTTGGCTTTTAGTACACCTTGATTTATTTTCATCTTGTTTGATATCATATAACTTGTAGTAAGCTTGTTTGTTTGTTTTACATGTTTTATGCCTTGTCTCTTCTGTGCTTTTGAATTAACGTTTGAATTATTTTATTTATTTTGTTTGATGTTTTTGATGTACAGCACTTTGGTTACCTTTTGGTTTTTTAAATGTGCTTTATAAATAAATAAAGATTGAACCTCCTGAGACTCAGTAGAAAAACCGTCTGCAGCAAATGAAGTTCTCTGGACTAATCAGACCTTCTCCTCCTCGTCCCTCCTGCAGGAAGGCTTCTGTGCGTTCGCCCGCACGGCCAGAGAGGTGAGCCAGGACTCATCCATGAAGACGGCGCTGTTTGCTGCTGCTGGCGTGGGCCTCGCCGGGCTCACCTTCCTCCTGGTGCGTTAGGCCACGCCCCCTCCCACGCCGCCGCCTCCCCCTCCTCGGTTCATTCGGCACCGCCGTGTAGACGTTTTGAATTCTCACCGCGATGCTGCGACGAAACAGGCTTAAATCTGTTGTGATTTCAGGGTTGTGATCTCATGTCATCGACTGAATGTTTGCACACACACACACACACACACACACACACACACACACACACACACACACACACACACACACACACACACACACAGTGTCACTTGCTCCTTAAGATTGTAAAAACACATTTCAATGCCTTGAGAAATTTTGGAGCGAGTGACTCAGCCGGCATATCTTGGGTTTCGTACTAAAGCACAGGCTCCTGCACAGAATCGCGTCGACTGTGCAGTGAAAAGACGTCGTTTCAGTTTGGCCACAGGTTTTTCCTTTTTCTTTTTTTTTTTAAATCTAAAATGATCAGCTGCCTTTTCACTCCACGTGTTTACCCGAGTTGTGCGTGTGGTATAGAGACATTCTAGTGTACAATGTATAAATTAATATATTATATTTATATAGAATGAAAGCGTTGAGCAGTGGCCCTTTTTTTTGTTTTTTTTGTTTTTGTCTGACCGCTCTGCAGCTGAACTCTTCGTCCTGCGTTCATGTGAACCGCCTGCCAGTTCGCTGTGACGACCACAATGGTGCTATAATGTAGTGAGACGTTTCATATCGACCAATCCAGGGACCAATCTGACTTCAAGCCTATTGCTATTGGAACAAAGCGTTGACGACCCCGCCCCCCCCCCCCCCCCCCCCCCCGAAAACTCTTGAACATTATATTTTTACATTGTTTTTGTTCTATTTATTCTTCACTGTTTTTGTAATAAAAGGAAACGACCGTAGACTCTGTGTGGTTTTAGTTTTTTTTTCCCCTCCTGATGTTCTTGCTGGAGATTGTTTGACGGTTAGCGTGCCCGGGAATATGAATAGTGAATGACTCGCTCATGTGCAGACACTTTGTCATAAATAAGGTATGATGGAGTGTCTCTGGCCGTCGGTGCTCCAGTTACACCAGAGGAGAGCTGAAGCTCCGGCAGGGAGGCCGACCTGCGCCTGATTACCCTCATGTGTACGACTTGGAATGGAGCAGCAGACGGCAACAAAGAGATACGAATGATTGTTTAACTCATGAAAACAAAGTCAAACTTGAGTTGGTGTTTGAAGGTTATGATATCTTATCGGTCTGACCTTCAGTGAAATGTGAGGCTAAAAAATAAGTTTGGCCTCCGGCTCTAAACCTTAGTGATTTACTGAAGTATATTGAATGTCGATATAGATATTTAGACTAGAGCAGGTTCAGTGGTCGGGCCTCCAGATTGGAGGAATTGATTTTCTGTAATTGTCTATATATTTTATTCAAATACAAGTAAAAGTGCTCTTGTTGCAGCAATATTCAATAGCCTAAAGCACTCTTAGAAAAATCCTAAAAGTTTTTTTTTTTTTTTTTAATCAACTCATCTTCTGAACTGCATGTCACTGCGACGGCGCCCCCTACAGGACGTGGCGGGAGGTTTTCTTTAGCTCCACTTGAGAAGGTTCACCTGGTCCTGCCTGGCTCTACAGAACCATTAGAGACCAGTAGAATCTCCTCAAGCAGGTCCAGTATGTCGGAGCAGATTCTGTTACTTTGATGAGAGAAATGACAGTAACAGACTGTTACATTCAAATCAAGGTCCCATGAGGAAAATGATTTAGACATGGTTTAAAGTTAGGGTGAGATTAGATCAGGGGTGGGCAATCCTGGTCCTCGAGAGCCGCAGTCCTGCACGTTTTAGACGTTTCCCTGCTCAAACACACCTGTTATCATGAGGCTCTGCAGAAAGCTTGACAGGGACCCACTAATTGCTGTCAGCTGTGTTGATGTGCCCTCGAGGACCAGGATCGCCCACCCCTGGGTTAGGGTGAGGTTAGGGTGAGGTTCAAAGTGAGGTTCAGGGTGATATCAGGGTGATGTTATGGTGAGGTCAGGGTGAGGTTCAAAGTGAGGTTCAGGGTGATATCAGGGTGAGGTTATGGTGAGGTTCAGGGTGAGGTTCAAAATGAGGTTCAGGGTGAGGTTCAGGGTGATGTTATGGTGAGGTTCAGGGTGAGGTTAGGGTGATATCAGGGTGAGGTTATAGTGAGGTCAGGGTGAGGTTCAAAGTGAGGTTCAGGGTGATATCAGGGTGAGGTTATGGTGAGGTTCAGGGTGATGTCAGGGTGAGGTTCAGGGTGATGTTATGGTGAGGTTCAGGGTGAGGTTCAAAATGAGGTTCAGGGTGATATCAGGGTGAGGTTCAGGGTGATGTTATGGTGAGGTTCAGGGTGATGTCAGGGTGAGGTTCAGGGTGATGTTATGGTGAGGTTCAGGGTGAGGTTCAAAATGAGGTTCAGGGTGATATCAGGGTGAGGTTCAGGGTGATGTTATGGTGAGGTTCAGGGTGAGGTTATGGTGATGTTATGGTGAGGTGCAGGGTGAGGTCAGGTTGAGGCTCAGGGTGAGGTTCAGGGTGTGGTCAGGTGAGGTTAGGGTGAGTTTCAAAGTGAGGTTCAGGCTGCGGTTAGGGTGAGGTTCAAAGTGAGGTTCAGGGTGAGGTTAGGGTGAGGTCAGGGTGAGGTTCAAAGTGAGGTTCAGGGTGAGGTCAGGGTGAGGTTAGGGTGAGGTTCAGGGTGAGGTTAGGGTGACAAAGACCAGAAAGGTTCCAGGTCTAGAAGTGAAGGTTTGGAGGGAATAAGGTTCAGAATATTTAACTACAACTTCACACAATAATTTAATACACAAACAAACAACAACAACATATCAACATGTACATTTTCTCATTTCGTGACAAACACCAACACATTGCAACAGATGAGACAACTTCAGTCCTCGATGAGGGACTTTGAAAAGTAGCGGACATTTTTTTCCTCATCAGAAATCAACAGCAACAAGTTGTTTGGTAAAGCAGCTGAGAACATTTGAGACATTTCTGTTTTATTGGGCTGTTTGATGTCTGTGACGGTGGAATGAAGGGAAATACTTCACTCTTTAAGAACAACAAAATATACAGCTTATTGTGAAGGTTTGTGTTTCTTATGGTATCGTCAACGTCACCGTGTTTAGTATTGTCAGTTTTAGTGTAAATAAAGTAGTAAATGAGTCACTAATGATGCAACGTGTGAGGGAGAGAAGGACAATTTGACAATATTTACTGTAGTAATGATGACAGGTGAGGGATTTTGCTCAGTTTTATATTCACCCTGCAACATATTTGATTGTTTGAACGGCCTGAGATATGATTGTTTCTGTTACAACGTGAAGGTCTGGAAACGTACAAATATCCATCAACATTTTAGGGTTGGATTTTAAATCAACATTTTTAGTAGGAGGTTTACAGGCAGAAGACAAAGTCATGTCCTTTGTCTTTTAAAGAAAATCAATCTTATGAATGGAGTTTAAATCAAATTATTTTACCAAAACCCACAGTTAGAGAATCAAATAAAGTATAAATGTAATGCTGACGTGTTTTAAAATAGAGCTACACTCGGTAGAA
The DNA here is from genome assembly GCF_963422515.1 of Blennius ocellaris. Taxonomy (NCBI): domain Eukaryota; kingdom Metazoa; phylum Chordata; class Actinopteri; order Blenniiformes; family Blenniidae; genus Blennius; species Blennius ocellaris. The sequence goes on along the minus strand of NC_137650.1, from coordinate 7,277,711 downwards.
CACAGATCTTCACAGACACCGCCTTTGTGTTTCAGAATCAAGTGAGCATTACGAGCTTGTTTGTATTAAAATGCTGGGAACTTTAACTTAAACTCAACAAATCATTATTCACGTGCGTCTTATTTCTAAAAGTGGAGCTCAAGTGGAGAATAGTCACTCCTCAATCGTCACACAGGTGAAGGTTTTTCATCGAAACAAAAAGTGAAAGACAGAAAACTATGAATGACTTATTTTTACTACTTTAAAGCTGCTTTATTACTTCACTCAACCTTTACTGCACTTATCAAGAAATAGATCATTAAAGGACAAAGCGGCTCTTTGTCACTTCAGCTCAACCTTTGGTGTCGTTATAAAACTTAACCAACGTGGTTTTGAATTCATGGAGCATTTTTCTTCTTTTCCATGGTCCTTTTGTCCTTTTTTTGAACTTTGAGGTCTTTGTGTTGTTCGTGATGTACTTTTACTCACACGGAAGTACAATTTGCAGTTCTTCTGAAATAGTTCTTGAGTACAAACAAGGTTTAAATCCAGATTAAACCTTCTGATTCTGAAGTCTTTTAGCAATAATTTAAAAAAAAAACCCTCCCAGCCATACTGTAGATCTACGTTTGTTAACCAAACGTTCATATTTCATTTCTCATCTGGTTTTGCAGGACATTTTAACTGAACAGAGAAGTTTCACACTGGACAACTGTATTGAATGTCCTCTAATAACAGTACAGTTAAATACAGTTCAAAAGTAAATACGACTTGCTGCAGTTTTTGAAAAGTGCATTTTGTACTTTTACACGTACCTGTGTACAATTAACTGAAGTACCACAACTGTGATCGTACTATTAACTCTATTTGAGGATAACTTTGGTACTTTTAATGTCACTAAACTGGAATTCAGCTGTTTTCCCTTTAAACTTTCCAGGACGATAATAAAAACCTGTTCCACTATTTAAAACCCTGCGTTGGAATTACGTCACGATGATTATTGGAGGTAGATTGTCTGAGGGAGAGTTTTTAGTTTCCAGCTCTTGTTTTCACATTTAATCTGATAAGAAGAGAGAAATGAATGTGAGTCTTTGTGTAACTTTGTGTAAAAACAACAACAACAACAAACCAGACAGATTAATAGGTGATCATTTATTGAAGTTGTTTTCCAAACTTGTAGCGGATGATTGCACAACTGTGGGCGATGATTCCTGGCAGATGTTTTCTAAATGTCAAACAAGCTCCGACAAAGTGCGAGAGAATCCCTGGCATTCAGTCTGCAGAGCCTCACCCACCTCACCCCACCTCACCTCACCCACGCGACAATCCAGTCAAACAAGAAGGACACGCACCAGGTTAACTACCAGCTTTGAATTCAGTTCTTTCGTGAGGTTAAACTTTCTGAAATTCTGGTGGCGGGAAAAATTAAAAACACAACAGGAAGTGGTGACGCCGCTGGTCGACGTCACCCTCGGAGGATCACTTTAATTCAGACTTATATTCAGAGAGAAACTCAAAATGTAGATCAGTAGTTTCTCGTCGGTTGCCCGGCGGAGGCGACAGAGAGAGCAAGACCTTGGGATCGGCTGAGAAGCTTCTGGGTTTCCTCGTGTCCACGCCGACAGCGTTTTTAGCGTGAACAGTCATTAACAGAAGTAGCAGATCCGCGGCGGCTCCGTCGTCCTCCGCTGCGGCGCCGCGTTCACACTGAGGACATGCGGTCGGTACGTCGGGGCCAAATCATTATGGTTGTGTTTGTGAGGAAAAACCTCCAAAGACCCAGACCGGGTGTCCTTCAGTGCGAAGACGGCGGCTGCTCTTCTCACCATCTGGTGACGGTGAGAAGAGCTAGCGTCATCCCCCCCGGTACTGCGTGGTCGCCTGCTGCGGTCGGTTCTGGGACACGGCGTTGACCACCTGGAACACATGGGGAGTTTTCACTCTGCCGCTCTCATGGCGTTGGGTCAGCGGGCCGGTGGGTCAGTGGGTCAGCGGGCTGGTGGGACTCACCATCTGGGTGTTGGGGAAGGTTCCGGTCTGCAGCTTGGAGTGAATCAGCTTACCGTCCACCGTCACCTCGAAGCTGTCTGAGGGGGGACGGGGCGAGACGGTCACGACAAAACCTTCTACAGCTCAATGTTTACTCACGACGACGGCGGCGTTTGTTTTTGTGACGCTTTAATGCATGCGTGAGCTCTGTTTTCACCGTGACGCCGTCGGGTATCGGGTGGATCGGCAGGCAGAACAGGCTGGCGTGAGAACGACGCGCCACGCCCACAAGACGACGTTGGAAAACATGAGCATTCCAGGAGCAAGACCTCCTGGCACACCGCTCAGCGTTCAAACATGTTTGATCGAGACAGACAGAAAAGGACTTACTCTGTCTCCCGTAGGCACATGACAGCTGCACACCAGGGATCTGGCCTACGTAGTAGGCGATCTGCTGGTAGTAGTTGGGGTAGCCTCATCCCTGACTGCCACATCAAACCACAAGGACCCACAGGTTATTCATCCCACTGTGAATTCTAGACTTGATTCTAGAACCAGACGAGAAACTCACGACATCTCGATGTGGACTTGCGGCATGGCGGCGGCGGCAGTTCTGGAGTCTGCTGCAGGGCAGGGAGGCGAGCTGGAAACCAGAGGCGTCGGTGGAAAGAGAGTGAAAATGCCAGCTGTGGGTGCAGCGGGATCTTTTATGGGAGAAAACCACACCCAAGGTGGGAGGACCGACTGCCGGTCATCAAGGTGGAAGTTCTCGTATGACTGATCCGAAACGCTGCGGTGGAATTACAGACACAGTCCACATGAACATGAACAAGCAGGCTCCTTCCTGCTCTGGGGGCCCCGGGGGGCCCCGGGGGGCCGGTGAGGGGAGCCTCTCCCACGGGTCAACAGGGGATCCTCAGCAGCCTCCTCGTCATCAGAGCTCGTGTCGACGCTCAGAACGTCACGTCAGCACTTTTTAAGAAAAAGAATCTAAACTATGTCCAACAGTGGAAAACCCGCCCCTGATTCAGTTTGACTTGAGGGTTTATGAGTCTGCGTGTTCTTCCCGTGTTGCTTCTTCCTCTCCACAGTCCAAAATACATTGATTTGAGTTTCATGGGGGACTAGAAGCTGCCGGTCAGGAGCGAATGAGTCTGTGATTGTTTGTTTGAATGAAGAGGCACAGATCAGGACGGGACAAACGCTCAGCAGCTTTCAACACTCAAAAAGTTAACAAGTTCACGGACACGTCGTTAGGATTTCACTTCCGATGTTCAACACGTCTCGTCTGCAACTCCTGGACTCGTCACGACGGAGCCTCGCTGTCGGAGGATGTGTGGAATGTAGTTCCGCTGCCGTCAGAGAGGCCGTTTCCGAAACAAGCAGATTATAATTCCTCACACTGAAGCACTTTTTAATTTTGTTGTTGGTAATCTCAGACATTCCCCCGACATCCAATTTATTTTCCTAGTTGAGAATTAATTAACTTTTGTTCATGGAGTGAAGGACGGCACGGAAGCATTTTGCATTCACATTAAAGAAACACAAGATAATTATTAATAATTATGAGGAAAAATAAATGAGTAAAAAACATTACTCAGTTGTTTTTTGTTTTTTTAAATGATGAGGTAATCGTCTCATAACGCAAATGCCAAGGCCACAGCAGACCTGTGCAGCAGGCACAAGAACAGGCTTTGTTTCTGGGGGACACTATTTCCTGAGGGACGGAGAGTTTAATGAAAAGTTAGTAAAACACTGCGGCTCCATGACTGTGATCAATGTCGTCATGTGTTTTCAGAAACAAGCGATCGTGTTCATTAACGTCATGTTGGTGGTCTGATGTCCGTCGTCTGGTTCCGTCAGGGAATATGGTCCCCCCGGAAACAAAGCCTGTCGGGCCCAACGGTGTGGTTGATTGTTGTAGGAAGAGGTTTCCAGTTCCAACTGTTGAGTTTGTGGATTGTAGAAGGACCAACGACACAACAACAAACAAGCCCAAATAAAACAACAATAAGTCACAACTGAGACAGGCTTTGTTTCCGGGGGACAATATTTTCTGACGGAACCAAACGACGGACTGCAGAGGACATATAAAACGTTTTGACACTTTCAACCAACAATAGTGATTTTCTGAAAACCACATTCATGAGCGTCAACACGCTGCAGCGTTTCTCTAACGTCTCACTAAACTAATCAAAGGAGTCGTCTGCTGCACCCGCCTGTTGTTGTTGTCGTTGTTGTTGTTGTTGTTGTTGTGACTTTTCATTGTTGGTTTCACCGTATGGTCGAGTTCAATGCTGAACTAAAATCTAAGAAGAGTTTGAGGAGGAGTAGGAGCAGGAGGAAGAGGAGCAGGAGGAGGAGGAAGATGAGGAGGAGGAAGAGGAGGAAGAGGAGCAGGAGGAGGAGGAGTAGGAGCAGGAGGAGGAGGAGCAGGAGGAAGAGGAGCAGGAGGAGGAGGAAGAGGAGGAGGTGTGATGACGAGCCTCTCAAAACATTTTGAGATCATAAAAGTCAGTGCAGTTTGACGGTGGTTTTATTATCCTGGCCTGGAGACATGTGAAGACAATAGATGAGGACATGTGAGGACAACATGTGAGGACAATAGATGAGGACAACATGTACCAAGACAACTTAAAGGTCACGAGGCGTCGACGTCGTCAAACCAAAACCTTCCCATGTTGTGGTTTTGAGTCTTTTCACATGAATTAACTACATCCTGGTTCCAGATGATTGACAGGCTGAGTCTTAGTCTCCGGTCCCACTGAGACGTCTCATAGGACAAACACGTTGGACCAGTTGTTTTGGTCCATGTCCTCTTTGAGCCTGTCAGAATGATGTCATCCAGGGTTTGCGTTGTGGGAAACCCAGGACATTTACAGTAACAACAGCAAACCGGTTCTGCTCCCTTGTAGTAGTGAAACAGCAGGAAGCGGATCAGGACTGGTGTCCATCATTACCAGTCCACATGTCAGCATCACATGTGGTCCAATGTCGTTTCACACCCTTTGTTTACAATTGTAATGAAGTTCAAATTGTGTGTGTTTGTTTTCCTCAATAAAAATGCCTACAAACACACAAGATAGTTTGTTGTTGTTTTTAAGGCAGACGTCTAAATCCGATGTTCCTCTCCACAGCTGTTCCTCCTGCACAAATGTGTTGATTGTTGTTTATTACATGTTTTTACTCGTCCTGGTATGAAGTTGTGGTTTTGGCATCGACTCCAGAACACAAGTTCATGTAGGACAAGTTGGTAAATAGTTTGTTTGTGATCCGTCATTTTCTTTACTTTGTTTAGCTGAAAGTTACTTTTTTTTTGTCAAATTACATCTAAATAAACTAAAATGATATAAAGAATGTTCACATATATGGCAGACATACAATCTGATGCCGTCTGGCAGTGAGCTGCCGGATTTATACATTTAAAGTTGCATTTTTCTTTGACTCTTATCAATCAATGATGTTATTAATGGTTGTTTTGTTTTAATATATGTATTTTTTTAATCACTTTTATTATACATGTATTATTAAGCTTATGGCTTCTGTTTATCAGGCCATTTTTTACTTGTACTGTTCACTTCTTCCTTTATCTTAACCATTAACTCTCTTTCCTTCATACGTGGGATTGTATTTTGTTTGAAAAATAACGTGTTTTTTAAAAATTCATATTTTTTGAAGTCATAGAATAGAATTACGGAAGATTAGGGCCACTGTGGGAAAAAAACCCTGAGTTCTGACTTTTTTTCCCTCAGAATTCTGACTTTTTTCTTAGAATTCAGGCTTTAAATGCAGAATTTAGATTTTTTTTCTCAGAATTCTAACTATAAAAGTCTTTAAAAGACTTTAAAAGTCAGAATTCAGACTTTTAAACTCAGAATTCTGACTTTAAATGCAGAATTCTGAGAAAAAAAGTCAGAATTTGGAGTTTAAAACTCAGAACTCATGATTCTTTTTCTACAGTGGCCCTAATCCTCTTCCGTATAGAATATTTGAAGTCATTAAAAGTAAGAGTACCTACAGTATGTGTGGAGCTGGGTGGTGTTTTCCACCCTGCTGCTTGGCAGATGATGTTTGGGTGGAGTTTGTTTATTTCTAATAGCGATATTGTGAGGCTGGTTCCCGGCTGTGAAACAGCGAAAGTGGATAATCCAGTTTATGCTGACCTCAATGTGAACACCCTCCCTTCATGACCGTCCCTCCGGAGGAAGAAACAGAGCAGTGATCCGTGACGTTTTATTGAATTTGTGGAGAAAAGAGTTACAAGCAGAGACGTTTTATCATTTCAAACATGTCACAATGAAATCAAATCAAATAAAAATCCTGCTGTTGATTGGAACATTTGCTCAATTTAAGATTTAAGATGCGGCATGATGTTAACTTGGTCCATGAGTGTGAATTAGATTTCTGAACCACAACAAGTTGAGAAGAAACTCGGTCGTAAAAACCACAGACTGAATCAACTCTTTGTCCAAATGGGAAAGAAAAAGGATTTCTCCCTTCGAGACGAATACGGAAATGTTGGAATTTGTGTGAATATTGATTCCAGATGAAAACATCGATGCGCTTTTTGGTTTGTGAAAATGTAAATAAAACTCTGCGGGAAGGAGCCAGTTAGTGCATGAAGACCAGGAACACCAGAACCAGGAAAACTCCCAAAAATGAGGAAAAAAATGTATCTGCCGAATTTTGATTTCATTATTTATACATCCAGTATGTTTGTTTGGATTTAAGCTGATGTATAATGTATTTAGTCATCGTTTAATTTGCATTTTAGATCTTTTTTTTTTGGTATTTTCAATTTGCCGTGAAATTGCATTGTTGATTATATTTTAACTATTTCGAATGATTTTATTTGGTATTTATTTAATCACACAACTCTACAAAATGTTGTTTTCTTTACTGAAGCATAAATGAAGTTTTCATTATTCGTATTATTACAACTTAACAAGTGAATAAAGCAGCTTTGTTGTTAATTCAGTAAATTTTGTTTTGTTTGGTTTTTTTCTGGCAGAATTGTGCTGCGTGTTCACCGAGGAGGTTGTAGTTTGTATTAAACCGTATATAAAATGCATGTTAACAGACCCCGAGTGGGCAAAATATTGGAAAGGAGGAAAAAAAAGACGTGTTATAGATGTGGACGGTTTGATGAAAGCGTCCAGGCGGAGGCGATGGGAGGCGACCTCCAGGCCTCGGGGGGCTGAGCAGCTCCTGGGTGCTTCGCGCTCACACCACTTTGGATTTGAGTGTGAACGGTCATGAACAGAAGATCAGATCAGCGCCTGGGTCCTCCGGGACGTTCCCATCGTCCCCCGCTCCCAGGCTGGATTCACACTGAAGACCTGCGGCCTGATCCATCGTGTCACTTTGTGTTTTTAGTGTGATTTTCAGGTGTTTCGGGGTCAAATTTGGTGGCTTGAGTTTAAAAAAAACAACAGAATCTGAGCTGTGGTCAGTCAGTGTGAATGCAGCCGTTGGTTTCCCCTCATTGCGTCATCACCATGACTCCGGTTCTTCGGGCTCCGGCCCTTAAACCACGGACTTCACGATGTCGACGATCTGCAAAAGCATCAAAACCACATTGTGAACAAACATCTGGCTGTATTTAGCAGCCGGCGGTTTACGTTTTGAAGGCGCGTGTGACGGAGGCCGGCGCTCCTCACCTCCTGTGGCGTGGGGAAACGGTGAAGCTGGAGCTTGGAGAAAACCACCTGGCCGTTCACCGACACCTCGAAGCTGTCTGGAGGACAAGACACCGAGTCAGACTCAACACCGCCGCTCCACCCGGCCGCCCGGTTTTACCTCCGCCGACCCAGAAAGTATTTGTTTACAGGTAAAGACGCGTCACGTGATCCAAGCGGAGTCACAGTGTGGAGGAGTCGTCAGAAGAGACGGAAGGGGAACTCACTAGCTCTCCCCTTGAATCCCTCCACCTTCACTCCGGGACACTCGGCCCCGAGTTCTTCCGCGACGTCTTTGAAGCGCCATTCGTAGCCTCATCCTGAACTGAGGCGTCGAGACAAGAAGAGGCAGAGGGTAAATATTGATCTCAACACCGACAGACTGATACTGAGCTCAACTCAACCTGGAATGAAGGACAACAAAGACTTTTTTTAAAATTAAAGACATAAACTTACCAGTACTCTATTTTCACTTGGTCCATGGTTCCTCTCCTGATGTGAGTCGCTGCAGAGTCAGAGCCTCGATGAGCGGACGGCGATGCAGAGTCGGGATGTGTTTGAGCAGGGAGACCACACCCAAGGCGTTCCAGACCCAACCGGCTCCTGACTCAGCATAATGACAGCGACCGCACCTTCCTCCCCCAGGGGTCCGCCCTCCCCTCCCCTCCCCTCCTCAGCCTCACTGGGAGAGCCGGGTCATCAGACCCATTGATGTGAAACTCACACCTCGAAGGAGGGAAAGTCAGGAGCGGCGTCAAAACACTTCAGCCTCAAATCAGCAGAGTCAGCGGAACAAAAGGCTCAAGGAACAATAATAAAAAAGAATGTTCAATCACGAGTTCAGTCGTCTTCAAGACATCAAGAGTATAAAGGGGGTTTCATAAGTGAAGGTCCTGCTTGTAATACCACGTTTCTACCACATGGCGGAGTCAATTTAACTTCAAGGGCGGAGCCGCTCACAGGCAATAAAACAAAAGCATTTTAAAAATATAAACAAAAAGCGTTCCTTTGTATTACTGCAAGAAAGTACATGTCTGGAAATATTTACATTTAAATAAAAAAATCTGTTGAGAATAAACGAAGAAATCTAAAATCCTCATTACCAGAGAATTTATATGGACTTTTTTTTTACAAACGCAGTGCGATTTTAATGATGAAATTTAAAAAAAAACGCTTTCACTGGAGCATCTTTTCATAACATTTGCGATTGCCTCGACTGCTCCCCTAGTGGACAAGTTAGGGAACTGCAGTCACGACGCTAAGGCTTCCAGCGAGCCACTTGGCTCACCACTGCCACTCACTGGTGAAAAATGAGATGAACCCATTTCTACTTACTGGACCTTTAAAAAAAACAACAAAAACAATCATTCTGAAGACAGACGAGTAATGTTGAATCTTTTTATTCGTTTAAAATGGTAATCCAGTACAAAATGTATACAGTAATACCCTTATGCTTGTCAGTTCCCCTGAATAAAATATTTTAATCTGCTCAGCTCATGCCAGATAAACAGTATCTATAAGATACACTAGATTGTAATTTGCTCATACAATAGTTGATGACAAAGATATAGCAATAGTACCTTTGTAACAATAAAAACTATCAGCAATATTTTGGTGGACACACTTTCAATACAATAAAATTACATACAATATTCTGTAAAAGTTGCATTGCAATCTGCCCATATTTTACAAGATTTTCAAATTCATGTATATCCTTTCATTAACTAAGAGACAAAAAAGATGTGATACGAGTCTTGATACATTTAGAAAAAGGATGTGGTGGCGATCTGCCTCGGCCTCCAGAGCTGCTGTAACAGATGTACAATGCACTTCCATTTCGTCTTTTTCCTATTTTTGTTGTTTTTTCTTTCCTTTTTGTCAAAACAAGGCAACTTCTCAAACGTCACAATAAATAAAGCCTCTGCAATGACACAGTACCTGCTCTCATGTCCAGTTCACACTTATATAAAATAGTTAAAACATTTCCTGTATGTATTAAAAAAAAAAAAAAAAAAAAAAAACGGTTCAGAAGGTTGGTTTGCGTTGGACACGGCGTCGCCATAGACCAACAACAACGACAACAATAACAACGACGACAACAACAGTCTGCATGCACGCTGCTTTCCGCCGACACAGCGGGATCCTTCCAGTTGATTGGCTGCTCCTTGGCTGTTGACTGAAATAGAAGAGACGGCGCGGCGCGGCGTGGCGCTGGCGGATGGATCAGGGCATCAGCCTCAGGGAGCGGGGGGGCTCTCTGGCGCCCCCTGCGGGGGGAGGAGGGTCTTCCTGGGGGAACGTCACCTTGTCCGGGGTGTAGTCGTTCCTCTTCAAGTCTGAAAGAGAAGCAGTTAACAAGCAGTTCCAGATCAGCCTGGTGTCTCCGTGACGACTGCAGGAGAACCAGCAGAGGTGTGAGATCTCACTCTAAGACAGTGCTTCTCAAATGGTGGGGCGAGCCCCCCTGGGGGGGCGTGGTGGGGTGTCAGGGGGGGCGTGAGGCAGGTGCAACTTTCAGTATTAGTGTCTTTATTCATGCTTGAACGATAAAAAAAAGGGCCTCCAGCTCATTTTATTAATTTATTTTGATAATCAGGCGATTGTATGGAGAATGCTGGTGCCAGCAACTCATACAGTGGTTTATACAGATAAATAAATAAATATTATCAGGTTCTCAATGGTAGTACAATTTGGGGGGGGGGGGGCCTGAAAATTTTTTTTGTCCTCTAGGGGGGGCCTGACAGAAAATAATTGAGAACCACTGCTCTAAGAAGACTGAAGCCCTCTAGTGGCCACGGGGGGAATTACGAACACATTAAGTGACGATCACCAGTCGTTTCCTGAACATGGAGGAGTTTGATGTAAACACAATGTCTGACTGTTTGACATGACAAGTTGAAGAGGATGACTGGTGTTCTGTTATAGATAAGATCAAACAAGCAACCCTTTGATCTTACAGCTGGTGTCAAAGCAAAACACCTTCAGTCTTTTTATGAATGCAGTTTTTCACTAAGGGGGAAAGACGAAGTTCCACCATCAAACTGTTTATTGGAATCGTCTTAATGTTTATACTCCGTCTCCGTAAGTCAACAAAGGATTCCTGACGCTCTCAGCACCATCGCAGCCGACTGGCCTTTTAACTTTCACCTAAATAACGAGATTGTTAAAGGGAATTTCACTAAACGCAGACAGATGGCAGGGATTCAGAGGTGATCTGCAACAGCAGAATAGACGTAATGGATTTATTTATATCGTATATTTAACTGTAATAGAAGTCTGAATGCAACTAGCAGGAGAAGTCGAGATGAGAAGATCGACCAAGGAGAGTGTTTATACATATATATATATATATATCCCACCATTAGAGAAATAATCCAGATATCAGCCTCCAGGTAACACGAGCACCACAGGATGAAGCTTGTGTCTTCAAGTTCTCAAGTGGAAGATTTTTTAAATGACTAAATTGTTAAGATTGAAATGGATTTTTGTTCCGCATCACAACTCGGCGGGGATGATCCAGAACGAGTTTCTCACCAGGAAGTTTGAGTTTCCGACAGCAAGAGT
>NC_137650.1:7129382-7266301 GCF_963422515.1 Blennius ocellaris | reverse complement strand
CGACAGGCCAGAGCACAGGACAGAGTGAAGACTTGAGGGACAGACGGATTACCTGGGAGAATAGGGGATGGCCTTGGGCCGGATTTGGTTGAAGGCGAAGGTCAGCTTCTGAGCGGCTCGCTGTTGCTGGATTTCCTGGAGTGGAGCAGAGACACAACAAGAGAACCCCGTTCAAAACATGGAGGCCCGTCAACAAGAGGGACAATAGACAGGTGGTGTCCCTCACCCTGAGACAAAGGTGCAGCACCCGTGTCGTCCTTGTAGATGCTCTGCCACGTCTGCACCACCTCGGGCAGGAAGGACTTGACGATGTACAGGTGCCCCGGCTTCAGGATGTCGTACTCCGACCAGGTGCAGAGCACCTTGAGGGCCCGCCGCAGGCCGCCGCCCATCTCCTCCTTGCTGAGGAACTCGATCTTGGCACAGAGGCCCCGCTGCGCCCAGGAAGACATGCTGTTGTTGATGGTGTTGGGGAGCTCTCCTCCAGGCGTACACCGTCACCGGCTCGCCTGCGGAGGGTTTTAACAGTCTGAGTTTCAAACGTTTCAAACCATGAGCTGATCAATGAGGGGTGAGGAAAATATAACGGCCAGTAAAGTAGTGCCTGTCGATAAAGGCTAATGTTGGCCTCTTTCCAATGGCAGAAAGCCCCTCATGTAATACCTTCCCCAAAATCATTACTGTTTTAACATTTCATTTGACACATAGAATGCATCATCCGCATTAAAAATCCTTCCACAATGTAATGGCAGCAGTCAGCAACATAATACATAACTAAAGCTGCATTTCATTGAAAAATAAGTTGTTTAGTTTGGTTTGCTCACATGTAGTGAATGGGACCGTCGTCATGTTCATTCTTTAACCATACGAAGTCTGTAAACACCCTGAATCATGGTTGGAACTACATTTCACTACTTTATTACATTAATGGTAATCATTATGCCACTACCTTTACTACATCCTACATAAAGAAGAATTATGACGTTATTGGTCGTTATTCACCTTCAGCGGTTGTCCCAGAACTCCCACCATCATCTGACGCTGCCAGGCTCATTTGAATCAATTCAAATCAATTCAAATGAGTTTATTGTGAACTTTGTTGTTGAAGCAACATTTGCATGGTCCTACCCCTTGAAGTGAGTTTTTTTTTATCCAAATGCTTCATTATTTATTTCAAACCTTACAAAAGAAGAAACTACAACCGACTCCGAAAAAAGAACCAGAGGAATTAAAGCTCTTCTCAACAGGACACACCTTTTTTTTTTTTTTTTTTTTTTTTTATTAAATGGATAACAGGTTTATCTTATTTAGCAGAGCAGGTTATTTTCTACTCGGAGCTTCAATCTCACACACTGAGTCAAAAGGCTCATCCACAAAGACGCCAAACTCTAAGTTGGTGCCAATAAAACCACACTGACATTACAAGTTTACAAGTATCAGTGACTATCCAGCTTCTCGGAGGCACAAAGGTTTGAGTCTGAGGTATTTTTAGTTACCCTGAACTGCCTGAAGCCGTTAACCACAGTGTTTGTCTGTTTCCTCATAGCAAAACAAACACACGGAAAAGATTCTGGTCAAGATCCTCAATAAAGTCAGAACTCTAACCTGCAACAGATCAAACAACAACCAGCTGACGCGTTTGATTTTTTTTTAAGGTTAAATTGTTTAAAAAGCTTGAAACTGATCAAACTAAATGAGAAAAATCTGAATTTGGAAACAAATTAAAAGGAGTTTTTATTGTGTGTTCTGTGCAGTAAAGCGCCGAGTAAAACAGACTGAAGAATGTCTGAGAGCTTCGACATCCACGTGACTGAAATCTGCTGCTGGTTGAATTGTGTGTGTGTGTGTGTGTGTGTGTGTGTGTGTGTGTGTGTGTGTGTGTGTGTGTGTGTGTGTGTAGGTGATCAGGGCAAACAATAGGGTTTGTTTTCAGTTTGGGTGTGATGGTGAAGCAAACCGCTGCAGGTGAGGAAGGAAAACAAAACGCGTCTCTTATTTGTTTAACTACTTCCTCATTCTCCAACCGTCGGCCTTTGTGTTTGTCAGCGCCGTCAGACGGACGCGGCGGGACGTTGGGGTCCAGTCTCACCTCGGGGAGGCACCGGGGTGAAGGGGATGCTCTGAGACAGCCTCATCAAGTTGTTGCGCTCCACGGCTACACAAACAAACAAACAAACAAACAAACAGGTTAGAGCGGAAAACAGGAGTGGCGATAGTTTGGTCCTTTATCTCAGTAAAACTTCCAATATGAATCTTTAGAGCGACTGTCATGCAGGTCAACACAAAACAGCTTCACGTACACTTAAAGTGACTTCATGAAACGAGGAAGACCAAAGAATGAAAGGGGATCAAGTGATATCGACTGATAACATTTATAAGTGGTAAAACTGAATAAAGTAAAGGCAAAATAGATTAAATTAGATAGATTACAACAAATTATACAACAGGTGTTACCAGATAAAACTGAAAACTACATTTTTTTTTTTTTAAATTGAATAAAAAGTGACAAATATATTAAAATCAATAATTATAAATAATGACGGAAAATTGGAATAAGGTTTACTGGAAAAAACAATAAATTAAGCAGCAAAAATAAATAAAAGCTGACAAATGTGAGTAAGATTAATAAACAAGAGCTCAGCTGGAGAGGATTTTTTCCTCTTCAGACTGTTGAACTGGAGGATCTGAGGCGTCGCTTCAATTCACTCACTGATTCTGACTCACATCTATTGTGGGGAAATTGTTTCACTTTTACAACTTTCCTCTTGGTCGTCAGTCAAACGGACTCTTGAAGACGTTATAGGGTGATGAGGAGCCTGAGGGGCAGAACAAGCAGAGAGAGCTGCTCTCACCTGAGTACTGGTAGCTCTCCATGGGCTTGAAGGGCGAGCCGATCGCTATGGCGACACAAAGACAGCAGTCGTTAACTTTTCAGCAGTGACTTCTTCCAACAGCTGCTCTTTTTAAAATGTGATCTGAGGTCATCGTACAACTGGACATCAACAGATGGATGAAGGAGCTTCAGAACTTTTATTTCTGTTGTGACTTCCTATTTAATTAATGTGACAAGTTGTGTTTTTTCCCCTCAACTTGAAAGAGACTGAACAGCGATGGATCAACCTTCTGATATAGTGACGGATGAGTAAACTGATGTGGTCAGGTGTGATGGAGGGTGTGGAGGTAGTAGTGGGTTGTTGTTGCTGGGGGGGTGTTTTCGGGGACTCACAGTCCTTTCGGGCTCCCAGGTGGGCGTGGCGCGGCGGGTAGAGGGAAACGGCAGCTGAGGCCACAAAAACACATTTCAGAAGAGAGCAAATAGATTTTCCTGGTCCACAACAGACCACGAGTGGATCAAATGTATGGCGGGAATTTGTCTGGAAGAATTCAATGTGTTTTGTTTTGTTTCACCAACAAATAAAGACTGGATCAACGTTGTTCAAGAGATTCATGTGATGAAGAAAGACCTTTTCGATCAGACGACAAAAGGACACCTGGTCCAATGGTCAGAAAATGTCCAGCCTGTTAGATCAGACTTTTTCTAAACGTACTATTTGAATCAATACTTCATGTATATTTTTCACCTATTTAAAAATGTAAGGGACAAGAGGCTCCGCCCCCATGTTGTTTTCATCTTGCAGTTCATTAAACGCTTAAGTTTGGAAAATCTTTCCACTGGATTGTAATGTGGGATGTGCTTTTTCAATAAAGATGTTAATATTAAAAACCAAAAACAACAACATGCTAAGAAGCGTAAATGATCCTTAATTGCGTCAACATTGTGCAGGTGTTGCTGCTGGATGAGCAGATCTTACCACCGAGGGTGTCTTCTGCAGGAGTTCGTCTGGGACAGCAAAAACAAGAACACATTTACTAATTACTAATTAAAAAAAACAAACCAGCATCACGCAAGAGCTGAGCCGGTGTTCTAATGAAGCTTGTGAAAAAAGAAAACACTCACAGGCTGCTGGCTTGGGCTGATTTGAACTGAACTCTCTCCTGAGGAAGACAAAGAAAGATGCTCATCACTGACAAACCTAAACAAGTTACATTTCGAGGTGCAGAGTTCAGTTTTCGACCGCGACTCTTCTCACCAGCAGCGCCGCCCGGGGGTCTTCGTGGACGAGGATGTCCTCGGCGGACACTCTGCTCTTGTCCTTCTTCGTCAGGGCTGCAGACACAACCCACCATTTGGGATGAGCGAAAACATCTGCAGCTGATCTCTCTGCACATTCCACAGCCGCACTTTGAGAACTTACTTGACTCGGGATGGAGAAAAGCTGGTTTCCTGTCGAACTCTGTGAAGCCAGCGTAGGAGTTGACCGCTCTGATGTGACCGGGACCTTCGGGGTGAGCCTGCAAAGACAAGAGTCCACACTGATTCTGATCCACTTGTTAGTGAGACGATATAGCTCCAACTAATAAGGCTGGATCGTGTGGATGGACGAGAAAAGATGTGAATCAATAAGCTTATGGAATAATCCTGTAACATTTTCAGTGAAAACATTCCAAGGGTATGAATTCACTTTTATTTGAAGCACCATTGTGACATTGATGTGACCCAGTCTGACAGACACCAGCAGAGCTGCATGTCTTCCAACTCGCAGGTTGACTAGATAACAGTCTGTTTTCTGCCTTAAAGTGGGGATTTACCGTCAGGTTACACTCCTTTGTAAGAATATGTGTTGAAGTTGGATTGTTTATGGCATTTTAAAAGGAAATAGAAAATCTCATCTCATCCTCCAAAGACAATCTGAACTTGTCCAGTTGAAGTTTGGTACAAAAACATGGAGCACAAAGGCAGTAGATCTCCAGGACTTTACATTTCTTCACAATTCCCTCATCTGAAACATTCAGAAAGTCCTTCACAGTGTTCTCCACTAACAAACACTACAGCTCACCTAAACGTCTCCATCGCCACCTAGTGGCTTGCTGACGTACAGGCAGCAAACCTTCATTTGGAAAGAAAATGATGAATATTACTGCTACCTTACTTACCGTTTTCAGTTTTTAATTCTCACTGAAAAACATCCTGACCGTTGGACAAATGCCGACGAGCCCTAATGAGAACATCCACCCAGAATAAGATGTGTTGGTCCTTAACTAACTTGTTCCTGTTAGTGGCTGATCAGAGCAGCAGTTTGCCAATTGTAGAAAGTTATTGAGTGAATAAAGACTGCACAAAGCAAGGGTATTTCTTACTTCTAATTTAGATTTTAATGAAATATGCAAACTTAGTTTTTGACTGATTGTTCTGAAAATGCTTGCAAACAGAAAAAGCCAAAACAATAGTGCACCTAGTGGAAAGAATACAATTAGGAAATGTCCAAATGACACACAAACCTGCGTTGAGGTGTGTGCGGTGGCGCTCTGCTGCCTGCTGGAGGACGACGTCTCTTTGGGCGTGGAGTGCTGAAGATCCCCACCGTCTTTATGCCCTGAAACACAAACACAGTTTCAGAAAGAGAAAACCAATTGAGTCACTGCCTGATAAGATAAGATAAGATAAGATAAGATAAGATAAAATAAGATAAGATGATCTGCTGACATGATGAAAATAAAACACTCAGGTTCCGTTAATGTGATTGTTCTAGAGAGAAGTAAAACGATCTCCCCACCCGACACACAAACCACACGAATCATCACCAATCGACAGCCAGTCATTTGTGCGTCGGTCACATCAGGTGTTAGAACCTCAGAAGTGCCCAGAAACAAAAGAAGTGGGTTGGAGAGGTTGTAGAGGAGGAAGGTGAGGACAGGAGAAGGCACCAGCTGAAGGCCCACTGGGATCCCGATCTGGAGATGGACAGGCCCCCGGCCCCCCGGCCCCCCGCACCCGCCAGACGCAGCTCCGACTCAAACTCAAACCTCTCGTTGTTTTCTCCCCCTCCGTCCCGTGACCTTCTGACCCGCTTGGACGCTGGCGGCAGGAAGCCGCCGGTCCAGAAACGGCCAATGTCTTCTGTCTGTGTACGGCGGCGTCGGGGGCCCGGGCTCCACCCGGGGGGGGCGTGGCTTCCAGGGTCTCGGCTCCTCCCGTCTTTGTGCTCAGAGGTTCGAGCGCTCCCTCGTCGTCGCAGAACGCCTCGTTCACGTACCCACACTTCGGTCCCCCCTCCCTGCCCCCGCCCCCCGACCCCCCTTCGTCCTCAGACTTCGCAGCACAAGCAGGCAAGCAAGCAGGCCGAGCGGCGCCCGGCGTGGCAGAGACCACAACAACGGTAGGGTACACACACACACAGCTGTCGTCCTGGCGTTCCCCCCGGTTCTCGTACTCACCCACAAAAGCCCCGAACTCTACCGAGGCGCCGTCGGGCTGGAGGTGCTGCTGGTAGAGGCCGGCGAGGGCCAGTTCGGGGTGGCTGGAGCCGCCGGGGTGGGACAGGGCGCTGCCGATGTGGAAGCGGGCCCCGGCGGAGGGGACGTTGGGCAGGCTGGAGGGGGAGTCGGAGAAGCCCGGCTCGAGTGGACGGGTCAGCTTGCTGTGGGTGAGGGAGTGGCCGCGGAGACGCAGCTCCGGGGGGGAAACGGCCACGGCACTTTGGACAAAGGCACTGGGGCCGGCGCTGCCCGAGGAGCCAGCCTCTGCAGCAAAGTGTCCCAGCTCAAACAGGCCCCGCCGCTCGGGACTCGCCGCCGGGCTCGGCCCGAGTTCCGCCCCCGGGCCGGGTCCGACCCTGCGGCGGGTTTCGGTCCCCGCCCCTCCTTCCGCCCCGATCCTGAAAAGAGATTCTGCGATGTTGGCTCCCGACAGCGGGAAGGAGGAGCCGAAGTAGGCCGCCGCGCTGCGTTTGCCGATGGCGGACGATTTGGAGTGCGGGCCGGTGTCCGGCGGGCCGGGGGCCCCGCCGGGGACCACGTTCTTGGACAGACTCAGCTCCCGGGTGATCTGGTTGTGGACCTTGCTGGCCTCCGACGCCCTCTGGGCGGTGAGGGTCTTCAGAGTGTCCACCGTCAGCGCCGACAGGTCTTGCAGGTGGCCGATTTGAGAATCCAACGTGTGCAGAGAACGCTTTATGAAGTTCACCTTGTTCCCCACCTCCTTCAACTGCAAACACATGGTCTCCACCCTGAGGACGGACGAGAGGCGCCAGTTAATCACTCAGCCATCTGTGTTTCCTGCCGTTTGCTCCATTGAGCCTGAAGAAGGCGTCAGTCTACGAATTTACTCCCTTTCAGCACATCTGAAAAAACCTTTTTATTTTCACCGTCGCCATCTATATAGCAGGTGATCCAATTCTACTGATTGAAAATTGAAACTCCCCAGGCCTGAAAACAGAAATACCTTTCTGAGGTGAGGCGTATGCGTTCTTCACTTCCGGAGTGAAACTGATCGTCCTTCTCATGAAAGTATGTTTCGACACACTGCTCCTCGAAGTCATGAAGCTTCTTTTGGTCTTCTTCCGTGAGAAAAAGCTCTGGGGGGGGGGGGGGGGGCATGTTAGACTACACTGCAACACAACGTCATCTCGATGATCGTACATATTCAGCCACACGACGTCAACATACTTGGTCCGTACGTATTCTCCTTCTTCCTCTTCCTACACATGCAGAAGAGGGAGTAGACGTGGCACAGCAGGATGAAGGGGGGCGGGAGGACAGGCTTCTCATGGTAGGCCATGATGAAGTGGTAGCGCTGGTACTTCCACACCAGGTTAGAAATGGACTTCACTTGGAGATACACATTGCTGGAAAACAGAGTAGAACACTGATCTTGAAAATGACTTGGTTTTCGTGACTTTTTTTAATTTCGTTTTTTTTAGTTTAAGTTTCCCATGTCACAGACACTGGTCCAAGAGTTTAAAGCATCTTTTGCACCACAGGCAAGACAATGAGTCCAGATTAAAGCACTTGACCTTACATGTCAGGATCATCACAAATACAGACTCCATTAGAGGAAATAGGCATGCAAGGGAGTGTAAATAAAAGAAATCTCTTCCACTTACTTAAAGAAGGCGATCAGGAGGTTGACCATCAGTATATACTGTACAAAGAGGTAGACTGCTTGTAGGAGGGGAGTCAGCCAAACTCCTGCTCTACACAACTCCTTCACTGCTGCGTCACTGTTATTGGCACACACTGAGGAGGTCAAAAATAAAAATACAACCCTGTTACGATAAACACACCACGTAAAATGTGAAGATTTCCTCATCTGCCCTCCCGTGCTCATCGTCCTTACCATCGATTTCATAGGCATACACTTCACCGTACATCATCCAGTACGGCTGGAAGACCACATCTTTGGCCAGCGTCCAGCTGGGCTCCTCCTCCGGGTACAGGATGGCTTTTCTCGGGACGCCGTAGCTCAGCAGGACGACGGCCATGATCACCACGATGTAAAACATGTTGGCCACCTGGAAGAGGTTTGGAATGGTGGGATCGTCTCTGTGCTACAGTGACATTTGACCTCTGAAGCAAACGCACACATCCTTAGGGCACGAACGTCGACTCGGGGGATTCAAAGTCAGCACAAGTTCATCATTTCTGCCGGGAGGGGAAAATCTCATCGTCAGTTTCTCGCTCATTTTGGTGTCACTGGGCGCAAAAATGTTTCTGTTCATTATATCTTGTAATGCTTGTTTTGAAATCCCCAAAGCAGATGTTAGTGACGCTGGAGATAAAGCTATTAATATATTAATGGTGGACACTAAAACACACTCAGAGTGGATGAAGCACAATTAAACTGGAGAATAAGTAGGATGGGAAACGTGTCGAGTCGCTTTCTTGCTGAGATTTGGAAGACGAGACTGACGCCACAGTATTTCTGTGGTTTCATCTTCAGTGAAGTTAATTGCAACATGTTCATGTAAATCACAGTGTTTGGTTTGTTTACAATCAGCTTTATGTGTTTAGCATAAATCCCAGCATGAAAACCAACAAGCAATTTTCACATAATACCAAATGGATTAATAACAAAATATTGCTATGTGGTATTATTCATTTCTAACTGACACTTATATATGTATGTTTTGAAACTGATGGGAGTTACACAGAATTATAACAATGTGGTAAAAACGTGGACGATTAATGCCGTTTAGAATATGAATGGTCACAATTAAGTTAACTAAATTATTTATTGTACAAACTAGCAACAGCTCTCTGTACATCTGGGGGGGAGAAATTAAATTATAAAACAACAACAAAAAAAGACGTTCATCGTAACATGTACCATTAAATATATCCTCCATAGCGTTTATCTGTTTGAGGGAAACGGAAAGTTTATGGCTTCACATCAGTTGTAACACTTGAAAAAAAAAAAAAAAAAAAAAACGGATTTAATTTAGCATCAGACAATGGAAACCTGGACGCTTCGGTTTATAATCTGAAGCCGCCGTTTGAGCCGGATGGTGACTGCTCAGGTGAGTTTGAAGCGTCAAACTCGGGGTCAGATGCACTTAATCCCGCTGTGTTTTGCTTCAGACACATGATCACGAGGCAAACCTTCCCCCTGAATTCCCCTCAGCGACTGACGGCATCAGCGTTACTCGCATTCAGTCCGGAAACGCAGCACGTGCAAACCTGCGTCTCCCGACATGGACACGTTCCACAGCGCTGCACTGGCTTGACGACGGGACTCACCATTTTAGCGATCATCATGACGTACGGCCCGGCCTGCTGGTTCACGGCCAGGATGTCCAGGAGGCGCACGTACCAGAAGATGATGTTGAGGCAATAGACCGTCCTCCCGGGGACGAAGGCGTCGCCTCCCGCAAGCCTCAAGCCAAAGCCAATAAAGAAGGTCACGATGGCCAGAAAGTCCGACACATTGAAATAGTCGCTGAACCACACCTTTATTTTCTGGCTGATTTTGCCGGCTTCAGACATAAACATCTGGAACAAAGAGGACGGGAGTGACAAATGAAGAAGATATGTGTGAGGCTACAGTCCTCAGGGAGCTCATCTCTTCAGAACAGACGGAGGCTCGCACTGAAAGTGATCCGAGTCTCGATGAAATATGAATTAAACCCATTATATTTGCCATTTCGGGGCGGTGCGATCCACATACCTCACGGATTTTCTCAATGGCTGAGGTGAAGATGTAGAGGATGACCACCCACTCTTGAGCAGAAGGCCATTCCGGCATTTTCACCAGCACCACGTAGGTGTACAACATCAAGTAGCCCAGGTAAAAGAGCTGAGGACAGAGAGACAAGGAAACACCTTTCAACATTGGGCATGGAGTGTCATCCTGTAGGTGGCGCAAGAGAGCTGCTGCTGCGTTTTCTCTTATTATTCTGAAAAATGAAAAGGAGGCTAATACTATTGTTCAAATCCAACACTGATTGAAAAACTGATTTTATGGTCAGTGGAATGCAGATTGCATAAATGGTATATCTTTATTTCCAACATTTATTTTCTTCCAAATATACAAATATAACCAATTTCTGTAACAGCGAGATCCTATACATAAAAACATCCAATAAGCCTTTCACATTGCTAATGCCTTGGATTAAATTAATGATGAAATTGTCTATATGGGACGTTGTGAAATGAAAAGGACCAATTGTGGAAAGTTCTACCATCAGCTGTGAAAGCCTTATTATTCTTCACAATAGAGTATTGAGACAGACGCCACATGTAGCCTGAGGCTCGCCTGTCTGACATACATGAAGATCACATGGTTCTGAAGTGATCCATAACTCATTTTATACATCATTTTTCAATTAAAAAAATAAAATAAAAGACAGGCTGGCCACATTGTGAAGTGTGGGAAACTAATCATTAAGTCTACAATTTAGAAAGTTGCTCAAGCTTGACGTGTGCGGTGTGAACTTTGGGGGAAAGCGGCGAGTCAATGGTGCAGAGCTGCACTGATGTGTTGAGAGCGGGCTGCAAGCAGGCGCAGCAGATGTAGATAAGCTCAGACCCAGGCCACATTATGTCAACTAGCATGTTTCACCGATGGTATCGCCACTTCTTGGGTCTCTGGCAGCGTGAAAAACAACCGTCTGTGCAACTAAATACCCCCGGTGACGAGCCTGGGACCCTGAGAACCAGCCTCAAGCCTGTGCACATTAATAAACATGAGAAGAGGCGAGTAGGACAGTGGGGAAGTGTTTCAGAGAATATTTCCTGTAAAGATTCATTTAGCTTTAGCAGTTCTTCTTCAGGTCTGACGAGTCCTTAATTTGTTTTTTTTTGCATTACGTGGAAGAATAACATTTACAGAAATTCACATTATTAATCTCAGCTTCCAGAAGAAATCCCTCCTCGGAGCCGAGCCTCCTTACCGTCTAATAGCTCGTCGATGAAGCAAACCTTCTGAATTCATTCTAAAGAAGAAGAAGCAGATCACAGCGCTGTGAGGAATGACAGACGGGACAGCAGCCGACTGCTGAGGATCTGACAGCAGGGGAAATTCTGCTCATTCTTTTGGGCTTATAACGATTCGCTGTGACGTGAAAAAAAAACCCTCATGCAGTTGTACTTCCTAAACGTCCCCGTGGGTCGAGACATCTCTGTCCTCTGGTAACCTCCTCGGTGAGGACATGCAGGGACACTGCCGCGCTTCTATATTTAGTGTCTCAAGTCTTTTCTGTGCGTGCGGTTGGCAACGGAGGGAAACACTTGTGTGTGTGAGTGTGTGTGTGTGTGGGGGATAAACTCTTAGGGTTGGGTTGTACCATTTACCATCCAGCACTAATATTCCAAGCCTCGTCATTCATCTTCCTACATTTGACAGACAATCATTTCACACCAGATGCATTAAGTGAGTGTGTGGCGGCACTAACAGCTCATGAAGTTGTGCCATTGAGCAAACCTTTTTCTAGTCATACCTCATATTTAAAAGAACTGCATCAGGCTGCAGGTTGTGCTAAATGACAGACAGGATTTCAGTCATCCTCCCTTGTTGTTTTACATTTGGCACAAGTCTCAAAGCATCAGTATTGTACTACAATAGGGCATTTTACTGAACAGGGGTATGAAAGGTTAGTCCTCTGCTGAAGGGAGCATACCGTGTTGGACCAGAACTTGACAATGGGAGCGTGGTAGAAGGCATAGATCTTCCTGGTCAACGGCAGCTTTCTGGAGCGGACGTGTATCTCCATGTCATTCTTCACCTCCACGTGGTCCTGGGACCGGCTCTCTTTGAAGACGTCCTGCACAGGTTACAAACACCTGAATTACACATTTGAATTCATTTGTAATGCGGGGCCGGGACGCTCTTCATCAACTCCTTCATGCACGAACCATTTGGATGTCCTCGGCGATGTTCTGGAAGTTGTGCTCGCTGTCCTCCATGGTCATCTGGTGGTCGTCCTGACTCTGAGGGATGTGGGCCATCTCAGCCTTCGACTTGTACTCCAACAGGAGGATGGCCGGCGGCACCAAGATGCTCAGGATCACCTGGAAACACACACTCATGTGGGTGGATGTGGCTTTATTTGTCAAGACAGGCGTCTGCATCACACGCAGCCATGGTAACCAGAAACACCGCTTTAGCGAGACAACTCATTCTCTATACAAATGTTTTATGTGTGGCTCATGAAGACGACCAATTAAGAAGCCAACAGGCACTATATCGGATGATGTGTCCCACAAGCTGCAAACATAGAAATATAGGGCATCAACTAAATGTTGTGTGCATTCAAATCATCAATGTACGTCCCCTGAAAGAACCTGGAGGAGATAAATAGGTGATGTAAAACCAAACATCTCGCCATAGTTCCATTATAATGTGTGTACAAGGAAAGAGTTGGGAATGTGTTGCTGTATTGGTGAACCACAAGCTCTTGATTCCTGCCTCATATTCAGAAGCAATGTAGTAAGATGCAGTTGTGAAATGTCTGGCGCCTTCAGAAGACGACTTTTTACGCCACAGCAAAGAGAATCACAACCACTCCTTCACCTGAAACCGGCTAAAATCAACATTTTTAGAAGGGAAAATTCCACATGCAATTAGAGCAAGCGTTAAAAGAACATTTCTACAAGTGTGATTGGACACTGCAGGCACCCCCAGCTCTTTGTTAGTTCCCCCCAAAAATAAAATCTGGATGGAGCATGAACCTTGTACCAGGAGTTCTTGCGCATGTTCAGCCGGCCCATCCACATGTCTGACAGCAGCAGCTGGGTGCAGGTGTGAGCCACGAAGGGACGGAGGTGAGAGGAGACCGCCAGCTTCAGACAGGTGGAGTTGCTCCAGTTCTTCAGCTCGTAGGTCAGCAGCTTCATGGACATGGTCTCGTCCTGCCTGAAGGACTGCTCCAGCAGGTCCACGGCCAGCGTCCCGAACTCACTGAGGAGCACCACTCAATTAGGTCAGGATGCGTTTTTAGAAAGGATAAAACATCCATCTGGATAGTTTGTTTTTATTTATAAACATTACTTTGAGTAATCCTTGAGCTCCTCCGAGGTGTCGTCCACCACGTCACTCTTCTTGGCCTCGTAGCCCATCGAGCGGCACAGTTTGCAGGCCACCAGCGCCTTCGCCATGTTCTCTTCTCCGTGCTGCCAGAAGAAGAGCGACATCTTCTGCCTCTTCATCAGCACGGCCCACACCAGGAGCTCGTTGAAAGGGTAGGGGAAACGCCGCGTCTCGGGGTCGTCGATGTCCACGATCTCCTCTTTGCTCCTCTTCTTGCTCTGCTCGGTGGAAGACTCCAGCTGAGGGAACAAGGAGGCACGTCGCGTTCTAAGTGGACTCTTAAATGTACAGAGAGGTTTTTATTTCAGAGTCCAAAGACAACGCTTTTTGTTTTTGTTTTTACTACCGATTCCAAAAAAAACATCATTCCATCAACAATATACATCTTGTGTACATGTTTTCCAGATATACATCTCAATACATACTCTATACAGGTGAACCTTATAATCATAAACACATTTTAACTGTTTTATTTCCGTTGAAGGGTAAAAACAACATTTGCCATGTGGACCGTGAAGTAAACAAACAAGCCAAAACAAAAGAAATAGACCAAATTAACCAAACCCAAACAGTGCATTAGTTTCAGTGAGCAAAAAAGCAGTGTACCTTGGGTTTGTATGGCTGGGCGGTCTTGATGAAGTGGTTGTGCCTCGTCTTCTCCTTCTTGTCGGCCTGCATGCTGAAAGACTCGTGGTTTTTCCTCAGGTGAGAAGCGGGTCCCACTGTGTGACGCCCAGACCTCTGCAAAGACGAGAAAAATAACATTTAGTGGACGACACCCGAAGGTCCTTCACCGACTTTAATTACAGTTTACAACTAATTTTAATTCAAGAGCACCCAAATGTCGACGTCGCGACGTAGCGTGATGTACAAACGACATTATTCGTGACCTTGTGCAAATTTTAAGAGACCATGAAGCAAACTTAAAATAAATACATCTTTCAATATTAACCAAAAAAAGGGGGGATTAGAAAACAGAGCGACTCGAGATGTTTCAACTTTCTCCACTCACTCGACTGTTGCCGTGAAGATTGTTGTAAATGATCCGGAAGCGTTTGCGGGTGTAGTTGCTCCGGTAAGTCCCGCCCATCAAGTACTCGATGACCAGGCCCACGTCGATCAACGTGATCTTGTAGTTTGGAGGAAGATGACTCTGTAAAAACACGAAGAGGCACGGAAAGCAGCAGTTGAAAATGTTTCTTTACAGCAAGCCGGCGATAAAAAGTGACGTGAACTAAACCGACTACCTGTTTGACATCTCTAACCAGGTGAAGGAGGGTTGGGTTATTGGGGGATTGCTTCTAAAAGAGAGGGAAATACAACAAGCACGTTCACAAATGGACGTCATTTCAATCCAACTCCTCAACCAGAGGCTGGTGTGTGTGTGTGTGTGTGTGTGTGTGTGTGTGTGTGTGTGTGTGTGTGTGTGTGTTGATAAGGTTACCAGGTTGTAGAGCTCCTCCAGCCGATCGATTGTCAGAAAACGGTGCATGCTGACACCATTTTCTATGAGCAGCTTTACAAAGTCCACTCTGTCCATCACCAGTGCGTCCAGCATCGCTTGCTCCAAAGAGCTGACCTATAAACACAGAAAGAAATGCCGCATATATTTTTACAGCAAACTGTCATTTATAAAACAAACACAATTGGTTTGAAAGACCAAAAGAAATAACATACAAAAAAAAACAAAAAAACACAGAATATACAAATCAATTGTTAGAAGAGCCAGCAGTTCCTCTGGATTTAAAACAAACAAGGCCCTGGGCGCTGCTTCAGAAGACGACTGTAAACTGGTTCATGTTACAATCAAGACAAGCAGTTCGTGGCAGCCTGCCTGCACCGGGGCCCCGGGATTTACACACTGAAAACTGTGGCCGTCAGAGTTTCTGGGGTCATTTTGGGTAAGTCCAAAGGTTTTTAACCCAACGATGATGGAGCAGACATCCCTGGGAGCAGTAGCACACACTCACACACACACAGACCAACAAACACGCACACATACCAGGAGCTGCTGTCCGTACACAAACACGTGGTTCTTGGCAATGTCCACGCGGTCCCACGCCAAAGTCAGGACCAGCTGATCGAAGGCAGATGCGTTAGTGCCTGAAACACACAGGTACAAGCATGTGGAAGCTGCAAACAGAGGTATTAAATCCCATACAAGTCCTGCATGTTTCCTGTCAGACACCTGGCAGGATTAGAGCAGGGCAGCAGAGGAGGGCCGGGGCCAGTAAGACAGGCAATTACACACTAATACAACAATAGAGATTAGAATACACAGTAAATCCCGGCTCGGTCCACTGCTGTGCTCTTCAGTAATCTGACTTATTGTCCTTTAGAACCCACCTCAAACAAATGATCATGACCTTTAGTGTGTAGATGTTGAGTAGAAACATGATCGGAGGTCAAGCTGATAAAATATATAATAACATCCCATCTGTTTCAATGCAGCTTTGAACCGTAATGTGATCCAGAGCCAACTAACAGAACTACGGCTCAGTGGAACATGGAAATCTCTCTGAGCGACACCCAAACACTCTTTAGTAGCCTGGAGTCCCTTAGAGGACGAGTTACTGCTGACTGCACCTCCAGCCAACAAATATTGGCTTGGGTGAGCACTGCAGCCACAGGCCGGGGGGGGGTTATCTTTTCACCGTCTGAACCAGCTTCTAACCACTGATTGATCATCAAGTCGCAGTCACTTGTAAATTCCTGGCTTTTGTCTCAAAAGAAACCTGGAATGAGAGTAAACAAGCATGGAAAGATGTGCTGCACCCTGCTACGACCTGGACGACGCCCTGCTCCGCTGTGATGAATAGTGGAAAGGAAGAATTCTGGTGTTTCTAGAGAGCTGGGTGGTAAAATATGTGTTATGTTGCTCCCGTTTCAGATTTCCCATTTTCACAATTAATAACACCAAATCATGGTGAGAACAGACTAAAAGGCTTTTCTTTTCTTTTTTTAAATTCCCACACAGGGAAGCCAAAAGGAGAGAAAAGGCTGTGCTGGACAAAGCTCAGTGACGGACAGTGTTGGAATAAAGAGTCCATGTGAAAGCAGGCAACATGATCTCCTCTGCAGCAGAACGAAAAGGGGCCCACTGGGGGGGGGGGGGGGGCAGTGTTCTCAAAGCATATCTATATCAGAATGAAAACATTACAGTCTTGACAAGTTAACCTCGGAATTCCAACCGCTGCAAGAATATGATTAGACTGAGTCAACTTGATGTGCCTGGGCTCCTCTACGAGGTGGCACAGGGCGTGCAGAGGGAATTCGGTCACCCACCTTGCAGTAAGGCCCTCAGGATGGCCACATCAATGTCCTGGTTTTCCTCGGAGCTGATGTGAAACACAGTGATCTGTTTTCAGAAGAAACAAGATAGCGTTTATTTTCAGGGTCCCACAGAGAAAAGCCACACGAGTCGAGTCTCTGTATGAAAGGTGACGACGTCCAGCGCTCACGGTGGACTCTTGGCTTTTAGCAACAGTGTGAACGCAATAGTTATTTTCTAAATGATTTGACTGGAGTCCACACTGTGAAGGACTGGTGACGGGAGCTTTTATCAGAAACCTCTTTCAGATCAACATCTAAATTGTCTGGCCAGTACCTAATGAGGATGTGACTGTCTGTGATTTCTACAGACCGCAATCGTCCAAGAATTTATGCATAAATCCCCGGAGAACAAAGAGTTTCATGACGTGTTTGGTGTCGGTACAGGCCTGTGCTCCATGTCTGGATATATAGAATCCAAAAACAAACGGTTCATATTTTGATTTGGGGACACAATCAAAAAAATAAATAATTCCAAAACAAACTCATTCAATTTCTACAAAATGGATCATTTCACCTTTTTTTTCTCTTTTGCTCCTTTCTATGTTACCAAACTATTTCCATTCTCCTCTGTTTCCTCCATAAACATAACCAAGTCACACTTAGTGTTTCATATACAAGCACACACACACATTATGTAAATAGTATTTGACGTAGCACTTGTTTGTATTACTTTTGCATATAGAATGTATTGTTCATTTTCACACATCTTTGGAATTGTTTACTGTTTTGTATTGTTTATCTGCACTACCTTAAATAAAAAAAAAAAGAAAGAAAAGCTACAGAGAATTTGAGGCTGCAGGTAAGCAACAGTCACTGTGGTAATTTGATACGCTGTGTTTAACACTCCTCGCTGGGTGGTGGGAGTTTGATGGGGGAGGAGGAACCAGCTGATTGGCTCATTTCTTGGCTCACACTTTTTCAGACGGAACACTACAAAGGCAGAAAACTGTGTGTGTGTGTGTGTGTGTGAGATGTTACTCAGTGTGTCAGCATGACATGCAACAATAAGGTCACATTGACACAACCTCCATCGCCCCCCCACCCAACATTCATATTTCCAGCTTTACTGCAGACTGATGAAGCAGAACAACAGCTTGTAAAAACATGTGTTTCCTCTCATAAAATCCCTCAGATTCTTGCAAATGTAGTTTAGTGTTAACTTCACCAAGAAGCACAATCCAGACAGAGGAACCTGCTCACCAGTTCTTTGCGCTTCATGCACTCCATCAGAGTCTGAAAGAGATGGATGGCGTCGCTCTGGCTGAAGTTGAAGGTCTTCTTGATGGTTGCAATGATGTCCGTCTCGACCCCATCAGGAAGACCACTGGAGGGGGAATTACTCGTATGAATAAAAACATTTTTCAAGCGTTTTCAAAGTGTTGTTGATAATAATTATGTCCCCGGGAAGATTCTCATTCGTTCATGTCCAGGTTGGGCAATTTTTCTTTGTAATTCTGTCCTTGTTTTCTTTACAACTCCCATTTCCTACACAGTCCACATGCTTGAGCTTAAACTGTGCCTCTAAACTCATCTAAGTGTGTGATGGTCCGTCTGTTTGCTCTGTGACAGACTGATGACTGTCCAAAGTTTACCTGCCCCCCCCCCAGCTCCCCTTCCCCTGATTCTCAGTTGGATAAGGTGATATATGGGCGGATAACGTAAAATAGGAAAAGGCATAATATTATTATAGTTTAGGTTAAAAACTTAGGTAAAGTTATCTTGTTTCAATTAAATTGTTGGGGGGGGGGGGGGATCAAATCCTATTTCTAATCTATTAATTTATCTAAACTATATTCATGGAATAACTAAACCTAGTGTACAATCATTACTTTTAATTTAATTTCTCTAATTGGTTATTAAAATGTTTTATATTTTGTATGTACATGTTGACAGCTGGACTGACTTTTTTTTTTTTTTTTTTAAATAGACAATGGAAATCGATATCAAGTATTATTTATCCAGAACAGGCAGAATGCAATTTAGTGGGTCATCTATTGATAGACGAAGTGTAATTGATAAGTTGAACAGTGAAACTGGATCACTGGTTTGTGGATCTTGACCCACATTGAAGAGGGCCTATGAGCAGGGCAATTCAAACTAAATGTCCGTCGCTGGCACACGGACTTCTTTACTTTCTTGCCGATACAGAAATAGAGGAGCGTTATCAAATGAGTTGAAACAAAACTTTAAAACGATGAGTGTGGACGAGGAAATGCAAAATTTTCTACCAGTTTCTCATCTTAAAGCCATTTTTTTTTCTCTTCCAGGACCGATTTTATTGTGAGAATCACTTGAAACGGTGAATAGAGAAAGAAACCCCTTTGTTTCAAATGTGGTGTGTGTGTGTGTGTGTGAATCCTACCCCCCCTCCTCAGTTTGCTTGTGGACGTAGGCCAGTATGTCAGCGGCGCGGCCGGTCCCCTCGCACACCACCACCGGCACCGGGGGGCTCTCCTGGAGGTACTCCAGCACCGTGAGGATCACATTGGGACCGCCCTCAAAGATCAGGGCCACCACGGGCACGCCCTGGCCGATTCCTGCAAGACGCAGAAGCGCTTTCACAACCACGACGCTCTGCAGACAATCTCACTCGGCTGCAGCTCCACCCAAGTGACAGTTTGCCAGAGGTGGATGATAATGGACATCCGTCTCACTGCCGTCGCCTCCATCCCAACAGCAAACTGCCAACATGGCTAAAGAGTTGATCGCGTGTATGTACATGCAGTTTTTGGCCAAATAATGAATCGCAACAGGTTCATTAACTTGAGTGACTTTATGGATTCCAGGTATTTATTTGACGTTGTTTGTTTGACTCTGCTAATGAAAAGTGGAACACATACAATTATACTTAAAAAAAAAAAAAAGTTTAAACTGCAAGGCCGCTTGTCTTACGCGCGTGAATTCTTTGGAGGTTGATGTGCTTCTCCAGGTCCCGCCGCAGATTGACCTCGGCGCCGTACTTGCCCACCGTCCCGTCGTCCACCAGCAGGAAGTGAGAATGCAGATTGTTGAGAACGTTGAGTTTGCTGAGAGGGTTCAGCAGCGTCTGATACGGAGCGACGATCTGCGTGGTGCGTTTACAAAGAGCAGGAGAAGAACAACAACAACATGAAGCCAATGCCACAAGTTTGAAATGTGCCACACTGAATTCTGTGTCTTACATCTCTGCCGATGAGATCGTTCCTGTTTTCGATGACTCCCCAGGGTGCAATCCCGATAGTGCAAATTTTCTTCGACGATCTTGAGCAGTGTTCTTTGAGAGCGTCTCCCACATGCTTTGCCACACCTTTTGGGGGCGAACGCATTGAACAACATTAAACCTTCACTCATTTTCAACCATATTTAACAAATATCACTTTCCCTCTGCTTATCCGTTTCAGTATTCCTCTATAAAAAACTAAAAGAGGCTGCAGGTATCCTCGACCACACAAGAAAAGAAGTGGTTGAAACATCAGGGCCCGGATGACAAACGTGCCGCCGGCGGTCTGCGACAAGCGTATTAGTCCTCCGAGCTGTTTGTGAACCACAAGCCTGGGCTAATAGACCTCCTGGATCCAGCGGTGATTAGTGAGGCCGGGGGACCGTCCCGGACGGTCTGGGTGCCAGAGGGGCATTAAGAGTAATCACCGGTGTGGGTAATTGACCCTGTGAGTAATGACTTAAACACTATGATCAGACCACAGCGTCTTAACGCCGCGCTGTGGCTGCAGACACACCTCAGCCCCGGCTCACTACCAAATGACACGCTGAGGGGGCCGGCATTACACCTTCTGCTACATCAGCGCGTCGCCTTAATGGTGGCAGGAGTGTTTGTGCAGGGAGCCGTTCAGAGGCTCATCCTTCACGAACACTCACTTAGGTTTTTAATTAACATTTGGAGGTGGAATACTTTATTTATTCAGTAGTCATGTCAATAACACCTCCTGTTTGTGAGCAGCATTTTATGTTCAATACATCTTTTTTTCCTCACAAAAAAAAGATAACTGACAGAAACATTGATTTTTTTTCTTGAATAAATCAATTTCCCTCTGGTTTCCCCTGTATGTATTTAGAAGGGACTGATCCTGCAGATAACTAAAGAATCTGAAGATGCAAGAGAAACAAAAGTTACACTTCCTGTAAGAAAATGCCTCGAAAACCTTCAAGGTTGGAATAAAAAGCTCACAACTAATCTAAAATGTATCCTGATACCACATGAGGCCCCACATGGAGCCCGTCTTGCTCTGACCTGTGTTGACCCCCCCGGTGAGGATCCAGGCCCCGGTGGTGACGGCGGCCTTGATGAGGCCCTTCCCCACCACCTGCTTGATGCGAGGGTGAAGCTCAAAGTTCTGCACCCCTCCGTGGACAGAGATGAGGATCTTGGGAAGCTCCATGTGCCACTCCTTCAGCATCAGCCGCAGGAGGCTCTCTGGCCGCGTGTCGTGGGACAGACGAGCATACTGTCCCCCGAAAAGACAAACACCGGAGACATGAAGAAACAAGATGGCTTCACGCTTACCAAGAAGAGAAACGCGACAAAAAGAATCACTTGGGAGTGTAATCTTAATAACCTGGACTTTAGAATAGTTCGGCACAGACAAACCTTTTATTAACCCTTGTGTGGCATTCAAAAAAACTTCCTTATGTGGCGTTCGTGGCTGTTTTCATCCACTAACATTGACAGCCGTAAAACTATATCAGAATACTTTTTTCAACTTTTTTTTGCATAAATCTGCTAATCAACCTCAGTCCTGATCAAAACGACCAAATATTTTTAAAAATATATTTTTAATTAACACTTTAAATGCCCATTTAGAAGATGAAGTCACTGTTTTTGGGAGGGAAAAAACACAAAATTACCTCTTTTCAATATAATAAATGATCAGAGACAAGAAATGTATTACATGTTATCACGGCCTTGCATATGTCAAAGATTAGTAATGTAACTGACTTTGCAGCATACTTAGTTTTTGTGCAGCATCAGCTTTTCCAAAAAACTCCCTTTGGTGGCTGTTTTCATCCACTAACTTTGACTGCTGTAAAAATATATATATATATATAAAGTTGTTTTTGCATAAATCTTTGCATAAATCTGTTAATCAACCTCAGTCCTAATCAAAACTACCAAATTTCTTTTTAAAAATAGTAAAAATGAACCCTTTAAATGCCAATTTAGAAAAGAAAGGCACTGATATGGGAAAAAATACACGCAA
Organism: Blennius ocellaris; assembly: GCF_963422515.1. Lineage (NCBI taxonomy): Eukaryota > Metazoa > Chordata > Actinopteri > Blenniiformes > Blenniidae > Blennius > Blennius ocellaris. Next base: position 7,244,410 of record NC_137650.1, on the reverse strand, counting down.
AATTATCAATTTTTTATATAAAACGTGATCGGACATCGGAATTCTTTTACATGTTATTACAGTCTTGACTACGTCAAAGGTTAGTAATGTAATTGACTTTGAAGCATATTTAGTTTTTGTGCAAAATCAGATTTTCAAAAAAACTCCCTTTGGTGGCGTTGGTGGCTGTTTTCATCTACTAACTTTGACCCCTGTAAAAAAAAAAAAAAATGTTTTTGTATTTGGTAGTTTTGTTCTGGACTGAAGTTGATTAACAGATTTATGCAAAAGTGTTTGAAGAAATATTTATCTGATATATTTTTACAGGGGTCAAAGTTAGTGGATGAAAACAGCCACCAACGCCACATAAGGAAGTTCTTTTGCCGACAGTGTATTATTGACCGAGTGAAAAATTTCAAATAAAATTTTTAGTTTACTTAGTTTTTGTGCAGCATCAGCTTTTCCAAAAAACTCCCTTTGGTGGCTGTTTTCATCCACTAACTTTGACTGCTGTAAAAATATATATATATATATAAAGTTGTTTTTGCATAAATCTTTGCATAAATCTGTTAATCAACCTCAGTCCTAATCAAAACTACCAAATTTCTTTTTAAAAATAGTAAAAATGAACCCTTTAAATGCCAATTTAGAAAAGAAAGGCACTGATATGGGAAAAAATACACGCAAAATTATCAATTTTTTATATAAAACGTGATCGGACATCGGAATTCTTTTACATGTTATTACAGTCTTGACTACGTCAAAGGTTAGTAATGTAATTGACTTTGAAGCATATTTAGTTTTTGTGCAAAATCAGATTTTCAAAAAAACTCCCTTTGGTGGCGTTGGTGGCTGTTTTCATCTACTAACTTTGACCCCTGTAAAAAAAAAAAAAAATGTTTTTGTATTTGGTAGTTTTGTTCTGGACTGAAGTTGATTAACAGATTTATGCAAAAGTGTTTGAAGAAATATTTATCTGATATATTTTTACAGGGGTCAAAGTTAGTGGATGAAAACAGCCACCAACGCCACATAAGGAAGTTCTTTTGCCGACAGTGTATTATTGACCGAGTGAAAAATTTCAAATAAAATTTTTTAAATTGCATGTAAAAGTAAGCTTCCTCAGCAAAAATCATGCCATTTGAGCCAATACAGTGAAAGTTATGGTCAAATTAAGAGGAAAAATGTTTTTTCCCCCAATGCCACACAAGCGTCAAGTCACATTTACACTAATGCACACTGAACAAAGACGCAAAAAGTAGTCCGATGTTCCCCTTTTTTTTCCTTCTCATTTGAAAAAAACCCCAAAAAGCAACAGCAGAGAATCTGCGCTCCTACCTTGGCCCTGTAGGAATGAGACCCTCCCTGGAAGTTGATGACACCATAGGCGTCAGTGGGACTGGCCTCCGTGTGTTTCTCCACCGACCACTCCTCCAGCTCCATGGGCAGGTTGGGATTCTCACCCAACTTCACATCCGAGTACTTGGTGGCCAAGCTGGCGGTGAAGCCAACGTGCTGCCGCACCAGCCGCCCACAACAGCATCTTTGGGGATGAACACAGTTATTTTTTTAACGACGCTCGCACTGTGATACACACACTCGGCTCTGTTTACTTGAGCAAACGCGCACGATGTGACACGGGGCAAATTAAGAGAAAACCAATGATCGTCTTTTAAAGATTTTGAAGAACACAACGTTAATTTGCCTTCATAGCTTAGGACTGGAGAAAACAGCTTTTACCTTAAACTTCCCGGGTCAGAGAAACGTGTTCATAAAATAAAGTCTTGAGGATCAAACAAAATGTACATAAAAAAAAAAGGCTTTTCTAGGTACTTTTATAGCGGACTTCCTGTTGGAGTTGGGTCCAAAGTTAGAGCGCGTGAGTTGTAGGCCTCGACGAGACGAACACATTCCTGTTTGTTGCATTTCTCTACGACATTCCTACAGACCGTGGCGGGCGATTTACATTTTCTAGGTGGCGCTAGAGAGCCATTTTTGGAATTTGTGGGGATTTTTTTTTTTACACAGACTTCGCATTTTCGAGAGCTTTTGAGCGTGTTTAGGGGGTCAAATTTGAGCCGACCGACGAATTTTCTGCTGCGAAAGAATATAAAAGAATAATAATAAAGAAACATTCGAAAAACAATTAGAAGTTTTACTTTTTTTTACTGTCGGGTAAATATTGCACAAAAGCAAAAAAAAAGCTCTTTATTTTGGAAAGTGCAGCAAACTTATGCAATATGTAGTTTTGAGTCTCGGAGGCAGCGAGCAAAACACAAACGTCTCTGCTGGTTTCAGACCAACGCAGTCGTCATTATCCCGTCCGAGCCCACGCTGGTCAAATTGTAAAGTATACTGGCACGCATCTGGGTGTTGCTCTTAAAATGAATGTGGTCGGGGCACACAAGTGGCACATTGCTATCAAGAGGCAACAGCAAGCGAGGCGTGCGACCGGCCGACCGAAAACAGGCTCCAAGTGGCAGCGGCCTCATCTGCTCTGGTGTTAGAAGAAAACATTACCGTGCAAAAAGACGCAGGCTGCACAACATCTGCACAACATTATGCAAGCTCCTCAAATTAGCACTGCATGACAGACACTTCTTTTACAAGAAGTGGAGCTGCTTATAAATCTACAAAGAAGCAAGTTCCGTTTTGGCGATGACTCCCATCCCAACGCATGGTCTGATTTATTTCCTTTGAAATGGTGCCACATCTGTAAGGAAAACACATTAATGGGAGCGCTTGCAAAGCGTCACGCCCATAATAACTATCACAACTCTTCCTGGACAAAGCAACAGCTTCTGTTCACTTCTGATTCTGGTTTGGTGGAGCAGACGATCAAGGCTTCAAGGAACTAGGCTTTAACAATTAAGAGAAATTAAAGAGACTTTCCAATGGTACAACAGTTGTAGGCTTTTGTCTGGACAATTTTCTTTCATATCCTAAAGACAGTACTTTATTATTAATCCAATAAAAACATTGGCGTTCCACAAGGTACTATATTAGGCCCGTTACTGTTCTCACCATAGATGCTTCCTATACTATATTTATACTATACTATACTATACTATAGAGGCAGTGTAAATTAAAACCATAGCATGAATAACCACATTATATTGATACACAGTTGTATTTAAACAGAGAACCAAGCGATAGAACGACATTAAATAAACTTACTGTATATCTGGCTGACATAATGGACTGGATGAAACTGTTGCATTCTGTTTTTCTGCACCAAATATAAGAAATTCTTTACCACTTTATATTCACCTGGCACCGGCTGTGAAATTTGAAAAAGCAGCCGGTGCCTTTTTACTGGGATCAGCGTTCTCATTAACCTTGTGATACAATGGTGATATTATTATTATTATCTGGTTTAGTTTCATTCGGTCCTGTGTACTTTTAAAGTTTCCCATCTTAATGTTGAATTTCTGTTAAATTATATTCTTCTTATGCATTTTTAAATTGTGAATGACTTTGAGCTGCACTATAAGGATCAACAGTGCTTTACAAATGAGTCTATCATAATAATTATTGTTAAGTATTGTTACAATAAAAATGTCCTTTCTCCTGTGAGCAGTACTGAGAACTTGCATTACCGTTCTAATCGAGAGACAGTTTTAAAGGGGTCATACTAAATTCACAAAATTCAATTTGTAATGGTTTTCCAACAGTACTAATCGTCCCCAGACTTGGGCCGACGCCCCAGAAGAGAAGAAAGTGTGTCCTCTCTCTCCCTGGCTTGTTCCAGGTTTTAAAAAGTGTGTTGCTCCAACCAGCCAATCAGAAATCAAACCCTATATAGTGTCATCGGGGGTTTAGCCAATCACAATCAAGGTAGGCTCCTCCCGTTGACTCCTCCCACAACCAGGCAGCTCTGCTCTGGCACATGGCACCACGAGAGGAAGTACGTCCTCCTCTTCCCATAGACATGGGCATGTGTGGGCGGAGCCAGTCCAGCTCACACAGACACAGCAGATTCTCAATGTAGCTCCTATGATCCAATATTCTAATGGAGGAGAATCAAGGAGAAGCAATGAGCTTTGAATACGATATATTTGGAGCAATGAGACCATGTGAAAGTTTTGAAAAGCTGAATAATATGACCCCTTTAATGTGTACAGAGCTGTTGCAACTTGCCAACAAGCTTAGGAAGGGGTTGTCTTTCCCGAGCCCCGTTTCTTGTCATTTCTGGCAATAAAAGGAATGGAAAGCTTAAAAAAAAAAGATAAATCAAAATAAATAACACTAAACATAACAAAGACTTATTGAAAGCTATAAAATACACATGAAAACATTTGTACAAAACTGTAAAACAAATCAGTCAACAGTTGAGGGCCGTTTGTTTGAAAAAGCTTTGACCTTTAACTTGTGAGCCTATGGACCTAAAACAATAAGTGACTTACAGCATAGTTTAATTAAGAAAAGTCTGGCGTTCCACCGAACACAACAACAACAAGTTGTGTTGGTGCACCGAGTTGAAAGAAGACGGAGCGACGTGGAAGTTATTGATTCCTAAAATAAACAGATGTACGAACTAAGAGGAAGCAGAAACAGCAGCAGAGATAAACGGTTAGTAAATAGCACATTACAGCCAAAAGTAGTGGATTCCCATTGAGGTGATAATGTCTAATAGATGCAGGTTTGTTTCCAACGCTGGCTGTTACACACTCAAACACATATATGTTTTATATATCTCACTTAAAATACAATCTGATCCAAGTGTATTTATTTGAAGATGTTTTCCTTTGACTTTATCAATATTAACCGAGTTCGTCGTCACAATGCATCTCCAGAAATTATCCAGACTAACAATCAGTGAAATGATGATGCAAGAGGCCGTGATGACAGTGTGAGTACGTGTTTCTGCACTGGCAACCCGATATATGGAGCGAATAAAACCTCATTAGTTCAGCATTGATTACAAGCCACAACAGCTGCAGTGCACAAACCTAAAGAGCAAATCACACAACCAGCTTCAGCTTTTATTCTGACGACTTTTTTTTTTTTTTTTTACTTTCATCGTGCCAATGATGCCCCCGTTAATGTGTAAACAAACTTAAGCCCTTGTGCTTTCTCACCACCTTTAACTGCCTTTAGGGAGCCCGTGCATCCTGACACACAAAGCCTGGAAGTTAATTGTTTCCTGAGCGGGGTCTGTTGTTCACTGGACATTACAATGTGAAAGGATTTCTCTCCGGGCTGTTTGGGGTGAAAAATGAACCCGTTTGTGCACTTCCTGTCAGGTCGGTCCTGTCAGGTGACAGAGAGCGAGTGACGCAATCTTTGAACGGAGACTTACCGGACGAGCTGCTGGCAAATCTGGCATCCTGGAAGGCATCTGGAAAGGAATGTGACATTAATGTGATTCCAATCTTAATGATAACGCAACGTGAAAGGGCTAATGTCAGTGTTGGGTGAGAGAAACATTCCCAGTCCACCAGGTTGGTAGGGGACTTTAGGAAAGCTCAGCAGGTTAAACTGGCCTTTAAACTGTGTAGAGTTATGAAAAGCCTGGGGGGGGGGGCTCTGGCGGTACATGTTAAATGTTAAATGTTAGGCATTGAATCATCTACCAGGAGCAAAATATACAAAAGTTAAAAAAAAAAGAAAAAGAGTGGCAAATAATTGATGACAAAGATAACACAGGAAAGAGGCCAAGAGTCACCCTGTTAACATGTTAACTTTAAACAAACGAAAAGCACACAACTGATTGACAATGTGACAGAACAGTAAAACCTGAGGCATGTTAACCCTTTACTGAGCTCCTGGAATAGTGGGAATGTCACAAGATATCCTTAATTTTCAAGTATTTCAATAAATGGCCTTTTAGAGGAAAAATCTCAAGTGAGAATTAAAAAAAAAAGAAAAATATGAGATGATTCCTTTTCCTCTGTCTGGTTCTCAATTACAAACTGTTCAAACCAGCCGTGACCTTTAACGGAGCCATTATGCCGGTTCTTCTCGTGCACATGAATGAGCGCCCTTCATTGCAGGCCAAGAAGAAGCCTACTTGCAATCTTAGCACCACATTGTAAAATTCCAGTACGTCCACTGTAAAGTCCTGAAAACGGCGAACAAAGCAGGATCGGCATCGGAATTTCACATCCACATTCAGACGACATTGCTGTTACACCCAAGTCCAGGTACAAAATGTCACATTTGCATGCATTGGCATTAAAACATTTTGAGATAATAATGGGAAATCAATGTAAAAATTCTATAGCGGATATGAAGAATACGGGACACGGTGGTTCATCACTTCAATCAGTAATTACAGTGACAGACATAAACATTAAAACAGACTCATTTTCCCCTTGCAGAGTGGTGGTTAGGGTTTGGTCCTGCTCTGACACACACCGTGCAATTACACCGTTTCCATGGCGATCGCCATGGAGGACACACAACAGTGTGGCGGCTCCGGCACATACCTGTGGGGGTCCTTTGACACTGGAAGTATGTACACACATTCCCTCTTGGTGAAAGTGCTTTCTATCCAGGGTTTCTGGGACTGTGGACAAAAGGGAGAGAGTTTGTGTTCAGTGGACGGCCGCTGACGTCCCTCGCGTCGCTGCGCGTTGCTCCACCGTGTTTATAAGCGAAGGGATTTCATAACGGCGGAAGATGTCGAAACTGCTGCACGATGCAGTGTTTGCACAAACTGTGCAAACATTTACGCACTTAAGTGCAGCACAAGAAGATAAAGGAATAAATACAGCGGTACATGTACGTCTCGCATTGGTTTTTTTCTCCCCCCCAGAAATGATCCGTACCAATGAACTTGACGATATGAACATAAAAAGGATTAGAGGACCTATAAAAACATGTGAAAATGACGATTGCAAATGAGAAGGCACATTAAAAAAAAAAAAAAAGGTAAATACCTTAAAAGGACATTTGCCAACAAAACAATCACACTCCCTAATCCCAGTTTTTCATCACGAGGATTTACGTTACAGGAATTTTCAATTAATGCTTCGGGGCCGTGTTGTTCCTCCGGTACAGCTCAGAGGAACCCAGGGGTGATTAGCAGCATTAATCCCACACAACACAAAGAGGGAAACCTGCAAACACCGTCACCTGCTCCACGCCAAAGCATTTCAAAGATTTGTCAAACGGAAACATACGGCATCGCAGCAAGTTTACTGCACACAAACTAAGACGAATCCACAGAGTGGATTAATAAAAAACAATAGAATTGCTCCAGATAACTGGTTCAGGACAGATGTGGGAGACAGACATGCACTCCGACAGCAGAGAGCTGTAACGCACACTCCTCAACAAGGATTCAGTTTTGCCAACAACAAAAAAAAGCAGATGGTCCACAACATAAACAAATGGGTTCCCACTGTGATCCCACGGCTGGACGGGAGCCAGCGAGCCGCCCGGTCCCTACCTGGACGTCCTCCTCTTCATCTCTGTGTTTAAGGGCTTTGTACAGGAACATAGCAGGGCTCCTTCATGCATCTCCTGGACAGACCACAGTCACCGCAACCCTTCCCCTGGAGCACTGGCTCATCGGCAGCAAACGCACTGCACACCTGCTGTCTGACGGTCGTCCGCGCTCGTCTCAAAGTCTACGGGGACTCGGTTACCGTACAGGTCCGGCCCCGGTTAACGGCTGAGTGATCAGCGAGAGGCTGCAGCCTCCAAACTTCATCCACAGTTAATCTGTAAGAAGCCACTCGAGGGGCAGATGAATGTGTCTGAGACGAACTAGATATTATACCCGGGCTGGGGAGAAAGAAGCAAGGCAGGCGGGGGTGTGGGGGAGGATTAGTGGAGAGGCAGAGGCCTCAGTGATATATACCTAGTCGTCTACTGATGACACCCCACCGACTGTGATTCACGCAGCAAAACACAAAAAACCCTCTCCCAAAGGCACCGCGGTGACTAACTCTTTAAGAGGCCTTTATTTTGAAACACCTGCTGAAGTGGCATACAACAATCAAAACATGGTAATCTCAAGAGGCATGAAAGACTCTTTATGAATCGTCCACAGCTAAGATCTGTTCTACCGGTGGACTTTCAGTAATGCTAGAAAAAAGTCTTCAGGAAAGAGTTCATAGTATAAATATTAGATCTGATCTTATGTATACATGAATACCGTTTCAACAAAAGGGAGAAGCTATTCAACTTAAAACTTTTACTCTTTTGGAACACAAGTACTCTTGGAATTTTTCACAAACCACAAAAACCACGTTAAAGAATATCAGGTTCACAAACACTGACCACTTTCATTATAGATGTATTTTTGACAGAATTGGATGCAACAAGCCAGGTTTGTCACACTCTTTTGTTGGGAGTAAATCATGAGCTGTGCAGACGGAGTTATCAACCCTTCCTATCTTGATATATGTTTTAAATGTCTCACTGAAGACTTAGTTAACCACACAACGTAGACAAACCCACAATTATCAAAGCTACTTATTTTGGAGTTAAAGTAAGAGTAAATGCAGTTCAGTGTTTACAGAAGCTATATATTCCACATACCCAACCCCGAATAGCCCAAACTCACAATTAAGTTTGAAAACATCCTAAAGACCTGAAAGAGTTTTTTTAATTACTCAGTTGAAGCTCGGCGAGCTGCGAGGCTACCTTGGGCTCTGGAGGATGGGGACTGGGTTGGAAAGTCAACGCTGTCCTGTGGACATGAGGAGGCCCGTGATGAGGTAAGTGAGGTAGGGCTGGGCAAGTCGGCCTCAAAACAAAAATCTGTGATTTGGACTTGATTTTCAATTTTCTCATTGCACTTTAAAAATGAATGCAAACATCCGATATCTTGTCAAAAGTGCAACTTTATTGCTGTGATTGTCCTCGGAACTAAAATGTATATAAACAATCTCAAAATAAAAAGTAAATGAGGCTCTGTCATTTAACAGATGCAAGCTTTGACCCAGCTTTAAGTAAATGTGCAACAGCTACGGAAGCCAGCCCTCATCATCAATCAGGATCATCTAATCAGACCCTTTACCTGTTATATATTGTAAATACTGAACAGAAAGAGTCGACAGTTTTGCCACTTTAAGGTGTTTGGGGTTTTTAATCATTGTCCACATTGTTTTAATATTCCAGATCCTCTTACTTGTCTTTATCCTGTACTATGTGGAGCTGCTGCGGTCGTTTCACCGCCGTATTTAGGCCAACAGGGTTTAGTTTTTGGACCAAGTGCAGTATGACTGTGCCGGTATGAAAGCAAAGGTAAGCCCCGGACCAGATGAAAGCTTTCGCCCCAACAACAGCCTGAAGAGACATGAACGATGCAGAGTGACGGTAATCGCAGTAAGACTGCTGATCAGACGCTCCGTGTGTCGTATGTCACAGGTTAGAGACGAGGAGGGTCGGGTATGATGAGCAATACTGAGGACTTCATGAATGCACATAAAGCAACACGCTACAATATGAACCATGTGATTAGTAAATGCTAGAGAGCGACTTGAGTCCCTTCATCAAACCTCAGCAAGCCTGTGACAATTTCGTCTCTACCAACTACTGTGAAACCCCAGGAGTTCTCCAGTGCAGGATGAAGAAGGTCTACAGGGGCATTATTGTAGCTAAACCATTTGTCAGTGCGTAAAGAGTCGTCTGTCTGTATTTCAATCCGTCTGTCCAAAGTCAAGAGTTATCAATGTGAACCTGGATCGGGAAAAGTCATCTCATAATTTATGTCTGGAATTAGGTATTTAAATGTGTAAAAAAAAAAAAAAAACCTCATCTGTATTATAATTTGGACATGTAATAAGACTGGTCAATGTGTACAAAGACTTGTCAATTCTTAATCGTCAGGGCTGGACATTAAGGCTGTGTCCCAATTCTCCCCTTTAGCCCTTCATCTTACCCCTCCCCCTTTGAAGAGTCAGGGGTGTCCCATTTCACTATTGTGCAGAGGTGGAGGGGTGAGGGGAAGGGCTATTCACCCCTCTAGACGAAGCGTTTATAGATGCACACTTTAAACAGAGGGGTAGGAGGACATGGCGCCGAAGGACTCGCATTTCACATATATACGCTTCTAAAGTTATATAAACCTGCTGTGTTTTATACTAGTAAGAACGGCAGTAGCGCTGCCGTATGTAGCTTCCGTGTGTATTTGTTTGGTAGAAACCGTGTTTATAACATTTTATTATTACACTGTAGAGTTCCAAAGTCTTCTAATGTGGGTGTTTTGAAAACAGGGACCCAGAGCAAACAAGGAAGCTCCTCCGAGCAGAGGGAGAGGGGGGTCCCAAATCTAAGGGCTGAAACTGACTTTGCCCTCGTTTTGGAGGCGGAGGGCTAAGGGGGAGACGAGGGCTAAGAATAGAATTGGGATTGGCCCTAAGACTTTCCCGAACATCCGGAGCTAGTAAAAGCTTTGCTCAGGCAAGTGAATCATCCACCCAACTTGGCCACATTGGCTCGTGGTTTTTTTGGCGATATTTTGTCGTTTTCCCCCGCCAAAAATCACTTGGTATCGCCAACAGATCACGCGCATGAACAACGATGATAGCGTGGGAAAATGCTTGACCCTGATCACAGCCTCTATTCTCTTCCCGACCCGTGTTCCCCATTCCGGTCAGTGACGCTGCGTCTTACCCGGAAAACATGCATTTTGATTGGATAGTGTTGTGTAATTCCTCGGGAATCCCTCGAATTACGTAGTCGGGGAAACTCCTCGTCGTCTGCCATTTTGACTTACGTCAACATTCAGATTGTCACCCGATCGTATTAAAAACTCATTCCTATTCAACACATAAAAACTCAACCGTTGAGCCATTTTGCCAGTCATGTGTGATTCCTCCAGATTAACACTTTGCTAGCCGAGCCTGGCGACTGAGCAAAGTGTTGCAAAAAGTTATGCAGGTTTAGGCCCTGAAAAAAGAATCTCCCCATGGTTCAAATAATAGAAGAGTTAATAATCTCCAGTTTCAAATCGGGTCCTTTGGCACTTTCAGTGCTCGGCCACTAAATACACATTCTGCTATTTTGGATTTCAGCCTCTGGTTTTCCAGGAACTGACAATCAGCTGCCTGGTTGCCACATGTCATTGCCAAGTTATATTCAAATGAAATTCTGCAGCTCCCATCAGTGCACAGTAAAACTATATCTTTCGGAAAGACAGCTCACCCTCACAGTTCAGGGTTTATCAGAGACCACCGCCAGAGTCCAGGAGTGTTGATGACGAGATGACCGACCAGCAGCGCCCTATTGAACACGTGAGCGATCAGCTGGTCTGTGCTCCTCACGCCATCTGACAACTGTCTGGACCGTCACACCGTCACCACAGCAACTCTTCAGACGTTTGAGAAGATTTGCTTTTTTTAAATAAATGTATATGACCAACTCGATACTTGTTGAACAGTCATTATTGTCGTGTTGTTGACTTTCTTCATGACCTTATCAGGTCTTAAACACAAACTGCCAGAGCGGCGCTTCACACTTGGGCAGTGAGGGGAGGTCTACTTCGCTGGGACAGGAAGATTTTTAATGAAACACCTCTTGTCTTTTTGATCCCACACAGTCTAACCAAGTGTTAATGATGAAATGGGACTGTGCTCTGCTAACCTGTAACCATGGCACCTGAGAATGTCAGCCAACAAAAGACTTGAGCTTCAAGTGCCGCTGACACACACACTTCCCCTTCCTCACACCCACCCTCTTCCTCCGAGGCTTCAGGTTTTTCATGACTCCGTCCCGGTGCAGACTGAAGCCCAGCACCTTCCCGCCCCTCGGAGCTCGACATGCTGCAGGTTTCGTTTGCGATTGGTCGAGAGCGTCTGCAGGAATGTTCATATCTTCTTCCCACCGTCATCCTCCAGCAACCCTCGAGTGAGAGAACGCCGCCAGCTGACCTCCTCCTCGCTACGCCCGCTTCAGCCACACGGCCAGTCATTCAGCCCGTCGCTCCTCCACCCCCGCCCCGATGGGACGATAACATCTGGCCTGGCAACCCCTCCACCCGTTTAAAAAGAGTGGAAGCAACGGGATCAGCATTTCACTGTGAGCCGCAGCCCAACAGAAGGAGAGTTCTCAATTTAATAGAATTCTAACAGTTTACTGCTGTTGAAGTGACTGAACTGGCGCCTCAACAACGTCCACATCCTTCCTAATACAAGACACATTAACATCTTAAAGACACAAGCTGACCTTTCCAGTTTCAGATAAGAAATACAGTATCTTTTCCTATGAGGACAACAACAGCCTCACTGATGTGAGGCTGAAGTGTGGACTGAGAACTGGGGCATCTCACACGGTACACTGAGCTAAAGCTCTTGTCAGGAAATTCTCCATCCAATAGTCTCAGTTTAAAATGAGAAATACTGCAGCAGGCAGTTTGAGTAGTGATCAAAAATCTTAACTGTGGTGAATGTGACATTTTGAAATGCCATTCAAAAACATCTGGTCATTTTAACTTAGACTTTAATACATGTATAATAAAATGCTACTAATCCAAAACACAAGTGCTTCTAACCGGCGCGAATCAAGGCCATTTTTCACAACAAAAAATTATTTCCATTATCCAGAGCAAAGCCACACATATGAAAGAAAGGCAGCAATTTCAGCAGGTTCAAGCATTTTTCTTTTAGGTTTTCCTGGTTGGCGCAAGAAATGTTAGAGCAAATATTTGCCTCAGTAGTAAAAACACAAACAAGGTGTGAAGACTTGACCCTGACGAAATGTAGGTAAACGTGGAAATTCCTCCCAGCAACACGGCTCTTAAATCTTAACAACATAACAGGCTTTTTAATAACCATTTAATTACGACACAATCAATCGAATGCTATCAAGACTTATCAATTTTCCATCCTTGAAACATCTCAGTTCAGGTCCACAATTGCCGCCCATAAAAGGAACATCAAATAGAGAGGATTGAGTTCACTTTGAGTATTAGATAAGAAACACACACACACACACACAGGAGCCCGTCCAGTCATAAGACCAAAGTGTGACGGCTCTCCAGCTCCCTCCCTTGTGACCCCCTGGGCAGAGCTCTGAAAGGCTGCACAGCATGGGCCGACACAACGTTAGCATGCCACCCCGGAGCCCTGCGAGTAAGACGCTGCCGAGGCCAGCGCTTGTACGGCATGTGACGCTTGTTCCTCTCTCAACATCTGCTGCTGGTCATGTGAGCTTACCAATGCCCAGGTTCCAGCGGTCTCCTGTGAGGGAGATAGCAGCAGGGCCAGTGCCACGTTACTGAGGCAGTACGGCTGCTCTTAAATTATAGGGCACGCCATAAAGGTACGCAAATCTCTACTTGGGTTTAATATATTGGTTAATATTATAAACATGAGATAAAAAGAGAGCGTATGCTCTACGGGCAGTAAAAAGTGCATGTGGTCAGCATTGCACAGCGAGACGACGCGGTCAGCTGGGTCATATGAGAGCTGAGGCGCTCCATTCAGAAAATCAAACTGTGGCTGCAACCTATATTTGTGGAAAAAAACCTGTATCGGTCATCTTCGAATGGCCTTGTTGTTCATGCTGTGAACGATGCGAGTTAGATCCCGAAAGTCGGTAACGAGCCCCCGTCCCTCTGCAGGCTCACATGCACACGATGCAGGCGGTGCTGGAGTCTATTCCGGAGCACCACAATAGTGACGCAACATCACTTTCTCCCAGCAAAGCCCAGGCTGGTGACCAGTTAAACCACCCACTGTTACATAAGAGACAGCACCTGGCAGCAACTGAGCTCCATCACAGATTTGGTAATAAAATCATGGCGACTGCTCTGATGTGGAGTTGAAGTGGCGGCGCTGCAGTAAGACGGCTCGGGGCAGCAGAGCCTTCATCCAGGGTTAAGCTGGGGCCATGTGACGGACTCAGGCCTGCACTGTGGGAACTGGGACTGAGAGGACTGGCTGAGGAGCTCCTCTGGAGACCGACTGACTGAATGAAGGCAGATGAAAACGTTCACACTGGGATGTGTCATGCAAAACTACATATGTGCCTCCTGATTTTGAACATCCTCATTAGAACCACTGCACTACTACTTTCACAGTACAGACGTGACGTCTCTCCTTCCAACCAACCGTCCTCAACCTGGGCGTCACACCGACACCCAAGCTGCTCCCGGTGGAGTGTCGATACTTCCAATGGCAGCCGTCACCACTGAATGTGACGGGTTGTGTGAGGTGGATTAAGAATTCTTCGAGTGAAATATGCTGCATCAATGGAATCCACTTACAATTTGTAAACAACTTGTTTTGACTAATGTTGCCACGGTCACACATACTATATTACTGTATAAGTACATGGACGTGATAAGTGTCACTATCAAACAGGGCAGCGATGGCTCAGTTCCTGGACTGGGTTGTCCCTCATTTTGGAAGCTGCAGGTCTGATCCCCATCTGTCTACATGTTGAAGTGTACTTGAGCAAGACACTCGACCACAAACTGCACCCTTGCATGGCAGCGTCCTCCATTTGTGTGTGGATGTGAATGACATTGTTACGTTTTATGGAAAAGTGCTATATAACTGACTTGTTTCACCATAATTCAGTTGAAACTGCAAAACAGAAAAACATGACAGCTTTTCCAGACGACAAGAAATGTCAAAGGTTAATGACAGAACTGTGTTGAGCTCAACAATCACATCATGTTGGAATGACAAGTCAATATTATCACGAAGTTACATCGACATAAAGCGTCACGTGAGTCAGAGCTGAGGTTTGAGGGTCCTGGCGCTGCAGGAGCAGTGAAGAACCAGACGTGAGGTTCTTGTGGGGGACGAGGAGGCGAAGAGGGGAAGTCACATCCCACCGACACCGGGGTCTGGGACAGGTTAGCAGCAGCAGGCCTGCACCGTGTCCCGGCAGACAAGTCACGAGGGACTCGCAGATGTTGATCCACACGTCAACACCACGGCTTCGACACCACGGAACGTTTGTTTGACCCCTGACAAGGAGCACAAAGGTTCCGGGTCCGGACGCAGACCCGGAGCCACTCCGGGCGGCAGGTTTGACGCGTTACTGACGGCGGCAACGTGTCTCTCCTCCGACAGGCTGGAGAGAACGACTAACGAGTTGTTTCACGAGTCGTGACGAGCTGCTGGAGAGAAGGAAACACGCGCCGGGTGTGTGTATCGGCTGCGTGGCGGGACGGCAGCGGCGCGAGGAGCCTCCAGCTGCCGCGGCTCGTGAGCCTCCCGGTGAACCGAGCGGTTAGCTAGCGAGCTAGCTACTTAGCCTGCTAACGGCGCTACTCGTCTCTTCCCCGGACCCTCCGTCATCCTTCACGCGCTGCTCTCCCCCGACCGACCGACCCACCGAGGCCCGGCGGAGCCCGCACACAGTGGGCTGACTCAGTACAGATCAGCAGGACCCGGCTGGTCCTGACAGCCGAGGGGTGGGGGGTGTGGGGGGCACACATGCGGGGAGGGGGGGGGACCCGCAGGTCGGAAAGCCCCCGGTCGTTCACGGTGTTCCGCGGCAATTCAACATGACGATAAAGCCACCGGAGGCGGCGGCAAGGGAGCCCCGCGGCGGCTCACTCACCATCCTCTTCACCGGTGAGAATCAGGAAGAGCTCCGTCGTGGCTTTTATCCATCTATCGGCGGTGCTCTCGGTTAGCCCTGGAAGGAAAGCCCGGTGGAGGTTGGAGAGATCCGCTTCGGCTGCAGCTCCAACGGAAGGTTGCTTTTTCATAATTGTGCGACTCCAGACTGACGCTGCGTGACGAGCCGGCTGAGTCAGCCAGCTCCGCGTCACGTGGCCGGGGCGGGGCCAGCGGCCACGTGTGCGCTTTGTTTTACACACAGGCTGCAAACACACACCGCCGATTCATCTGGCCGGGGCGTCACGCGACCCCCTCACCTGAGAGAGCCCGTTTTATTATACTGCTACCCCACACACACGCAGGTAATACACTCACCGATATCTTAACGATATCACGATTCTGCAACATCTGGTATCGATCCGATATTATTGTTATCATCATCATCATCATCATCATCATCATCATCATCATCATCATCATCATTATTATTATTATTATTATTTCTTTTTTTAACTTTATTGCACAAATAGGAAACATCGGAAAATGCAAAAATAAAACAAACAGACAGTGCTCACAAATAATATATTAATATAATCTTAAGCTTTATGACAGCTACTTATAAAGTATAATGAATACAAATGAGAATGACGGTTTAAAAGAAAAAAGAATATAATTTAAAAAAAATACAATAGGAACCAAGGAAGCAGAGGGCCTCATTATTCTTTTTCTTAAGAGTTCTTTAAACATCTTGACAGTTCATTGCTTTTTTGTATGTGTTTATGTTGCTTAGTGTTTAAATGTGTTCTTTAAATTCAAGATAGGAATGTCACAAAATGTGGGTTTACCTTTGCTAATCTGCATTTGTGACTGTGAAATTTTCCAATTACAATTATTAAATTAACTATACATTTGATGTCCTTATTTTTATAATCATAATATGCAATTACACTTATACGGTCAATTTGAACAAAATGTTTAGTGTTACACAGTATAAAATTCCCAATTTTTGTCCATGGGGTAGTTGAATAAAAAATAAATGACTTAATGATTCATTCTCACTGTTACAAAAGATACATTTATTTTCAATTTCTAAACATTTTGATATGTTATATGTATGTTTTGCAAAACATTAATATGTACTTGCTTAATTTTATTGCTAGTACAACATTTGTATGGTGATCCGATATCTAAATACTGGGCCAAGTTTTGCACGTGATGTCAGAGAAATAGCGGCACTACTGGGACAGCCATTTTGGACTCCCCCTGACTGTAAACTACACACTGAACCCTGACTGTAAACTACACATGGAATTCTTACTGTAACTACACACTGAATTCTTACTGTAAACTACATGCTGAACCCTGACTGTAAACTACACACTGAACCCTGACTGTAAACTACACGCTGAATTCTGACTGTGAACTGCACACTGAACCCTGACTATAAACTACACACTGAATTCTTACTGTAAACTACACGCTGAACCCTGACTGTAAACTACATGTGGAACACTGACTGTAAACTACATGTGGAACCGTGACTGTCAACTGCACGCTGAACCTTGACTGTAAACTACACACTGAACCCTGACTGTAAACTCCACGCTGAACCCTGACTGTAAACTACACGCTGAACCCTGACTGTAAACTACACGCTGAACCCTGACTGTAAACTACATGCTGAACCCTGACTGTAAACTCCACGCTGAACCCTGACTGTAAACTCCACGCTGAACCCTGACTGTAAACGACACGCCGAACCCTGACTCTAAACTACACGCTGAACCCTGAATGTAAACTATATGCTGAACCCTGAATGTAAACTACACGCTGAACCCTGACTGTAAACTACACACTGAACCCTGAATGTAAACTACATGCTGAACCCTGAATGTAAACTACACGCTGAACCCTGACTGTAAACTACACACTGAACCCTGAATGTAAACTACATGCTGAACCCTGACTGTAAACTACACACTGAACCCTGACTGTAAACTACATGCTGAACCCTGACCGTAAACTCCACGCTGAACCCTGACTGTAAACTACACGCTGAACCCTGAATGTAAACTACATGCTGAACCCTGACTGTAAACTACACACTGAACCCTGAATGTAAACTCCACGCTGAACCCTGACTGTAAACTACACGCTGAACCCTGAATGTAAACTACACGCTGAACCCTGAATGTAAACTACACGCTGAACCCTGACTGTAAACTACACACTGAACCCTGAATGTAAACTCCACGCTGGACCCTGACTGTAAACTACACGCTGAACCCTGACTGTAAACTACATGCTGAACCCTGACTGTAAACTACACGCTGAACCCTGAATGTAAACTACATGCTGAACCCTGACTGTAAACTACACACTGAACCCTGAATGTAAACTCCACGCTGAACCCTGACTGTAAACCACACACTGAACCCTGAATGTAAACTCCACGCTGAACCCTGACTGTAAACTACACGCTGAACCCTGAATGTAAACTACACGCTGAACCCTGACTGTAAACTACACACTGAACCCTGAATGTAAACTCCACGCTGAACCCTGACTGTAAACTACACGCGTAACCCTGAATGTAAACTACACGCTGAACCCTGACTGTAAACTACACGCTGAACCCTGAATGTAAACTACACGCTGAACAGTCCCACTTTTGGCATAATCTGATGTGACACCAGAGAAGGTGGTATCTGGGGTGTTGCTGCAGGCTGCTGCACTAACAGGGAACGTGTCCAGACCTTTCATATGAACCCTGAGAGCAGAAGAGAGAGGTTACAGCTGTGAGGAGGGAAGGCTGGGAGAGAATTTCCTTTTCACATTTCATATGGTAGTTTGTTTCTGTGTGGATAGTTTTTTATGGTTCAATTTCAGAGGTTAGTCTCTCCTGTTTCAGTCTCCAGACCGGGCCTCGGGATTAAGGGACTGTGTCATGCTCAGCACCCATAGCATTTATTTTACTTTAGTCTTTGTACCTAGAATCTAGACCTGCTAGACCTGCTAGACCTGCTAGACACCAGCAAACTGCACATCCAGGTTGCTTTACCCCACAAGAAAAAAGGCAACCAGTGTGCACAAAGCGGCGTATGTAAACAACAACAGAGCATTCATACTGCCGATGAGATTTTTAGATATTGCGTGCTTGTTGAGAGTGACGTAAATCAGTGACCAATCAGCAGACGGCAGTGTGTTGCTCCTCCTTCTGGAGCCTTTCTTCAGAGCTAAACCACTGAGATGTGGTCAAACCCTGGGCTAGCGTTCTGTCCGGACCATGCAAAGTTGCAGATACGATCTGATACCATCACTTTGTAATATTAAAGGTTAATGCATCGTCAAACTGCTAAATCTGTATGAATCTTCATGACCTTTACATGTTTGGTTTTTTTTAATGATTTTTCCTTTGGTTTATTAATTCATTAAAACCCAGAACAGAATTTGGAAAAAGTTTATAGTGAATCAGAAAAATCCTTTCAATATGTTCAACCGATTTTCTCCCATACATTGTAATGTCTGGATTTATTTTTTCTAAATTAAACAAAGTGTACAAAAAGTGTCACTCCAGAACAAATGAGCACAAAGCATCTGTCAGGTGGAGTGTTCAGGGTGGAGCAACACACATCCAGGAGACAACCTGGAACTACGTATTGATCTCATTGCAGTGGTGTAGTTGGATATCAATACCAATGTAGGTGTTGATATTATTGATATTTGGATGGCTCCGCCCACCACTACATCACAGCACTGTTGTAGACCACCGCCCACCTGGCTCCTTTATATGGCGGGATAATGTCATCAAGATCAACTAGACCTCAATGTACCAAGAACAAGAGTCAATCACTGGTTGTAGGAAGAAACGTTTCCTCATCTAAAATAAAAAAATAAGCAAAGAGCTTGAAAGTGTATTCAGTCATTTCATTTGCATATATTTACTCAGGAGAACCACATTGAGATTAATAATCTCTTTTTTACAAGTGTGTCCTGGCAGCAGTACATAAAACACGTTTACAGTGTTGAAATAATACTAAATGGTTCTTATAACAGAGAAGACAAAACATGAAATACAATAAAAAGTACAGTCATAGAGTTATAGCCAATGAAAGATAAAACTATAAAAGCCACCAAATTGTTAAGAATAAATTAGCTAAAACATTAAATCAAAGTATTTTGGAACCGATCTTAAATTGGAGCAAAAATAGTGCCAGTATTCTGATTCCTCAGATTAAAATGACCAGTGGACTGAAACCTGCTGCTCTGAAGACACATGTGGCTGTTTGGCCCTTTTGCACTGGAGCGTTCACAATATACATAAATAATAATATATTATAATATATATAATAATACATTTGACCTTATTTCTATTTTATTCACACACTACAGTCACAATGACTGATACATTTTGTCTAAAAAAAAAAGGCTTTAAAATGGGGGAAATTATAAAAATGACTAGAATCTGTAATAAAAAATAAAAATAAAAAGTGAAAAAACAGACCTTTTTGTGCAAAGATGGAAAAATGTCGAGTCATTTGGACATTGATTGAAATGGGATGCCGTAAAAGAAGAGAACATGTCTTGAAATAATCATACGTGGTGTTTTTATTCATATTTGTTTTTTTGTACAGATTTTTATTCTACATGTTTTCAGTCGTAGCCTCGCAGTCATTGGTTCTATGATGTCAGTCTTTGTATTAGCTCAGTGTGCTTCCTGTTCATAGTTTCCATTTTCTGCTTTTCTTGGTCATTATTGTCAAGAGGTTCCGCAGTGTGTATCTGTGTTGTGTTCTATGTCTCCTTAGTCGTGGCTCCCAGCCAGTACGCCGCAGGGTCCAGACCAGCATTCACGTTCACAATACGTTCAATTTCTCCCTGGACATTTTTACAGAATGCTTCAATTATTGTGTGGTCCCAAAATATATGTGTATAATCCAGTGTTTTTCAACCACTGTGCCGCGGCACACTGGTGTTCCGCGAGATATAGTCAGGTGTGCCATGGGAAATAATCCAATGTCACTTTTTTTCTAAAAAAAACATTTGCTCTAACAGCCGCTGTCAGCTGTGAGAGCAGTGTGAACAGTAATCGTATATATACTGTGGCGAGCGTCGCGGAATAATTGCTCTGAGTCGAGATTATTTTCTGCCAGCTGATCACCAGAGGCTCTAATTTTGACATGAACACACGCAACCGGAACTTCATAACAGGACGAGACTCCACACAACACATTTCTCACTCACGGTTGCACACCAACATCCAACAAAGCAAACCAAACTAGATGAAATAATGAACTATCTGAACCGAGGAACAAAAACACAACACAAGCACAAATCAACACACACAACAACCCCAACAATAACCCTCGATAACCTCCGGAAACACACAACCTGAACTCCCATCATGCCCTGCAGCGACAAACTCCGTGATGCTACAATACTCTTCGCCACTAGATGGCAGCACAGAATTTTGCCGGTGAAATCGAAACTTTTAAGTGCGTTGGAAACGGGCTTTAACAGACGTCAGTCTGGTTAATCTCCACCTCCTGCTCCCATCTTGTATCAAAGTACTGTGTCAGTGACAGTGATGGAGAAGGTTTTGAAAAGGAAGGATGTGAACCAGGATCTCAGCTCTTCATCCATCAGGTCCAGGTTTCACACTCAGTGAGTCACAATTAAAAAAAGAAATTGGGAAATACCTTTTTTCTGTATTTATTTGATTCCTGTTGATAAAACTTTGATGAGAATGACTTTATATTGTTAATATAGACTACAGAGTTTAAAATTTAAAAATTTTCGGGTAGTGGTGTGCCTCCAGATTTTTCCAAAGACAAAAGTGTGCCTTGGCTCAAAAAAGGTTGAAAAACACTGGTATAATCACCAGTTTCTCCAGCACGTGTCACTTAAAGTCCTAGTGAAATGAAAATTCGACCTCCAAAAGACTCTGGCTGTCGCTTCAAGGGACATTTTTATGCCAACTGGTCCAAGGGTAAAATGTTAAAACTCGGCAATCTGCGAGAAAATAGCCGATAAACAGTGGTATTTTCGCTGCACGGAATAACCAAAGATGAGTCCAGGTATTACTTGATCGTCTACTAGCCGCGCGAGCTCGCGGCTCCCGCCAGCCGCTAGCCGCTCCCGCCGCTCCCGCCGCCCGTGCTCCTTTTCTCCTCCCTCGGGTCTCTTCCAGGCTCAATCTTTCGTCGAGGCTCATAAAACGCCGACTATAACTTCAAAACAGTTAAAACTTGGATATTTAAGAGGGAAACAAGCCAATATAAACACAACAGATGGAGATCTGCACAACTCTTGACGTCACGCCCACGAAGAAGGATTCCCCCGACTTCCTCGGCTGGAGATTCAAAATTCAAATAACTTTGTTATGCGACAACAGTGGTGGGGCAGAGTCGGAGGAACCTTAGAAGTAGAACCCCAACTATCGTTTGTTGCAAAGTAGTGTTTTACATTTCACTAGGCCTTTAAAGGTGTCTTGACCAACATAGAAATGTTGAAAGGAGTATGGAGATATATCTTTTTTTTTTTTTTTTCGAGTTTTTGTTGTGGTCGTAGCTCTTTAGGCCCTGGACAAAAATGCACAAAAATATTGATAAAGAGGAAGGCAGTGCCATCATCAGTCTAGATTAAATAAACCAGATTACACGCTACTTTCACTAGGTGCAAATCACTTGCATCTAATCTGATGGAGAAAACGAAAATCCTTTCGAAAGGCATTAAAACATAAAAGGTTCTCGATTAGATAACTGATCATTGTAGGTCATTTATCTTCGATATATCAATTTTAGCAGTATTGAAACAATACCGCTACGAGGAGAAATCATTTTCATCACGTAAAGAAGAGACTTTTCCATTACATTTTTAATTAGCGCTCAAACTGTATTCATCATCTTATGAACCTGGTCATGCCAGACACTATATGATGTCATTGTCCATCAGAGAAAAAGCTATTGATCTCTTTAAAGGAAAGGGGGGGGGGGGGAAAACCCATTACAAGAAGAGTAAATAAAAGTTCATTTATTTTAAGGCGATAAGAGAAACCACATCTTACAAACACGAGCACAGAAATCCCAGTTATCAAAATGTAATGTAAAAGTTAACGCCCCAACCACCCAGCCCTGCCCACAGGAAAACAACTGTCAAGCTGGATATTATAAAGTGCGTTCTCATTTTGTTGTATGCAATCATCATCAAGGCAAATTCTTTAATTTTCTGAAAGTGAACCAAACAGACCTTTCAGGCACTGAACACGTGTTTCATGTAGTTCAACATCTGTCAGCTACAAATCATTTGTTAAGCTCCCAAGCATCCATGTCAGTCAAAAACAACCTTATCGTTTTCAGTTAAAAAAAAAAAAAATCATCAATAGCACAAGTTCCCTTGCTTTGCAAATATCACAATGTCATTTTTTATTTTAGTGAATGTATCCAGCTGTTGGGTTGGTTGGTTGGTTCTCAACACCCCGTGTCAGCATCTTTCCCCCTCAAGTGATCGATCTGAAGAGAGCAGAGAAAACAGGAAGTTGGTTCTCATTCGAAGGCAAAACACAACAAAATGAAGATTTCATTCTGTCAAATGTTACGCAACGGCTGCAAGACGTATAGGTGATGAAAAGTTGTGCCGCGGCTCTTTCATGCAAAACATCAAGCAACGGCATGCAGAGGGTGAACAACTTGATGAAGGGTGGAGGGGTGAGTATTAATTCCTGTCGATTAGAAAGGGGAGAGGAGTGCAGGAAGGAGAAATGAAGACACGGGCGGCAGGTGCAACAAACACTGCAAGAAGAGAAAGGTGGAGTTAAAACTAGTCCAGGGCCAGATTCTTCTACCTCCAGTGGCCGAGAAGCCTCTCAAACGCTTTGAAAGAATTTAAAGTCTACTAGAGACACCTGGTGGTCAAAAGACTGAGTCGGTTAAAAAAAGAAATCAGGCCAATATTTTCTTTGTATTTCAAAGGTTGGTGTTAGAATTAAGTTGTGTTGATCTTCAAATATCAGGGGGTTAAAACGTGTAAACAAATATATATGTATATATTACAAAAACGAATCAACAACAAGCTAGAAAGAGATGAAGGGCACCGAGTTAAGCAATATTAATAGCAGGATGGATGCAGGGGAAGTGAGTCTGGGTGAAAGGGAATCACACCTGACAGTAAAGGTTCCCTGGAAGAGTCCAAGACCTGGTAAAGATGAAGTCCAGTTAGAATCATGAATCATTGCACACCTCTGAATGTAAACGCTTTAAACATGTTCAAAACCGGGAAGAGGTGGAGTGTTTTTAGACTTCGCAAAGCATCACCATTGGATACAATAAAAGCAAAGTGAACGTTTTCCTAAAAAGTGATTAGTACTAATTAAGTAGGAACCTTAAAGTAAACCTCGTTGCTGGAGGTCAAAACACAGCAGCTATTTACTTCTCTGTAAAAGTGCCCTGGTGCCGTGTGAATAAAGTTGAATTGAACTGAGCGAGTTGCTGACTTCAGCTGCAGTACTGTTCTCACAAAAGAATATTTGTTTTGAGAGTTTACTGCCTGTAAACTCTGTTAAAAAAAAAACCAAACGAAGAACAAACATAGTTGAAGAACTGCAGTAAACTCTGAAGTCAAATTTAATGGAAAACAGACGAGGTGCTTTGCCTGGACGGCTTCAAATTACACTCAGTGGTTTGAATAGTGGCGCTCCGGGCCGTTCCCTCAATCCTCTGGTCCTAAAGTCCTAGTGAAATGAAAATTCAACCTCCAAAACACTCCTGCTGTCGCTTCTAGGGACATTTTTATGCCAACTGGTCCAAGGGTAAAATGTTAAAACACGGCAATCTGCGAGAAAATAGCCGATAAACGTTGGTATTTCCTCTGCTGGGCGGAGCTTCTGACAATAATAGAGTGATGTCACTGGTTGTGCACACGCCCAAGTTGTGTTTACATTATGGAGGATCAGAGTTTTGACCACGAAGAGGCTGAATTTAACCATATTTCATCATCATCCTCATTTCAAACCCAGTGATTGATGAAGAAGACCCAGAAGGGTCGTTCTGCCATCGGTGACCCCGTCTGGAACATGTTTGAGGAAGAAGACGCTTCGTCCTCCATTCGTCCTCGTCTCCTCGCCTCAGCAGCCGCCAGTTTTCACCTTTGAGGCTTTGAGGCTCCTGACTTCTGGCAGAACGACCGACTTCCTGGATCATGTTGAAGTGCTTTTCCCACTGCGCGGAATCACCGAAGATGAGTCCAGGTATTACTTGATTGTCTACTAGCCGCCCGAGCTAGCGGCTCCCGCTAGCCGCGAGCTCGGGCGGCTAGCGGCTCCCGCCGCCCGTGCTCCTTTTCTCCTCTCTCGGTCTCTTCCAGGCTCAATCTTTCGTCAAGGCTCATAAAACGCAGACTATAACTTCAAAACACTGTTAAAACTTGGATATTTAAGAGGGAAACAAGCCGATGTAAACACAACAGATGGAGATCTGCACAACTCTTGACGTCACGCCCACGAAGAAGGATTCCCCTGACTTCCTCGGCTGGAGATTCAACATTCAAATAACTTTGTTGTGCGACAACAGTGGTGGGGCAGAGTCGGAGGAACCTTAGAAGTAGAACCACAACTATCGTTTTTTGCAAAGTAGTGTTTTACATTTCACTAGGACTTTCAGGACGGTAGGAGAATTACTGTACACTCTGATTTCAGGAGCTGCTGCCGACAGCCAAACAACAACAGTGCAAGAAGAACGCCAGGAGATATTGATTAAAACACAATACACAGGTGATAAAAATCAGCAGAGCGGACCGCCGTTATCTCGCCCCCTCTGCCGTCTCACCTCGTACACGCTTCCGGCCCAGAACTGCTTCATCTCGCCGCGGCTGGCCGCCACCACCGCGGAGGTGACGAGGGTGAAGGGCACCAGGTACAGCAGGGCGGGTTGGCCCATCCCCGACAGCAGCATCACGGCGAACGTCAGGATCATCCCCAGCAGATAGGCTGGCGGAAAAGAAGAGGCGGGAGAGGTTTACCGGCGCCATTTCTCCAACGTGGCTCCAGCCGGTGACTTGGACTCGGTTCACACTGCAGGTCTTGATGCTCAATTCACATTGTTTTTGCCGTGATCATTTGAAGCGCCACCCGCCGTGTGAACGTGAGCGGACTGGATGCTCTTTGGGCTCCAGAGCGCAGAAGATGACGTGGGGTCCCGCAGGGCAAGTTATTTACGCATGGTCAGCACCGGGGGTTGCCAGATGTGACTCACCCAAGATGTGTTTTCAGCCCAAACAACTTTAAACTGAAACGCCTCAATCTCAGCCAGTGTAGTAACCATGTTAAAACCATGCAACTATTACATGTGTAGTAATGAACACGCCATGAATACACGGAATAAAGTTAAAAGGTAAATGAGTTTGGCTCCCCTATTGGGGGATACCGGCCACATCTGGCAACACAGGTGTGTAGAGCCATCGTCCAGTGGTTTGTTAAATACAATCCGACAAAATCTGAACATGAAGCAGGAAAGCAGAAGGAGAAAGAGGTAAAAAAGAGAGCAGAGCTTTTAAAAGCTTTGAACATTCTGGAGGAGCCGCCTCCTCCGGCGCTTCTCCGTCACGTCCAAGTTCCCTGCAGTGTGACTCGTGGTCAGCCAGCACAATTGTTTCACTTGGTTTATAAAACCAGACCTTTGAACTAAACTATTTAAACATGGAATCAAATTTAAACATGAGGCAACATTTTTTTTTCTTCTAAAAAGTGATGTCATGCCTGCCTGCAGCAGCGCAATGTTGTGAAAAGACGTAAATACCAAAGCAGCAGCTGACAAAGTAGATCTTCCTCCGGCTGTTAATCCAAACATCAAACCTGCTGCAGTAGGCCACAAGGAGTCCTGTTGGATCAGACATATTGTATGTCATTGAATCACAAACCTTTGAATTTCTTTAGTCTGTATGATTACCTCCACCACATTTTTAAACTTCTGTTTTACAGGCTGTTAAAAGATTTGAAAAGGTGAAATTCAGCACTTTGTAATTACAACAATCCAGTTCAAATGCATGTCTTCAGGCAGAGATCAGTGAGTTCACTGGAGAACAACGTCTATAAAATGTTAAAGGACTTAGATGTACTAAAGGTACAGTAAGTTGTAGTGTGTGGCTGGAAAAAAAATTACAATAATTGAGCAGTAGTCAGAATGGCGGTCCAATGGACTCTCAGGGCTGAAGAATATTCAAGAAAATGATCCCATCACATGGAAACTGCATGTTGGAACAGGAGCCGGGTTTCACCCCCACCTGGTACGATGATATCTCCATAGCCCAGGATGGAGAACTGCATCCCACACAGGTTCTGAGCCCACGCTGAGAACCGCGGGACCCGCATCACCACTGGGAGCTGTGGGGGAATACATTTAAACATTTAAATAAAGTATTCCATCACTGTCATTTTATACAAGAACATAAAAGTGTGAGATCAGAGCTACAAGTTGCTGCTACTATTTACTACAAGTTAAAGTCGTGTTCACAGGGTTGAAGGGAAAAAAAAAAAAAAGACTTTGCTTACAACTATTACTGTGGACTATTGGCTTAAATGTGTCATTTTTACATCAACTGAAATAAAAGTGGGTATCAAATCTGTTGTTTCATGGAACAGTTTTCACGACTACTTCATGCTCAACGACATCATGCAAACATTCAGCGGCCGGCCGACCACAAGGACAGGAAGTAGATTGTGAAGCGGAAGAAACGGGAGCAGCCCTGACATGACTCTCTGTATCCCGCCTGTCGCTAAATGCAGAGGAAAGCCTTTAAATGTGTATCGTGGGGAAGACCCCAAAAGACCAAAACATTTAAAAATTATACAAAAAAAATAAAAATTCAAAGCATGTAAATTACTGCTGCATGAGCAGAACTGTGGATTTTGCAGCTCCCACCACCTGATGTCACGTGAGAGTCTGGCTAGTTTAATATCTGTGAAGAGCTCAAGTCAAAACTGGTCTGGACACTTTAAACCAGTGTTTTTCAACCACTGTGCCGCGGCACACTGGTGTTTCCACGAGACGTAGTCAGGTGTGCCGTGGGAAATTATCCAATTTCACATTTTTTTCTAAAAAACATTTGCTCGAGTAATCATGTATAAATACTCTTCGCCACTAGAGGGCAGCACATAACTTTGCCAGTGAAATCGAAACTGACAGACGGCAGTCTGGTTAATCTCCACCTGCTGCTCCCATCTTGTATCAAAGTACTGTGTCAGTGACAGTGATGGAGAAGTTTTTGAAAAGGAAGAATGTGAACCAGGATCTCAGCTCTTCATCCATCAGGTCCAGGTTTCACACTCAGTGAGTCACAATTAAAAAAAAGAAATTGAGAAATACTTTTTTTCTGTATTTATTTGATTCCTGTTGATAAAGCATTGGTGAGAATGACTTTATATTGTTAATAGAGGCTACAGAGTTTCACATTTTAACATTTTCTGGTGGTGGTGTGCCTCCAGATGTTTTCCAAAGGAAAAAGTGTGCCTTGGCTCAAAAAGGTTGAAAAACACTGCTTTAAACGTTAAAAACAGTGGATAATTTCACGACGTCTTCCGTTGCATATGAATGTGAGAAAAGGTGGAGAAGGTGCCTCGGGAGAGCAGAGCGCCTCCCGTTTCCTCACCGCCCACACACACCTCAGTACACAACGTTAAAGAAAGGCGACGAGTCTTACTTTCTCGGAGGGAGCCTGGGGTTCAGCAGGGACTTCCACCATGTTACCTTGTGTCTGTGACAGAACCCGCCGCCCCCCCCCCCCCCCCCCACGGTGCACAGTTAGTCAATCCCTTCAGGGCTTCAACACACAAGCAGTTAATGCAGCGGGTAGGACTTCCATGAGGAATTCAATGGACCCCAACAGGTTGTTTGCTCTTTGTGACGTCACTCAGAAATCCACTGCCAAATTGTATTTCAGTAAAACCGGAAACATATTTCGGTGAAGCTCCTTTTCAAGGGAGCTGGGGAAAAAAATGACAACGCTCACCTTTTCTCCAGTTGCATCTGGGCCCAGGGCGACCTGCACCATGATGCTGACTCCATTCTGTTGGCAGAGGAAGAGACGGCTGGACGGGTCACAGAGGGAACAACAATAAGGACTTTGTGCAACTTAGACATCTGTCCACTTTCAGCACTTAAACAAAACGACGAGACATAAATATGCATTACAGAAAAGGCCGTAACACCTGGTAGTTAAATGTCGGGTATATAATTGTACTGTAGCGGCTGACGGCTCTCTCCCTTCGGTGTTTCTTCACGGAAGCTTTAGAAAACAGTGTTTCAGCATCACACAGGGGTGGGAAAAGTAGAAGTGCCGGCGTTGACGCCATCAAATGAACGACATGCAGGAACAGAGCTGCTGCGGCGCCACCGACGGCCACCAGGTCTGGGCCCCGTGCTCCGACCACGTGACAATCAACAAACACCGAGTGGATCAGAGTGAGAAGCAGAGCCACGCTGACTGAAGTAACTCTTTGAGCTGGTGACGTCCACACACCCTGGAGAAAGTCCTGGTTTGTTCACAACACTTTTCTTTCACTCATTGCTCGTAGTTGAGTGAAGCCATTTATTATCAAAACTGTCCTTTTTGTTTTTTAAATCATGACAGAAACTCCCAAAATGCCACGTTTTCCCCCTTTAACCAGTGACAGCTTGAAGTCTTTCAGTGGTTGTGGATTATTTTCCCACAGGGTGAAGATTCTTTGAGGCAAAACGCCTCCACTTCCTGTCACTTCCTGTCACTTCCTGTGCCGTCTTGCTCTCTCCAGAGCGTCTTAATGACACGGAGGTCAGGAGACAAAGATGGCCGCTCCAGGACCTTCACTCCCTTTCTGTCCACTGAGCCTTCCGCTTTGGATCGTTGCCATGGTGAAACCTCCCAAGTGCATCCCTCTCCTTTGGTGACGTCCCATGTCTTCTTGTTGTGCATCTTCAAACAGCCTCACCACTTTGATCTTAATCACAATCACTTCTATTTCAGTGGAAATTATTTGTGGGGTTTTTCTTTGCATCCAGAGCAATGTTCCTGAAAAGTCTATTGATCTAACGTTTGTGTCAACTTGTGTGTGTGTGTGTGTGTTACACCAAAGTCTCTCTGGAGTATGTGAACTTTTCATTTGGGTAGTTTGTGTCACTTGTGAATTTAAAAGGGTAAACACAGTCGTTTGTCAAGAAATAGCTTCACCCAACCACGAACCATAGGTGAGAAAAAGTGTTTTCTCTCATTCACCCCCCCCCCCCCCCCCCCAAAAAAAAAAAAATATATAAACTCCAATTCTGCAGGGTATGTCGACTTTATCTCTGCAATTACACTGCTGTAAGAATAATTCTCAACATGTTTGGGACACAAACCAGCCGTCAGAGGATTTCCAGTCACTTGTGTGTCTCAACCAGATTTTAAAGGCTCATAAGTGGGCAAAAGTAAAATCTCAAGCCGGTTCCAAGTGAAAACATAGAACAACTTTAGTTTCTGGCGGCTGAAACGGCGTTGTGTCGCCTCAACTGAGCCATTCAGTTCACTGCTCGGCTAAAACAGAGTGTCTAGAAAGGATATACTTTGAATTATCCAAATTATACAAATCGACTGGAAAGGTACCACTTGGAACGTTTGTGGGGGGGGAAAAAACAACAACATATTCTTACTGTTGAAACTTTGAATATCAAGAAAAGCTGGTTATCATACCTTGGTGAAGAAAGGAGTGATGAAAACAAAGAAGACGTCGTACACAAGCAGGAGGCTCAGCAGAATCACACAGATCTAGGAGAAACCAGACAAGAAAAACTAAACGATTACGAATTATACTGAGGTTCAGTACTAAAAGAAAACCATTTGATTTCTTGGAATAAATAGCAATGTTTCCAATGTGTGTCAGACAAACCTTGAAATTGGACAGTGAGATGGTCTTCATGAAGTTCAGGCAGAAAGCGACGCCAAGAAGGTCCTGCAAGATCCAGATCCATCTGCAGAGGCATAAAAGCACCGTGGACCTGTGATTTCTTATTGGCAAACACTAGAACTACATCTATGAACTATGTGGAGCTCCACAAAACCAAGAAGGAAATGGGTCCGATACATGTTGTGACAAACAACCTAAATAAACACTTTCTAAACTGTAATACAACTGAGAAAAATACATATTGACATGACGAGCTTTACTAAACATCAATTTTCACTGATAAGTAAAGCTAGAAATCAGTTTTACTTTTTGAATTGTGTCATGAAAATAACAATAAGTTTAGTGTTGTGAGGTGAACATTTATTTCAGGAGTGCTTTTGAGGTAAACAATACAATATCTAGTAATGATGACTCGCAGTTTTCTGAGATTAGTCGAATTGATACAAACTAACTTTACTGGATTTAAAAATAGTGCAATATGAAGAAAAACATAAAACGTTTACCAAGAATTACTTCTCTTAGAAATCTATTGGTCGTCGGCTGCCGCCGGCGCCAACATCTTTCATAAAGTTAGTCAAAGCAGAACAAAATACCTCCGTGTCTCAGTTGAAGATGCGTTTCTCAAAGAAACAGGCCATGTTTACACCTACAGGGGTTTTTAACAGAAACTGCTTTCCCCCCCACCTACGTTTCCAAACCAAATCTTCATTGGCAAGGACTGCATGGAATCCTGCTTCAGAGCTACTATGAGCAGCTAAACCTGTAGGGGGCAGTGTAGCGGGAAGCAGGAAGCCATGATGGACAACCAGAATACTTGAAAAAACACGTGGTCACGAATTTGCTATGTAAATCTACCCCCCCCTCCCCCACCCCCCCCTTTAGATGCAAACGGAGACAGAGTTTTCTAAATCTCCACTGTGGCTGGAGTTTTCAGGAATTGTCGTTTGTGGCGAGGCGTAGCTGCGTTTATGTGTAACTGCGCGGCCCAAAAGCAGAGGAATAGCACCATTTAAAAAAATAACTGGGTATGTGTACACGTGCCCTGAAAAAGTGAGTTTGTATGTTTGGGATTTCATGTTGTTTCACATAGAAACTGCTGCTGGAAGCAGATATGATTCTGTTAAAGCAGGGGTGTCAAACATGCGGCCCGGTGGCCAGAACCGGCCCGCCAGAGGAGCTAATCCGGCCATGTGATTTTTTTTTTTTTTTTTTAAGTATAAATATGAAAAACTGACAGAGGCTGATCTAAAAACACTAGATTGTCAAAAATGACATTCAAAACCGCCCTTGGTCAGAATTTGACCCTCAACATTAATGCATCTGTGGAGGTCACATAACACAACACCTTTCACAATAAAACAATGAGTCCAATTTATGTGAAATGATACTTTAGACATGTAAACTCAAATTTTTTTCCCAGATGACAAATTGTTTTAATCCTGAATAAAAGGTGACTGAGGGTCTTTTTTTGTTGCAAATATAATAATATCTGATTTCCTTCAATATGTATATTTCAGAATAGACTAGAATAGAATTCTTGCCGTTCCAAAAGGATCAAAAGAAGGAAAGACTTTGCATTTGTCCATATCTGCAGTTTAACATGTGATGTTTGACTTGTTGGCCCTCCAGAGGTCAGATCAGGTTGATGTGGCCCCTCAACTGAAATGACTTTGACACCCCCTGTGTTAAACACTATTACTATTCCACATCTGGCACACTGCCAGTTCAAATCACAAATGACACTCGCCCATCTCTCCTGGTTTGTGTCTGAATGTGACTCCAAAGCCAATGAGCAAACAGTGGAATTGTCAGCCTTTAATCAATACTGGTGTCGTCGTTCGCAGACCACAGCCTGTTGCCCCTCAGCGGCCACGGCTGAAAACAGACGAGGCGTTCCCCGCGACCCGACCGTACCTGTCCTCGTTCCGGTACACTGCCCAGACCACGGCGATGCTGATGCACACGGCGGCCAGCAGGAGGGACCTCACCGAGAACTTCCACTGTCGGACAGAGAAGCTTCGAACGGGAACAAGCAAAGGGATTAGCGTGACGCTCGTGTGTGACGAGCCTCTCTGCAAACATTCCCGCCGCGTCTTCTCAGGCTTAAACAAACGTCCCACTTGGCCGACGTGTGCGAGACAATATAACCTGTCTGGGTATGACGAAGTTACCAAAACGGACGACTTCCGCTTGACGGAGGCACGCGTCTGAACGTTCGTACAATCAAGAGTCGGGTTCGTACTTTAGAGCGCCGCAGCCGACGAGTTCCATCACTGCGTCGAGACAGCTGTACAGCGCCGAGGCAGACGCCAGGCAGAATATCGCAATGATGACGTAAACTAGACGGAAGCAAAAAAAAAAGACGAGAGAGTCGGTCAACAACACAACTACTGAGGTTACTTTATCATTCACGGTAAAGGCGAGGCCGCCTTGAACTCACCAAGGATGTTGAAGAAGAAGTACATGAGGACCAGCATGGCACACATCATGGCCACAAAGAACACCACCTTGAGAGGAGAGTAGAGGAAAATCTCTCCACTGTCGGCTTTGCTTTCTGCAGCCTCTGGATTGTTTGTGCGATT
The DNA here is from genome assembly GCF_963422515.1 of Blennius ocellaris. Lineage (NCBI taxonomy): Eukaryota > Metazoa > Chordata > Actinopteri > Blenniiformes > Blenniidae > Blennius > Blennius ocellaris. The sequence continues at coordinate 7,211,465 of NC_137650.1, read as the reverse complement.
CTCCAACCGGTCCCTGCCAGAGAGGAGGGGGACACTTTTGTTCATGGGCTTGTTACGAGTCTCTGAAAATGAGGATTTGCGACCAACAGAAAAGGGCACGCAGGATGACAACCAAACCAAGACGGTGTGTCGGATCAGCGTCACATAATGGGCCCGGCGTGCAAATATGAAAGTAAGACCTCAGACTGAGAGTCACCGTTTGGTCCGCCTGTTCCTTTCAGTCCAGATTTCATATTGTCGACCATAGTGCCATTTACACACGAACCATTTTCCTTTTAAATTGACTTGACCTACCGTATTTTCTGCCCTATAAGGCACACCGGATTATAAGGCACACCTGCATTGAATGACATAATTTACAACTTTGTTCGTATATAAGGCGCACCGCCCTATAAGGCGCATGGAATAGACCAGTGGTCAGCAACCTTGATAGCTCAAAGCCATTAGGTTACATTTTACACTGATTCTAACACCCAGAGAGGTGCACACACTTTATTTTGATAGTCCTACCTGCAGCCTATGCCAGGAGGACACTACACACAAAACCTTCTTCACTGCTGGTTGACAACTTACAACTACCGGTAATAATAATGATAATAAACTAAACTACATGAACTAAGCAACAAAAACACAACACAACACAATTATTACCGACACCACAAATCAAATATAACCCCCAATAATTGCATTTAAAACACCACAAACAGCTGCAATGAATTATGGGAGTTTCTATCGGCTGCACTGAGGAGCTCAGGATGTCCCATCATGCCTTGCAGCGACAAATTCATGTTTTGTGTTGTTGGAGGTTATTGTGGGTTGTTGTTGGGCTTGGTGTTGTGTTGATTGTGTTTATGCTGTGTTTTTGTTCCCCAGTTTAGGGAGTAATTACTTCATCTAGTTTATTTTGGTTTGTTAGAATGTTGGTGTGCAACCATGAGTGATGAATGTGTTGTGTGGAGTGTCGTCCGCTCTGAAGATCCGGTTGCGAAGTTAAAGTTGTCAAAATAAAAGCTTCTGGTTGTTCAGCTGTCAAATAACAGTCTCAAGTGGCGCAATTCTTCCATATATAAGGCGCACCGGGCTATAAGGCGCACTGGCAGCGTATGAAAAGATTTGAGGTATTTAGGTGCACCTTATAGGGCGGAAAATACGGTAAATGAAACCACCAACAAAAGCTAATGACTCTGAGGCATTCCTCATGAAGATCAGCGCATCGTCACAGTAGGTTCAGCGTTGTACTGTTTGCCTCCGGGATCGCTTGTGACCTCGTCAGCAGAGGTACATCAGGTTTAACAGGAAATGTGTGCTCCAAAGGAACACGGCTGCCATTGTGACAAATTGCACATCGTTTAAATTCCAGAAATATTAATGCATTACTTAGTATTTTCATTATGGGTTACTACCTCTAAAACAGGTGTAGGTTTGTGTCGCACTGTGCAACTGAAAACACACTTGAGGAAAAAGTACATGACTGACGACGACGCAACACGTCCCATTTTCACCGTGATGTAATGTTCCGAGTAAAGGAAACTTGATGGTAGTTTGTAAATCTAACTTTATCAGTGAGTAGGAGGTTCACCTCTCACAAGCGCCGCTCCAGAAGCCGCCGAGAGACACGGTGACAATGGAAATCAGCAAGATGACGGCGATACTGGGGTCGATCTTCGAAGAGGCCGGCGCATACAGCTTCCCCTGCATGGCGTCACCGAACACCTACCAACCAGCAGTCAACCAATCATTTACTGGAAAAGTCGCCAAAGGGACTTTCACACGAAGCGCAAAAAAATTAATCGAAGAAGAAGAAAAAACAAAGCTTTCCAACCGTTTGTGCTTCCCGGAAATCCCGGTACCTCATGAGAGCCAGAGGAATATGGACTTTTCCATACTCAGAGTCGTTGGCTGACGGAGTGATCTAATGAATCAAAGAGTACAAAAATGCTTTTTCAACAAATCAACTTGCTTAAAACAGGAAAACTGCCCGATGCAGCTTTTGATTAAACCCAAGTTTTTTTAATATTAATTTTATGTTGTCTAATATTGAATGTATAAAATATGAACATATGACAATGAAATGAAACTGATATATTTAGATGGAAAAACAAAAAACCCCCATTAACACCACTGGTGTGTCATTTCCTCATTTCCCCTGTTGCGCGCTGACACTAGTAATTTGTCAAGCAGCAAACAAGACGAAAATAGTCACTTTTAAGAAACACGCAAACTAAAAATAAACAAAATGTCAAATTAAACAAAAACACCTCGGAAGCAAGGAATGTCTTACCAATGAGTCGTTGCTGGCGATGAGCAAGGCGGCGGCTCCAAGGCTCTGAGCGACCAGAGCCTTCTGGCTGAAGTCACAGTCTCCCCTCATCACAACCAGCGCCTTGCCGCTCGCCATGGCGGGCGTGACCCCCGTTCTGTTGCACAGCGTCGTGGAGCTCAGATTCACCAACTGGAACTGCTCCTGTCAGACACAAGAGTCCAGTAGGACAGCGGGTTTGGAAGGATCCGTCTTTCAACTGCGTCGTCAACATTCAAACAGATCATTGAGCCGTGATGTCATCGTATTCGCCGCCACATGTTGTTCTGCATAGACCAATATGTCATAGACCAGGGGTCGGCAACCCGCGGCTCTTTAGTCCCTCCACTGCGGCTCCTTGAGCCTCGGTCCCACTGCAGTTCATCCTGGAGGGACGTAAGGAGGCAAAGCCACCCAGAGAGGGACGTAAGGAGGCAAAGCCACCCAGAGAGGGACGTAAGGAGGCAAAGCCACCCAGAGAGGGACGTAAGGAGGCCAAGCCACCCAGAGCGCAGTCCCGCTACAAAGAGTGGTAAAATGTAGGATCGTGAACGACGCAGCGATGTAACGTCATTACGCAACAATAATGGATGAAGAACGTAGAAGTGCGGCTGCAGGTCATGGCAGTGACTCAACTGGTATCTGAAGCTGGGAGCTTCCTGTACCTTTCACAGTAAAACCGTGGCGCTGCGGAGCGCCGACAGTTCCAGGAGGTTCATTACAGACCTGTTGAGAGTGACGGAACATTCTAGTGAATTACACAACAACTACAGGACAATAAAGCCACAACACTCACACTCATGGTTCTAACAATCCACATCTCCCACATTTATCTTCCATTTTAATAATATGTCGCAATAAAGGAGCCGATAGCTGCAATGCATTATGGGAGATTCTGTTTGTCGTGTTTTAAATGTAATTATTGGGGTTATATTAGGTTTGTAGTGTTGGTAATAATTGTGTTGTGTTTTTGTTGCTTAGTTCATGTAGTTTAGTTTATTAGTTGTAAGTCGTCAACCAGCAGTGAAGAAGGTTTTGTGTGTCCTGTCCTCCTGGCATGGTCTTCCTGTGGGACTGTCGAAATAAAATGTGTCTCTCTCTGGGTGTTGTGTTCAGTGAGAAACGGGACCAAATGGTTCTTTGAGCACTAAGGGTTGCCGACCCCTGTCATAGACCAATATGTCATAGACCTGTCCATATGACCTCACTTTCAATGGTTCTCAACAAAACACTCTGTAATCCCGTCACAGTCCTACAAATACATTTATCAAGTCTACCGTGGACTGGTCTTGTTGTCTGGAAGCCGCAGTGTCGCTCCAGAGTTATTCTGTCAAAACCGTCAGCATTTAAGGGAATTAAGCATTTTTTTTAAAAAGGATGTGAAACTTACTGCAGCATCCACATATTGTGAAAGCGGGGTCCAGGAGTGATTGTGTACAATGCAGTACTCTCGACTCCCTGCGACCTCGTTCGAAATGCGCAAGATGGCCTCCTGGCAATTTACCTGTCGGAAGAAAAAAGGGGTTACGTTTTATAATTGGTGACAAGAAACGAACACAACGTCCTGACACATCTCACTAATTATGCTCTACGTGTACATGTTAAATAGCGAGGCCCTCCCTTTGCCACAGACATACGGCCCTGTTGTGGAACTTTATGACACGGAGCCAAAGATGAGCAGGTTTGGTTTAGGACACAGGACAGGAAGACAAGTCAACTGGCTGAGAGCAAGGCTGCCACTCCGAACAGAACTCCAACCTCCACCTAGAACGATCCCGGTTGTTATTCAGCTCAGACTTTATGCCTCCTCCCCAATATCGGAGCAGCGGCACCCACCGTATCTCAGGGGCGAGAAAATACCCCACCACCCCTCAGACGTCTGACACCAAGTACAGCACCACTCGGCCAGAAGAGGATGAAGCAGGATAGAAAATTAATGGACGGATAATAAACGTTAACTAAAATACGCTCCGAAAGGTTGCTGAGGTTTCCAGAGAAAAGGAACTGTAGAAGCTCAGCAGGAAGTCACATCACTTTTTCTATATTTAATTAGGTTACAGCCTTAGAACAAAATGATTTTGTTCTTTCTTTCCCCTCTGGGCATGGTGGTAGCAGCATCGTGCTATGGGGGAGTGTTTCAGCAGCAGGAGCTGGGAGGGAGAGATCAGTGCAGCAGATCTCCCTGTACAGATATTTTTGGACACTTCCCCTCCAGTCTGATGGAGCTGGAGAGGCACTGCCAAGAGGCCGGGGCCAAAACTGCACAAAGACAGGCGTTTGCAATTCCGTGGCATCATATTCAAATAGAATTCATTTTCGACCGAGGCTGTAACACAACCTGTAAGACTCGTTTAGTGTCAGGTGTTATATAAGACTAGTTCTCTTGATTAAGGCTGTATAATGTCGTAAGACGTGTTTATTGCTAATGCGTGATAAACTAGTCTTCGTTGCTTCGTCAACCAAAAGTCATTCAAGTCTTTAAGGTTGTTTTGTGGCCAACTTATAATCTCTCACCTGCACACGTAAACACGACTAATGTGCACCTCACTTTAATTAATCAGAAACTTCTTGTATCGATCTCTTCAGACACTTTTGATAGTTGAGTTTCATGTCGAATCATTGAAACACGAGTTCAATGTTTCCGTACGAAAACTCACAGAAGTGACGTTTGTCTTCAGTCGCTGTCAAACACCGAAGTTATAACGTGGACATTAAACATCCTACCATGAGTTCTTCCACTTCACACAACGTGTCCCGGTCACAGATTATGAACGTCGACCTCCTCTACCGTCGTGTATATTTTCATAGCGACAACATTGACTTAGATTTCAACCGTTCGCTCGTTTTATTTTCGGTTCTGGGGCCCGACGGCTCGCTGGTCGGACCGTCTGTTTACTCGCCTGCGACGCCAGGAAAAAGGCCGAGAACAGCAGCATCCCGACGGCTCCCTCCATCGCAGCAATGTCCACTTTTTCCCCACACAGCCGCTGAGCTTGAACGTGGAGTGAAAAGACGTGTGTGTTAAAACTCTTTGTGCTCCCTAGGTCATCTTCGTGTTGTTCGCTCCTCCAGCTGCTGCTGCCACTTCCTGAAACGGCCTGTGACACGTGACACGCGCTCAGCCCGCCCGCGGTTAACCCTTTCACTGCCACGGGGGGCGGGGTGCGCCGAGTTGTAAAGCGTAAAGGCAGTCTTTCTTTGTTTCTTTCTTCCTTTGATTCTTTCTTTCTTTGTTTCTTTGTTTCTTTCTTTCTTTCTTTCTTTGTTTCTTTCTTTCTTTCTTTCTTTCTTTCTTTCTTTCTTTCTTTCTGAGCGGCGGGACTGGCTGGAACCAGTAGATGGCAGTCGTGCAAATTCAGGGATGCCAAGTTGAAGAAAGAGAAGGGAAACAATCATCAGGGACATGAGCAGTGCGAAACAATGGTAGATCGATAGAACCGGCTCGGGTTGCCAACCCTCCCTTGAAAAACGGAATTGTCCCGTATTCGCAAACAAACCTATTGAGGTGAAAAGGGGACGCACTTTGTCCCGTAATACTGTGAGAATCAAAAATAGTCTGTAAAATGTCAATGGAATTTATGACAAACAGGGAGCTTTGTATCAAAACTTACGGTAAACTTATTCCGTTGCCTCTTCTGCTCTAGGACCAATGAGCTGACAGCATACTCACACATGAACAAGGACATTGTGGGGTAGCATGGCTTGCCTCCTTTGCGAAAGTGTCCATCAGTGCTATCCCAAGCTAAAGGAGGCTCTAAAGGAAGTGACGAGCCTCCTTTTCTTTGCTTCTTGAGAATTCGGACAGGACTTATCATGGCCGCTACGCAAAACACTTCCCGGGTTCAGTGAAAGTTGATAGACAAGGAGTTAGGAGGGACATTTTGGACGTACCCTCTGATAGTACACCTTCCACCTGCCATGCTCCTCTGAAAAGACATTAAAAAAAGACTGCAGAAATACAGAGCGGAATGAGAAGAAGTCAACATCTGGGAGGAAAAGGTGCGTGATAACACTTATATAGCACTTTTTGATCCGCTCTGCTCTCTGCACCTGGGAAGGTCTCCTTCAATGACATGGAGAAGATCATTGAGCTGCTTTGCCTGGTTGACAGGTGAGAAGGAAACAACTGCCAGGGTAGTGATAAACCATGTTTAATATTATTGATAGTTTAAAAAAAAAAGGAACACATGTTATTTATTTATAAGTATATATATATAAGTATATATATATATATATATATATATATATATATATATATATATATATATAAATATATATATATATATATATATATATATATATATATATATATATATATAAGTATATATATATATATATAACTATATATATATAAAACTATATATATATATATATATATATATATATTGAAGGAATATAGTGGTTAAACATTTGTTTTCTGTGTGACAACTGAACATATTGTATTCAGTTGTGTTTCTATACAGCTGGAGTTTCTCACAGTGCCCAAGTTGGGAAAACACAGCTATAAATCACTGCTCAGGACATTCCAAGTTGGTTGGCGATGTCTCCTCAACGCTCCACTTGCAAAAACATGGTCAAGGTAAGATTGGATTGACAGATAAGGAGGTCAGAGGTCACTTTGTCCCACAGACTGTCAAGCTCTGAGGAGAAACAGTTTGAAGCAGGTTGGAGTCAGACAAAGGAATAGCAACTTCACCATAGCAACGCATGCATCACTAGGAACTGACCAATGTGAGTTTAGGATGGTGTATGCAAGGTATAAATGTTGTAAAGTGGTGTTTCCCATACAATCGTGCACACAGACAGACAAGCGCGCATGCATGACAGGATTGCGCGAGACTCGCACCCCCCACCCCCCCCCCCCCCCCCCACCCCAACCCCTTCCATGTAAACCTGTTGGAAATACTGGAAAATGATGTGATGGCGAAGCTGCTCAGTGGTGTCTTGATGTGTGGTTGTTGATCAGCTGTAATGTTGGTGTGGATTAAGTACTGATGCACAGTTGTGGCCTTACATTGGATTCGGATTGTGTTTTTACTGTAGGACATAATATGTGGCTGTTGGGGGGATGCTACTGATATATATCCTGTATATAGTAAGCTGTGGAGGCGGAGAATGAGGAGACGGACGAAGGAGTCGAGTTGCTTTTCCTTTATTTTCTCCAACCGTCTGACAGTTCACCGGGTCGAAGGTGTGGACTGCCCCGTTGAACCTTGGTCGTCCTGCTGTGACCCCCCAGGGTTCCGATGGCTGTGGCAGGAACTCCCCGGGGACCCGTAGTGGCTGCCCCAACACCAGCTCCGCAGATGATGACTGGAGATCTTCCTTCGGAGCCGAACGCAGGCCCAACATGACCCATGGCAGTCGGTCAGCCCAGTTGCTGTCTGTGAGAGTGGCTCGGAGCGCGGCCTTCATTGTGCGATGGAAACGCTCACACAGTCCATTGGCCTGTGGGTTGAATGCCGTTGTCCGATGCAGCTGCACTCCCAGGCCTTTAGCCACCTCTGTCCACAGCTCGGAGGTGAACTGGGAGCCTCTGTCCGAAGTGACGTCCAATGGTGTTCCGAACCGTGCCACCCAGGTGGCTATGAAAGCACGAGCCACCTCTGCCGACGTCGTTGAAGCCAGCGGGACCACCTCTGGCCACCTGGTGGTCCTGTCCACCATGGTGAGGAGGTGAGTAAAGCCTTGGGAGGGAGGCAGCGGACCCACCAAGTCCAGATGTACATGGTCAAACCTCCGTTCCGGGACCAGGAACGGCTCTAGGGGGGCTTTGGTGTGACGCTGTACCTTGGACCGCTGACACGCCACACAGGAGGCTGCCCAGCTCCTGACGTCCTTCTTGAGGCCCGGCCAGACAAACTTTGCCCCCACCAGCTTCACCGATGCTCTCACGCCTGGATGCGATAGGGCATGAACAGCATCAAAAACCTGCCGTCTCCAGCCAGCAGGTACCATGGGGCGGGGTCGACCTGTAGACACATCGCAGAGGAGTGTGGCACCATCGTCGTGGAACCGCAAATCCTGCAGCTGTAGACCTGTGGCGGCTGTCCTGAAGGCCTGGATGTCAGAGTCTGCCTGCTGGTCACTGGCCATGGCAGTGTAGTCCACCCCAAGGTGCACAGAGTCCACGTGTGCCCGGGAGAGGCAGTCGGCCACAGCATTGCTTTTTCCAGCCACGTGCTGAATGTCTGTGGTGAACTCTGAAATGGCGGAAAGGTGGCGCTGCTGCCGCCCAGACCATGGCTCCGAGGTCTTGGACATGGCGAAGGTGAGGGGCTTGTGGTCCACAAAGGCAGTAAACCGCCGACCTTCCAACAGGAACCTAAAATGGCGGACAGCGAGGAAAAGAGCCAAAAGTTCTCTGTCAAATGTGCTGTACTTCCTCTCGTTGTCGCGCAGTTGTTTGCTGAAAAACGCCAGAGGCTGCCAGGCTCCAGCCACCCATTGTTCACATACTGCGCCCACTGCGTAGTCCGAGGCATCGGTGGTGAGCGCTACCGGTGCCGTGGGAGATGGGTGGGCCAGCATGGCGGTGTTGGAGAGCACAGCCTTGGCCTTTTCGAAAGCCAGGATCCTCTCTGCGGACCAGTTCACGTCCTGCTTGGCCTTTCCGCCCCTCAGGGCTTCATAAAGAGGCCGCATCAGCTGAGCTGCATGTCTGATGAAGCGGTTGTAAAAGTTCACCATGCCCAGGAACTCTTGCAGTGCCCTGATGGTCTTTGGGCGCGGAAAAGCAGTGATTGCTTTCACCTTAGCCGGTAAGGGCACCACTCCCAGTGCTGACACATGGTGGGCCAGAAACTCAATCTCTGAGAGTCCAAAACAACACTTGGCTGGGTTCACGATCAGTCCATGCTCCTGTAGTCTTTCAAAAAGCTGACGCAGGTGTAGTAGGTGCTCCGCAGGCGAGGCGCTGGCCACCAGGATGTCATCCAGGTAGATGAAGAGGAAAGGTAAGCCCCTTAAGACGGAGTCCATCAAGCGCTGGAAAGTTTGTGCTGCACCTTTCAGACCAAATGGCATCCGCAGAAACTCGAATAGTCCAAAAGATGTGATCACTGCCGTTTTGGCTACATCCTGCGGGTGGACTGGCACCTGGTGGTAGCCTCTCACCAGATCCACCTTGGAAAATATTACCTTCCCTGCCAGGTGGATAGAAAAGTCTTGGATGTGCGGAACAGGGTACCGATCATGTGCCGTGACCGTATTAAGGCGTCGAAAATCCCCACAAGGCCTCCAACTCCCATCAGATTTTGGGACCATATGCAATGGGGATGCCCACGGGCTGTCAGAGCGTCGCACGATACCCAGTCTCTCCATAGTGGCAAACTCCTCCTTAGCAATTGCCAGCTTTGCCGCATCCAGTCGGCGGGGGCGAGCAAACACCGGCGGCCCAGCCGTGGGGATATAATGTTCCACTCCGTGTTTGACTACGGCGGCTGAAAACGTGGGGACTGTCAGTTCAGGAAACTCTGCCAGGAGCCGCTGGTACACATCCCCCGAAGCCAAGATATTAGCGAGGGACACCACCTCTCCTTTCCCCAAAGTGCAGGAGAAGGAGGAGAATGAGACGGCGTCCACCAGGCGACGATTCACCATGTCCACTAAGAGTCCATGCGCACACAAAAAATCTGCTCCCAGGATGGGCACGGACACAGCAGCCATCACAAAATCCCATCCGAACTGACGGCCATTAAAACACACATTCACGAACCTGGTGCCAAATGTGCGGATGGAAGTCCCGTTCGCAGCATCCAGAGGCGGCCCTTTACCGCCGCTCTCGACGTCGGTGAAGGAGGCGGGAATGATGCTCCGCTGGGCCCCGGTATCCACGAGGAAGCGCCTCCCGGATACAGTGTCTTTAATGAAGAGCAGCGTTCCGATGTCCCCGGCGCTCATGGCTGCTAACGAGTGCCGGGTCTGGCGTTTCCCTGCACAGAGAAGGAGCAGGGCGGCGTGCAGCGCTTGGCTCTGCTCCCGAACCGCCGGTGAAAAAAACACAGCTGGTTGTCATTCCTGCGCCGATCCGTAATCATCCCGACCGCAAACTGCGCTTCCTCCTCCGGCCGGTGTTCCAGTGGCTCCGGCCGGACTGCATGCACTCCGTACTGCCGTGATGCGAGCAGGAGCTTGTCTGCCTCTTCCGCTAGCCCCCGATAGTCCTTTGTGTGCACGAGTGGAGAACTCGCCAGTGCCGTGCGGACCGGAGCTGGGAGTTGACGCAGAAACAGGTGGATAAACAGGAACTCCGCGTCCCCCGATCCCCGCAGCGTCAACATGTTCTCCATCAGCTCCGTTGGTTTACCGTCTCCTAAGCCGTTGCGAGACAGGAGACGCTCGGCTCTCTCGGCGTCGGAAATCTGGAACAGCCGCAGGAGCAGAGTCTTGAGGGCGGCGTACTTTCCTGGCGCCGGCGGGTCCCGGAGCAGCCCCATCACTCGGCGGGTGGTGGAAGAGTCCAGAGCTGCCACGACGTGGTAATACTTGGTGTCGTCGGCCGTGACTCCCTGGAGGTGGAACTGCGCCTCGATGTGCTGGAACCATGGTTCCGGATGATGTGGCCAAAACTCCGGTAATTTTACCGCTGCGGCGTACACCACGTCGCACTTCAGGGTCTTATTGAATAACAATATATTCAATATCCAGCTGGCTTGTACTTTCATTACTTGTAGAAACACTGTGGATTTTAAGCTTTCGTGCAATTTCGACACAAAGCCCAGGAAATCCTTTAAGACACTGTTTGTGCGACAGTATGCATCACCTCCTTGCTTTCCTGGTCACACTTTAAAAAAAAGAAAAAACGAGGTAGAGGCGTCTTGTTTCATCTGTCATATTGTTCATCCCCACCTCTGCTTGTAAACATCTGTAACATCCAGATGCTCACCAGCATCCAGACATGAGCTTCCATTCATTCTCAAACAAGCGTCTGCTTTTAGAGTCTCTCATGTAAATTCATGGACATTGTGGATGTATTTATATGTGGCTGTTGAAATCTTTGAAACAAGTCAAACCCAAAAGAGAAAAATGATTGATAACGTTATGCCGAAGAAAGATAAAAGAATATACAACCTTTTTGTCTGTCATTTGCACCTCTGGCCAGCTGCTTCCCATTTTACATGTATAACCTGCTTTTAGCGTCGACGATGGAAAGGTCATATGCATCTTCTTCACAATTAAATCAACGACATTGAAATTACCAGCATACTTCTTTTTACATGTCAACTCCTTGCATGTGGAGTTCAGTCATTGTAAATGTGCCGATCTTAATGTACAAACCTGCTGGAGTTCAGGTTGAACTTCACATGACCTCTGAGCTAAAACTAGTTCAACGGCCCTGAGCTGGAGATATTGTCATGTCAGAAGACGTTACAGGAGTGAGTCTCACTTGTTCCACTCATATAATGTACACACCTGACCAGAAGCAACAAGAAAACAATGTGTATTCATTCTTGTAACCACCAGCTTCCTGGTGGCTGAACACAATTCACACATTCTGAAATACTCTGATGAGCTGATCTATAGTTTTATCTTTTACCGGTGCTCATAATGAGACTATATTAGGTGCAATTATGTTTTTAAGACCTAATTAGAACGCTAAGATCCATTTCCCAACTGGCATGAAAGTTCTTGATATACTTTTGGAAAATCCCTTTAAGGGTACATCGTCTTCATACAATATGGTATGGTTGTACTTGGCATTAGTTTGTAAGAAAGCACTTAAAGCCACCATCAACATGCTTTCAGACGTGTATTTCATTCGCTCATTCAATCTTTAATAATTATTGTGTTGAATTCATCCAAATATCTGCAGTAGGTTTATTTCATACATTTCAAAAAGGTTGCACTGATTTAGTTTTTCAGCCGGACGGCTCATATCACACTGCCGAGTTAGTGAAAACTAAATAGTCAACCGCAACCGAAAGTCCAAAATCCTATAAACTAAAAGAATAAATACCAAATAAATATGATTAAGATCAACAAAAACTACAACAAAAAGTGTACTAATCAAATTTGTAGTTGTTGTTGTTGTACTATACATTGCTTCATTATGAAGTAACTAAGCGAGACATTAAACATTTACTTGGCTTTTACTGTTTGGAAAGAAACGTGTACATTTATTTATTTCTACAGATTCATGACAGGAGCTACAGTGGGGAAAAAAAGTATTTAGTCAGCCACCAATTGTGCAAGTTCTCCCACTTAAAAAGATGAGGGAGGCCTGTCATTTCCATCATAGGTATACCTCAACTATGAGAGACAGAATGAGAAAATAAAATCCAGAAAATCACATTGTCTGACTTTTAAAGAATTTATTTGCAAATTATGGTTATTTTAAAAGATAAAACATTTAAGACATTTGTTTGAAAGTAATGGTTGTTGTACATTTCTGTTTCTGTTTGAAGGTTTTTAACCTAATTTCTACTTCTTTATGAAAATAAAATTGAGAGGCAGAAAAGAGTTGTTCCGTTGAATACTTTAAGGTTGGCCAGGCCATTTTTCAAGTTTGGGCAGAAGCTGAGCAAAATAAACCACAGAATATATTGTGTTAAAAAAAAAAAAACCCAACAATTCATAGTTAACTTTGGAAGGCCTTCTGTTTGTCAGAGTGAACGTGAATCTTATTTTGGTCAAACGTTGTTGATGTTTTCTGTAATCTATTAGTATCTTGGTTTTGTTTTTCATGAAAATGCTTTTTTTTTCTGAAGGTCAAGTGGTACTAGCAGAATCTGCTGGGAGGGATCTGGGTGCAGTTATCAATAAGAAGAAGTTAAGTTTCACTACATTCACTCAGTTGTACGACTCAATGGTAGCTTGTGTGTTGTTCTATGCTGCAAGGGTTTGAGGTTTTCAAGAGGCTGCGGAGAGCAACTCCGTTCAAAGCTGAGCTATGACGTATTTCCCCAGGGTCCATAAGTTCACCCCTAAGGCAACCACAGAAGGAGGCATGGGCTGGGAACCCTGTGTGGTGAAGCAGTGGACTGAATAGATACAGTAAGACTTTGGAACCGCCTTGTGCACTTACCTGGGGATAGACTTACCAGGAAAGTCTTTAACTGAGATAAAGATATAAATACCCTTGGTCTCATGAGGTCCTTCAAATGTTTGCAAACATGAATTTCCAATCATTGTTTTTGAATAATTTACAAGTGTCAAATAAACCACAGGCAGATATTGTTTGATCATTACAAAGGGTAGTGGAAACTGGAACTGTTAAATAAACCTAAATTGAGAAGTTACGTTCAGTTTAAAGATTGTTTTTCCACAGAACTTTATGTTAAAGGTATAGTAGAGGATTTTCTTCTTCCGGGTGGATCATCAAAATAACTGGTCCTCCCAATTGTCAATCATTCTGGTGATATATGACGTAAGCCCGTCGTACGTGCTCGTCCCTGCGCACAGCTCACTCCACACGGTTCTCATCATGCCGGTGGCCGACCCGACGCATTATTCTCGGACATTTTTACACAGTTTCACCCCCTCTGGTGCAAATCTTCTTGTAAAGTGAGCTTATGTGAGCGATGCCGACTTGTGACTTGTAAACAGAGCGTGCACGAGGAGAACTGGGCTCGTGCATGTCTCTCGCACGCGTTTTAGTAGACGTTCCGTCTCGGGAGCAGGTACAGCGTTGCGCATGCGCACTTTTTTCAAACGGTGGAGAGGGCGGTTCTTTCCTAAAATTCCTGAAAATCCTCCTGTATACCTTTAATTGTAAGTTACAAAGAGGGCAGGGGTCCGTGTGCTCAGCTCAGAGGAGTGCTGCCCCTAGAGGTGGAGATGCGTCATTACAAAGGGGTCTCTGAAAAAAACAGGCTGTTGTTTGGTGGAGGATGAATTTCTCTTCATGTTCTATTGTCCACTGTATGATGATTTAAGAAGTACTTTGTTTGAAAAAATTAATGCAATAATCGTGATCTCTTTGGTTGGCAAAAGGTGATATGCTGAATTGGCTATTTCGAAATGATATTTTTAGTTTGGCACGATATGTGGTAAAAGTCTGGACAATGAGACAGACAGCTGCTCCAGACTCTGGACTTTGATGAAATGTTTGTGTTATATTGAAGATGTACCATGACTGTCACCTTCCTATTAATGTATATAGTGTCATATATGTGAGCTGGGCACATGTGTGCATGACACTTAAATATGAATGCATGCATTCTTATATGGAGCAGGTCTCCATCCTACTTTCATTATAAATATAAGAATAATATGATCTATCCTGTGATCAGTCCATCCTGCTTGGTGTGGCTGGATCTGGTTTCTGGGGAGCCAAAAGACAAAGTTTCCCAGTTATGTGGCATTGCATCATACTATTATTCAAATTATATAATTTTATAATAAATGCCACAACGTCACACAATTCATTGACTTAATAATTAAATTGAACAGTGGTTTGGAGGCAAAGTTAAACATCTTACCCGCTCAATCATCATTCCTTGTTTCTGACCATGAGCTCGTTTTACTGAACAAGTTGCCAACCTTAGCACATTTTGTTGCATCTGTTTCCAGAGCTTTCCTCTTTAGAATTCTAGCCTTCTCTGCTCAACGTTGTTCTTTCTACACCTTTCAAATCCACTGATCGAGTGAGCGGACGTGTTATGTTGTTTTCCAATAAAGTTTATTCAAATAATAATAATAAAAAAAACAAGCTGCCATTGGAGGGAGGCAGGGGCGATCCAGGAACAGCGGAAACAGCGTGTGGTCAGCCCAGTGCTGTGAGAAGAAAAAAGAAAGAAAAAAAAACACAGACTGAAAAAAACAACAACAACGTGAACACCTGCCCTCATGGCCCAAACATCAGAGCGGCCCATCGGGAATTGTCCCGGTCCTCCCAATTAGCCACTCCGAGTCTGATGACAGTAATTGCAGAGGTCCGGATGTGTTGTCTTGAGCAGTGGAGAGTTGATGGAAAAGCCAGTAGGGGGCTGTAAGATTATTTTAATTTGAACTCTTCTATGCAGTCTGCCATTTTGGCAGACTACGTAGAAGACAAAAGCTTTGCATTCTGCCATGAGTTTTCCTCCATTTGCTACCATGTTGGTTTCACTAATACTCAGACAATAGCCTTTTGCAAATTAAACAAGTAAGTGACTGCAAACTGGAGCCAGCCTCAAGGACAAGAGTCCCCTGTGATTGGCCGAAGGGATCAAAGACCCTTGATCTTTGGAGTGGGTGGATGTGATCAACCTTTGATCTAGAGTCAGTTGAAAGGTTGACATCATGGGACATCATCAACCTGGAGTCAGATGAAAGTATCATGATGTCACATGATGTCAACCACGGTACATATATTGTGACATTGTGCAGATATTGAGTTTAGTTTGATTGCGAGTTCACCAACAAGAGGCAAACGAGAGAGTTTCACTGAGAAGTCTGATTTACAAAGCATTACTTTTGCACCACTTTACCAAAAAAAGCAGGAAGAATGGAAAACTTGATGTCAATACCACTGGTTCCGGAACTGGATAATGAAGAGGGAAACATCATTCATGAAAAGTCCCTGGAAAAACAATTCACCGAGCAGCCAGAAGATGCCAAAGAAAGAGTAGGGTCTGTACCTGATGCCGAAGAAAACGTAAGGTCTGAACCTGAAACCGAAGAAAGCGTAAGGTCTGAATCTGAAACCGAAGAAAGCATAAGGTCTGAACCTGAAACCGAAGAAAGCATAAGGACTGAACCTGAAACCGAAGAAAGTGACTGGTTGGAACTTTATGCCGAAGAAAGTGACTGGTTGGAACTTTATGCCGACGAAAGTGACAGGTTTGAACTTTATGCCGACGAAAGTGACTGGTTGGAACTTTATGCCGACGAAAGTGACAGGTTTGAACTTGGTCCTAACGAAAGCATCTGGACTGAAACTGATACTGATTCTGAAGAAAGTGAATGGATTGAATCTGAATCTGAAGGTATGTGATTGTTGACATCATGAGTTTACAGAAAGATGTCTTCTCACACAATGATGGACACTGACAACGACTTTCTCTCTCTTCACAGATGATGATGACGATGATCCTCTGGAGGTAAATGAAGAAGCTACTATGATTGTAGTGAGACGAAAATAGAACTTACTATCTGTACATTTGTTCCTTCAGTACTGAACACATGCAGTCATAATTACAGCAGAAGCAGTCATTACTAATATGAAGTCAAACTTTAGGTTTTTCATGTATAACATTTCCTTACTCAGGGCAGGTTGAGTTTGACCTCATATAGATAGATCGTTAAACATTGTATTTGGGCTGATACTTAAAGTCATAGATGATCAGGTCAAACATCACATTGCATGTCTCATTATTTTGTGAACTCTCAGGTACTACTGGAGAGCATCAAGAACTGCACAGAGACAGTCTCGTCTTCCACCTCAGAGTACATAGTGGAGACGGTCCTGGGCTCTGGAGGCTTTGGAACTGTGCTCCAGTGTGTGAAGAAATCCTCCAATGAAACTGTGGCGTTGAAAATCATCAAAGACGATTGGCACCAATCAGAGGTAAAAGCGGAGGTGACACATTAAAACACTCATTACTACATTCATGTTGACACAACAGTTGATTTCATGTGATCTTGTGTGATTCTAGGTGGAGATACTAAACACCTTGAAAGATTTGGGCGCAGAACAATTCAACATTGTGAGCTGCAACGATTCCTTCATATTTAAAGGATTGTTGTGCATTGAGTTCAAGAAGCTGGACATCAGTCTTAAAGGCGCCATCACCACTCAGGGGGGTTTTGAACTCAAAGAGATTCGCGCAATCCTCCAACAGGTTTGACCTTATATTCTCTTGGCTTTTGTTTTAAAATCTTACGATATATATCTCTCATATTTTGATTCGCTAAAAATTCTGAGCTGCAACTTTCATTATAACATAGCTGCCTTTTCAAAGTAAGAGAAAAAAAAGATAAGATGAAGGCCATGTTTAGGGGTTTTAGTCTCGTGTATCTTCAGTTCTTTGAATTGATACTAAAATATTGAAGTTTGTGAAATGCATTTCATTTTTCCTGTTGTGTCTTCCATTTCAGATCACTGAAGCTTTGTGGTTCCTGAAGAACAAACACATTATTCACACAGACTTAAAGCCACACAATATTATGATGGTCGACCGTGTTCAACACCCACTTAAAGTGACATTAATTGACTTTGGTGAGGCAACGCTCAATATTGAAGAATCGGAGGGATGGACCTTCCAAACACTGTGGTACAGGTATGAAAACCAGATCTGTTCTGTAGATCTGAACACATCTGGATTTGCACTGTGAGCTAATTTCTCAGGTTCTTTATCAAACCACCTCATAGTCACCTTCCTGATTCGGTGTCTTTTTCAGAGCTCCAGAGGTTGTGCTGGGAGTTCTTTGTAACCACGCTATTGACGTGTGGTCATTGGGATGTCTGGCTGCAGAACTGCTGACGGGAACGCCACTTTTTCGCGTCCAAAATGAAACTCAACTGGTCAGTAATACAATTCAGACAGAACACAAATAGTCATTCCAACCTCTTTGACAGGGAGTTGTAGTAAGTGACTCATGATACAGTGTGTCGTCGGTGGTTTTAAGCACTTCGTTGTTGCATAGATGTGTAATACAACTCAAATTAGTACTTCTACAAATAATACATAATGCCTGGAGTAATATTGGTGTACATTTTGAAAACATGCTCTGTCACTGTGTTGACTCCACAGATGAAAAGGATCGTAGAAATCCTTGGACAGCCACCAGACAACATGTTGAAGCAAGCATGTTATACCAGCGAATACTTCGATGAGAGAAGTTCAAGTGATCCGGACCAGGGTTGGGTTTTAAAGGTACTATTTGCTGCCTCTTTTTTGACAGTGTTTGATCAGTGAAAGCTGTTTATTTTCTGTTGCCTTCTACATTGGTAGTAAATTAATTAATTCCTCTCTTCAGGAGCGAGAGATAGTACTTCCTAACCCGTATTCAACAGAACGCCCCTCAGGGTTGAACATGGACCTGCACAATATCTTAAAGGTAGTGGAAATTTCTTGGAAAACATTTGTGTTTCTGAACAGGTTCAGTTCTTTTGCTGAATTGTTTTTGCTTTGCTTTTCTGTTCCTGCTAGGTCGCTGCTGCAATCCCAGCAGAAGATGAGGCAGCTGTTGAGTGTGACCGGCTCTGCTTCATTGACTTGGTGCAAAAGATGCTCCAAACAGATGCTTCCAAGAGAATTACACCACGAGAGATCCTTTCCCATCCTTTTATGACAATGAGCCATCTCAATTGTCAGAGCTACAACAGCTAGTAAGCGTGTGTTCAAGTATTCAGTGTCATCGTGCAAAAACTATATGAAGTTGTTTTGAGCTTAATGATTGTGTCTCTTTCAGTGTGGAATCTTCCATTGAATGCATGACGGTCAGCAACAACTGGAGCTTTGATGGAGGGGAAAATGCTGAGCGGGACATCTTCAACACTCCCAACTACTCTAACTCTGAAAGCAACTTGCTGATGATGGAACATCCTCTAAACAGTGAGGAGGAGCCCTCAGTACCAGAGGTCTTCCTCAGGGGAGAGAAGAGTTCATTTGAAGAAAGACATTTAGAGGACTTGAACCATTCAGAGTGTGTCAGCAGGTATTTTCCAAACTTTATCCCTCTGATCATTTTTTGCATTTTGAACGACCAGGCTGATTTGCAGTGAAAGTAACAATTTTCTGTCTTATGTTGAAAGATGGCCAGCGCAAAATGAGACTGATACCGAAGAAAGTGACAGGTTGGAACTTGGTCCTAACGAAAGCATCTGGACTGAAACTGATACTGATTCTGAAGAAAGTGAATGGATTGAATCTGAATCTGAAGGTATGTGATTGTTGACATCATGAGTTTACAGAAAGATGTCTTCTCACACAATGATGGACACTGACAACGACTTTCTCTCTCTTCACAGATGATGATGACGATGATCCTCTGGAGGTAAATGAAGAAGCTACTATGATTGTAGTGAGACGAAAATAGAACTTACACTATCTGTACATTTGTTCCTTCAGTACTGAACACATGCAGTCATAATTACAGCAGAAGCAGTCATTACTAATATGAAGTCAAACTTTAGGTTTTTCATGTATAACATTTCCTTACTCAGGGCAGGTTGAGTTTGACCTCATATAGATAGATCGTTAAACATTGTATTTGGGCTGATACTTAAAGTCATAGATGATCAGGTCAAACATCACATTGCATGTCTCATTATTTTGTGAACTCTCAGGTACTACTGGAGAGCATCAAGAACTGCACAGAGACAGTCTCGTCTTCCACCTCAGAGTACATAGTGGAGACGGTCCTGGGCTCTGGAGGCTTTGGAACTGTGCTCCAGTGTGTGAAGAAATCCTCCAATGAAACTGTGGCGTTGAAAATCATCAAAGACAATAGGCACCAATCAGAGGTAAAAGCGGAGGTGACACATTAAAACACTCATTACTACATTCATGTTGACACAACAGTTGATTTCATGTGATCTTGTGTGATTCTAGGTGGAGATACTAAACACCTTGAAAGATTTGGGCGCAGAACAATTCAACATTGTGAGCTGCAACGATTCCTTCATATTTAAAGGATTGTTGTGCATTGAGTTCAAGAAGCTGGACATCAGTCTTAAAGGCGCCATCACCACTCAGGGGGGTTTTGAACTCAAAGAGATTCGCGCAATCCTCCAACAGGTTTGACCTTATATTCTCTTGGCTTTTGTTTTAAAATCTTACTATATATATCTCTTTCATATTTTGATTCGCTAAAAATTCTGAGCTGCAACTTTCATTATAACATAGCTGCCTTTTCAAAGTAAGAGAAAAAAAAGATAAGATGAAGGCCATGTTTAGGGGTTTTAGTCTCGTGTATCGTCAGTTCTTTGAATTGATACTAAAATATTGAAGTTTTTGAAATGCATTTCATTTTTCCTGTTTGTCTTCCATTTCAGATCACTAAAGCTTTGTGGTTCCTGAAGAACATACACATTATTCACACAGACTTAAAGCCACACAATATTATGATGGTCGACCGTGTTCAACACCCACTTAAAGTGAAATTAATTGACTTTGGTGAGGCAACGCTCAATATTGAAGAACGGGAGGGATGGACCTTCCAAACACTGTGGTACAGGTATGAAAACCAGATCTGTTCTGTAGATCTGAACACATCTGGATTTGCACTGTGAGCTAATTTCTCAGGTTCTTTATCAAACCACCTCATAGTCACCTTCCTGATTCGGTGTCTTTTTCAGAGCTCCAGAGGTTGTGCTGGGAGTTCTTTGTAACCACGCTATTGACGTGTGGTCATTCGGATGTCTGGCTGCAGAACTGCTGACGGGAACGCCATTTTTTTACGTCCAAAATGACACTCACCTGGTCAGTAATACAATTCAGACAGAACACAAATAGTCATTCCAACCTCTTTGACAGGGAGTTGTAATAAGTGACTCATGATACAGTGTGTCGTCGGTAGTTTTAAGCACTTCGTTGTTGCATAGATGTGTAATACAACTCAAATTAGTACTTCTACAAATAATACATAATGCCTGGAGCAATATTGGTGTACATTTTGAAAACATGCTCTGTCACTGTGTTGACTCCACAGATGAATAGGATCGTAGAAATCCTTGGACAGCCACCAGACAACATGTTGAAGCAAGCATGGTATACCAACAAATACTTCGATGAGAGAAGTTCAAGTGATCCGGCCCAGGGTTGGGTTTTAAAGGTACTATTTGCTGCCTCTTTTTCGACTGTGTTTGATCAGTGAAATCTGTTTATTTTCTGTTGCCTTCTACATTGGTAGTAAATTAATGAATCCCTCTCTTCAGGAACGAGAGCTAGTACTCCCTAACCCGTATTCAACAGAACGCCCCTCAGGGTTGAACATGGACCTGCACAATATCTTAAAGGTAGTGGAAATTTCTTCGAAAACATTTGTGTTTCTGAACAGGTTCAGTTCTTTTGCTGAATTGTTTTTGCTTTGCTTTTCTGTTCCTGCTAGGTCGCTGCTGCAATCCCAGCAGAAGATGAGGCAGCTGTTGAGTGTGACCGGCTCTGCTTCATTGACTTGGTGCAAAAGATGCTCCAAACAGATGCTTCCAAGAGAATTACACCACGAGAGATCCTTTCCCATCCTTTTATGACAATGAGCCATCTCAATCGTCAGAGCTACAACAGCTAGTAAGCGTGTGTTCAAGTATTCAGTGTCATCGTGCAAAAACTATATGAAGTTGTTTTGAGCTTAATGATTGTGTCTCTTTCAGTGTGGAATCTTCCATTGAATGCATGACGGTCAGCAACAACTGGAGCTTTGATGGAGGGGAAAATGCTGAGCGGGACATCTTCAACACTCCCAACTCCTCTAACTCTGAAAGCAACTTGCTGATGATGGAACATCCTCTAAACAGTGAGGAGGAGCCCTCAGTACCAGAGGTCTTCCTCAGGGGAGAGAAGAGTTCATTTGAAGAAAGACATTTAGAGGACTTGAACCATTCAGAGTGTGTCAGCAGGTATTTTCCAAACTTTATCCCTCTGATGATTTTTTTGTATTTTGAACGACCAGGCTGATTAGCAGTGAAAGTAACAATTTTCTGTCTTATGTTGAAAGATCTCCCGCGCAAAATGAGAATGAGACACAGTGCACAACTTCTGGCTGCACCTCTGCCGCAAGAGAAACAACCCTGAGCAGTGACACGAGTAAGCATATCAAAAAAAAGACAACCTCCTGGGAAAATCATTGAAAAATTA
Organism: Blennius ocellaris; assembly: GCF_963422515.1. Taxonomy (NCBI): domain Eukaryota; kingdom Metazoa; phylum Chordata; class Actinopteri; order Blenniiformes; family Blenniidae; genus Blennius; species Blennius ocellaris. Next base: position 7,189,442 of record NC_137650.1, on the reverse strand, counting down.
CTTAATCAGTTGGATGGGCTTTATTTGACATTTATTTAGCTAACTTAAATAGCAGCATCAATCTTGGTTGATGAGATGTTTAACCAGGGTTGTTTAACTAAACAAATGTCATTTAATTTTTCAGAATTCAGCACACCAAAAAAGGAGAATATCTTGTCGCCTTCCAAATACTGTGGCAGAGAGAGGAACATTGAAGATGGCTACCAGGAGACATCTTCAATCAAACTCATGGAGGTCTACAGCAACTGCAGCATTGAAGTAGAGGAAAAGGTTCAGCCTTCTTCCTCCAACACCACAAGCTCTGACATCAAGCAGACCAGGAAACATCCTTCGTCTGAGCTGAGCAGTGAGGACCAAGTGAAACGGCTGACGGCTATGATGAAAGAAAAAGATGAGAAAATTGAGGAGCTGCTAAGAAAAGGAGAAGGTTTCCTGCAGCAAGCAAGGATGAACAACCTTGTGATATCTGGACTTGACTTAACTTGTCGTACCTCTGTATGGACTGCAGCAGGTTACGACAAGGGTGAGGCTGCACCAAGAGCTGGACGCCACACACTGAAGCAGCAAGTCATTGACTTCTTCAGTCGACAAGACATTCTTATAGACAGTCAACATATAGCTGTTTGCTACACTGTGCCCCAAACACAAGACCATAGGCCCAACGTCGTAATTTGCTTTGTGAGTAAGAAACACAAAGATGAGGTGTTAAAGCAGTCTGCAAAATTGAAGGGCACAGGGGTAAATGTAGAAGAGCATCTGAATGAGAGAACCACCAAAATTGCAAGGCAAGCTAGAATCCTGAAAGAAGGAAAGTGGATTCAAGACACTTGGACGAGCAGCTGCAACGTAATGATACGACTGAATGGCCCGTCGGAGCAGGCCAGGGTGATCACAGTCCGAGACCTCAGAGAGCTGGATCGATTCAACCAATAGGATGAGTCACATGTCAGAGATAAATAGATAAAGATAGATAGATAGATACATAGATAGATAGATTGATAAATACTTTATTCATCCCGATGGGGAAATTCACAGTCTCAGCAGCAAACAATGGCATCAGCAGAGGCAACGACAGAATACAAGGAATGGAGTAGAAATAAAAATAAATAAAAAACAAAGAGCAAAAGGGAAGAAAGATTTTTTCAGTATGTCAGTGGAGCAGAACAGGGACAGCAGCCGGTTATTGAGCAGCCGGTTATTGAAGCTGCTCCTTGGCCTGGAGATGGTGCTGTACAGTGGATGCAGTGGGTTGTCCATGATGGACAGGAGCCTGTCCAGAACCTGTCGTTCAGACACAGATGTCAGACTGCATCTGTGTTTGTAGTCCAGTTCAGTCTGTCATCCAATTGTACTCCCAGGTATTTGTAAGTCTCCACAGAGTGCATCGCTCGGCAGCAACTCCAGCGTTCAAAACCAGGACTTGTCCACCTCCGCCACTTACTGGAGGGCCAGTGTGGACATTGTGGAGGCATATAAGTACCTGGTGGTACATCGTGACACGCAACTGGACTTGGTGAGGAACACCCAAGTCCTTTACAAGAAAGTCAAATAGCGTCCATTTTTTTTCCCTGTTTGACTCCTGAACCAGGACCTGACAAATATTTAAAAAGTCAGTTCAAATAGAAGATACCAGCTGACTTTTATCTGTAAATACTGTCCATTTCCTCATCTCTGAGTCACTTGGGAGCTCCCTGTTTTTTTCTTCTTCTTTACATTGAACAACAATCGCAACACTGGAAAATTCACAAAAGCCCTCCATCCCACCCTCAACAATACAAGGTTATCGGCGAAAAGAGAATTGAAATAAAATGGCAATAAAACCACACATAAACTAATACAATTGCAAATTCAATCTATTGTAAGTCTATTGTAAGTAAAAATAAAAGTGTTACAGTAAAAGAAAAAGAAAAACAATCGCTCAATCAATTAAAAAAAAAAAGACTAAAGATACAAATTACAACTCCTGTGGGCCCACCACCCACAGAGGCTGCCGTAGGGGTCGGGTGCAATGTGGATTGGGTGGCAGTCGACGGCAGGGGCCTAGACGACCCGATCCCCGGACACAGACTCTGGTTTTTGGGACATGGAATGTAACCTCGCTGGGGGGAAGGAGCCCGAGCTTGTGAGGCTGAGAGATACCGTCTAGACATAGTCGGGCTTACCTCCACTCACAGCTTGGACTCTGGAACCCAGCTCCTCGACAGGGGCTGGATACTCCACTTCTCTGGAGTTGCCCGCGGTGTAAGGCAGCGGGCTGGCGTGGGCTTGCTTATTGCCCCGCAGCTCAGCCGCCATGTGTTGGAGTTCACCCCAGTGGTTGCGTCCCTAGGCCTTCGAGTAGGGGACAGGTCTCTGACTGTTGTCTCGGCCTATGCAACGAAGAGCAGTTCAGAGTACCCAACCTTCTTGGAGTCCCTGGGAGGGGTGCTGGATAGTGCCCCAACTGGGGACTCAATTGTTCTCCTGGAGCACTTCAACGCCCACGTGGGCAATGACAGCGAGACTTGGAAGGGGGTGATTGGGAGGAATGGCCTCCCCGATCTGAACTCGAGCGGTGTTCTGTTATTGGACTTCTGTGCCAATCACAGTTTGTCCATAAGGAACACCATGTTCGAGCACAGGGGTGTCCGAAAGTGCATGTGGTACCAGGACACCCTAGGCCGGAGGTCAATGATAGACTTTGTGGTTGTGTCATCTAATACCCGGTCGCGTGTCTTGGACACTCGGGTAAAGAGAGGGGCAGAGCTGTCAACTGAGCACCACCTGGTGGGGAGTTGGATGCGCTGGACCGGGAGGAGGGCAGATAGACTCGGCAGGCCCAAACATGTTATGAGGGTCTGCTAGGAACACCTGGCCGAGCCCTCTGTCCGCGCAGTTTTCAACTCCCACCTCCGGGAGAGCTTCTCACAGATCCCGAAGGAGGCTGGAGACATTGAGTCAGAGTGGACCATGTTCTCCACTTCCATTGTCGAAGCTGCTGCTCAGAGCTGTGGCCGCAGGGTGTCTGGCGCCTGTCATGGTGGCAATCCCCGAACCCGGTGGTGGCAACCGGAAGTAAGGGATGCCGTCAAGCTGAAGAAGGAGTCCTATCGGGCATTGTTAGCTCATACGACTCCCAAGGCAGTTGACAGTACCGGCAGGCCAAGTGAGCCACAGCACGGGCTGTGGTGGAGGCAAAAACTTGGGTCTGGGAGGAGTTCGGAGAGGCCATGGAGAAAAACTTTCGGTCGGCCTCGAGGAAATTCTGGCAAACCATCCGGCGCCTTAGGCAGGGGAAGCAGTTCTCCACCAACACTGTTTACAGTGGATGTGGGGAGCTGTTGACTTCAACTGGGGATGTCGTCCGGCGGTGGAAGGAATACTTCAAGGACCTCCTCAATCCCACCACCACGTCTTCCGTTGAGGAAGCAGAGGCTGGGTTCTCAGAGGTGGACTCGTCCATTACCCAAGTTGAAGTCACAGAGGTTGTTGCGAAGCTCCTCGGTGGTAAGGCACCAGGAGTGGATGAGATTCGCCCAGAGTTCCTTAAGTCTCTGGATGTGCAGGAACTGTCGTGGCTCACTCGTCTCTGCAACATTGCGTGGCGGGCGGGGACAGTACCTCTGGACTGGCAGACTGGAGTGGTGGTCCCTCTTTTCAAGAAGGGGGATCAGAGGGTGTGTTCCAACTACAGAGGGATCACACTCCTCAGCCTCCCCGGGAAAGTCTACTCCAAGGTACTGGAGAGGAGGGTCCGGCCGTTAGTCGAACCTCGGATCCAAGAGGAACAATGTGGTTTTCGTCCTGGTTGTGGAACACTGGACCAGCTCTATACCCTCCACCAGGTGCTTGAGGGTTCGTGGGAGTTCGCCCAACCAGTCCACATGTGTTTTGTGGATCTGGAGAAGGCGTTCAACCGCGTCCCCCGAGATGTCCTGTGGGGGGTGCTCCGGGAGTACGGAGTCCGGGGTCCCTTGTTGAGGGCTGTTCGGTCTTTGTATTTCCGGAGCAGGAGTCTGGTTCGCATTGCCGGCAGTAAGTCGGACCTGTTCCCAGTGCACGTTGGCCTCCGGCAGGGGTGTCCTTTATCACCGATTCTGTTCATCATATATATGGACAGAATTTCTAGGCACAGCCGGGGGCCGGAGGGGGTCCAGTTTGGGGACCACAGGATCTCATCTCTGCTATTCGCGGATGATGTGGTTCTGTTGGCCCCATCAAGCCTGGATCTCCAGCGTGCACTGACACGGTTTGCAGCCGAGTGTAATGCAGCTGGGATGAAGATCAGCACCTCTAAATCCGAGGCCATGGTTCTCGACCAGAAAAAGGTGGCTTGCTCCCTCCAGGTCGGTGGAGTGCCCTTGTCACAGGTGGAGGAGTTCAAGTATCTTGGGGTCTTGTTCACAAGTGGGGGGAAGATGGAGCGTGAGATCGACAGGCGGATTGGTGCAGCGTCTGCAGTTATGCGGATGTTGTATCGGTCCGTCGTGGTGAAGAAGGAGCTGAGCCAAAAAGCGAAGCTCTCGATTTACCGGTCGATCTTTGTTCCTACCCTCACCTATGGTCATGAACTATGGGTCATGACCGAAAGAACGAGATCCTGGATACAAGCGGCTGAAATGAGCTTCCTCCGTAGGGTGGCTGGGTGCACCCTTAGAGATAGGGTGAGGAGCTCAGTCACCAGGGAGGAGCTCAGAGTAGAGCCACTGCTCCTTCACATCAAGAGAAGCTAGGTGGCTCGGGCACCTGTCTCGGATGCCCCCCGGACGCCTCCCCTGGGAGGTGTTCCGGGCATGTCCCTCCGGTAGGAGGCCTCGGGGCGGACCCAGGACACGCTGGAAGGACTATGTCTCTCGGCTGGCCTGGGAACACCTTGGGGTGCCACCGGAAGAGCTGGAGGAAGTGTCTGGGGTGAGGGAAATCTGGGCAACTCTGCTCAGACTGCTGCCTCCACGACCCGGCCCCGGATAAGCAGCAGAAAATGGATGGATGGATGGACACATTAATTTAAAATAGCAAACCACAGGCCTTCTTGATCCCATGCTGGTATTGGTACCAGTCCTTGTCTAATCACAGGTACCACTCCATGCATTGAACATTCATGAAGTGTAAGAAAGAAGTGTACATCTCATAAAATTTTTCAGTTTTACCTCTGACTATGTAAGCCAATTTTTCTGGCTTGTCATGATCCTGCTTTCATTCCTCCCCTCCTGTGTTCCCCTTAGCTCCGCCCCTGTGTTCTCCTGCTTCCTCCTCCTGATCACAGCTGTTTATAATTGCCATTAGTGTGTGTATTTAGTTCCCCTCTCTTGTAGCTCCAGTTGCTAGTTCGTCTGAGTTCTTACACCATTCGTACCCGCCATTTCTTCCCTTGTGTTGGCTTTGTGTGTTTTCGACATTCTGCCTGCCCGACCTCGCCTCCTGGATTTCCTCCTCCATTGCCTGCTCTGGTTTTGATCCTGAACTGCCTGACTTTGCTTCTGCTGTGTTTTTTGAGAATAAAACACTTTGGAACTGAGCTTCTTGTCTGTCGTGCAATTGAGTTCACAAACCCTGACAATTCTTGTGACCAACAGAATTTTTTTTTTAACTGAAACAAATGTTTTCCTAACAGTGTAACAAACAAAATAGTCTTTCCAGGCAATTGTTGTCTTTTCAGTCTCCATCAGGATTCATCTTGATACAGAGATATATTGCTCCCGGAATCAACTTGTGGTAACCATTTGTGACTGTGGATCCAGTTGCTGACCACCAGGAGTTTGGACTATTACTCACAGTGCTCTTCCAGGATGTGGGCTCATCCCACAGCCCAATCCACCAGTATGAGTCGAAACTTGGGTTTAACTTTTTTATGTCATCCATGCTTTCAAAGGTCGCCAAATCGCTGTAAAACTCTCTGCAGTAACTCTGAGCCTCAAACCAGTTCCGACAGTCGTTGACATAGTGGTACGTTTGATGGACATTGTAGGAGCAGCTGAGTCCAAATCCTATGAAATACAGATGGAGTTTATTTTTGAACAGAAACTCAAACCAAACACAATGCCAATAACACAAATACATGACAGAGATACACTAAAGAACAATTAACTATAGATATAAGCAACATTTCTACATGTTAAAGTTACTCTACCAGAATCCAGGGAAAATATGAAACCATTTAAGAGCCTGTTTTAGCTGTTGATGTACATCTCTATTACGTTGTCAAAACCATTCTTTATTCAAAAAAAAAAAAAAAAAAAGTGTCATCACACTTAGACAAACACGTATTTCCAGCATTTATATTTCAGAAAGGTTCCCCAGGTTTGTTGACATTTTAGTGTCAAGGAAACGCAGGAAGATTCCCGAAGCAAGAAACTGTTTGGACGGGACTTCTGGTGAGCGACTGAAGATGGCGGCGGCTTAGAAAACTCTCTTGCTCAATAAGGGAAAAACCCCACTAAAACACAAAAATTGCTCCTGCACGAAGGCACCATGATTTAAAAATGAGTGGGGTTTGAAGCAAGAAGGCTCAGGGGAAAAACAAAGATCACGACGAGAGAATGGGAAAAAATACGGCGAAAGCTAGCAAAACCAACGCGGGGGGAATGGAGGTCGGCGACGAGGAGGGGGAAGTCAGCATGTTTTTGTTTTCTATTGTTCATGTTAAGGTTCTTGTTAATATCGTTTGTTATTGTCACAGTCAATATGTCAATGTTGCAGGAACAGGTAAAATGAAAAGTGAACCATTATGATGGCGTACAGCAATTTCAGAATAGCAACTTGGAACGTGAATGGCCTAAATAACCCAGTGAAAAGAAGCAGAGTGATGACAAAAATAAGAAGGGAAAATAATCAGATAATTTTTCTACAAGAAACCCATCTTTGTCAGGACGAACATGAAAAATAAAAAAAAATTGGATATAAGAATACTTTTTATAGTACTCATAAAGGAGGCCATAAAAGAGGAGTGGCAATATTACTTCATAATTCCATCCATTTTGAATTGGTTAGGGAGACACGGGATAATGAGGGCAGATATGTTTTAGTACAAGGAAAAATAGAGAGTATAGAGAATAAACCAATCACTTTTCTTTGTGTATACCTACCCCCACAAAGTGACCAAAACATAATTAAAAAAGTTTTGGAGCTAATAACCATGGAATCACAATGTATATTAATTTGTGCTGGGGATTTTAATACAATCATAAATAGCAAGTTGGATACATCTAATAATAACAGAAACACATCCCCCAAACTAAGATTTTAAGAAGAGGTTTGGATGAGATGGGTCTCCTAGATGTCTGGAGAGACTTGCATCCAATAGACAAATAGTTTACTTTGTACTCTGCTCCCCATGAGGTATACTCAAGAATAGATTATTTTTTTATGTTTCAGAATGAAAGACATAGGATTATAAAATGTGAGATAGGAACTAGAGATATCTCTGACCATTCACCAATTTATCTGGACTTGCACTTAGACAGTAGACCAAAGAAAACAATCTGGAGACTAAACACAAGCTTACTTAATAACAAAACAGTGATACAACAAATACAATCTGAACTCAAGACCTTCCTTGAGATTAATGACACTGGAGAAGTAAACCCAAACATACTCTGGGATACATTAAAAGCGGTTGTCAGAGGTAAATTGATATCACTCAGCACAGCAATTAAAAGAGCAAAAGAGACTTCTGGCTTGGCGAGACATGGAGTGGGACACGAGTAGTAGAGCTCCTGCAGAGTGAAATCGTTCTTTGTAAATGCGCACTATTTTTGTACTTTTTTAGTTTTTAAACTTGAACTACTCTTTCTCCGACTTGTACGCCTCACTTTTTTCCTGTTAAAATGCCACCAGAGCTGAATAAAGCAGGAAACAACACCCAGCCTAACCAGTGGCCTGGTGCAAACGCCGCCTCCTCGCCCCAGAGTGATTCAAGTTCCCCAGCGGAGCCGAGCTGCACACCGACTGCTGACATCACCGCACTCAAAACCCAACTTCTCCTGGCTCTCCGAAATGAGGTTGTGACAGCATTCAGAGCCGAGCTTCAAACAGCTTCAAGTGAGAATCTCTGTTCCATTAAGACTGAGCTGCTTGCCTTAAAAACAGAACTTTCTGGCACTAGTTCCTCAGTGTAGGCGGAAGTTTCGGGCTCAAAGTTACGGTTACTGAGATGGAACAGTCCCTCTCTACTTGTACAGGGGTCCGTTTCACAAAGCAGGTTGAACAAGCCCTGAGCTTAACCCCGAGCTCTGAGTTGAGTTACCCTGAGACAGAAAACGCTGAGTTTTCGGTTCCACAACACTGGATTTTGATCAGTTTGATAAACTCAGAGTAGTTTCACCTGGAGTTAAGCGCGTGCACTACAACTCTAAAAAGGCCGCATCAATGGAGCCCCGATTCAACGAGTCACCATGACAACTGAGACACGGAGGGCGGTGTTTTTTACGCCAGTGGAGCAGGAAGTATTGATCCGATCATATGCGAATATGAACATATTTTAAAAAATGAATGCAACAGCGCAGCAGCTGCTAAAGAGAGGGAGGCGGCGTGGAAGAAGATTGCTGCGCAAGTGAATGCGTAAGTTCAAACGTCTTTGTCATCGCAAAATTATTACAAGGGAATACTGCTTGGATGGTAGCTTATTAATTTATTTCTTTTAGGTGCAATTCCATGCGGGAGAAGCGCTCTTGGCAGCAGCTGAAAGTGAAATATAAAAACATTGTCCAATCGGGTAAGACCGCTGCCAATTTAATTGTTAATCAATAAATTTCTTAACTTAAGTTCAATCATGTGTGACATTGTACAGTAAATATCAAGTGGCCATTTGACTGTGAGGTGTTTTATTCCAACATAATGCTGTTTTCAAACACATAAATGTCTTCTCATATCATGTGCTGTCAAATAATTAAGGCTAAACTAACGCAGACTTTACTCAGCCAACAGAAAAAAGGCAGATGTAAAACGGGTGGTGGCCCAGCACCTCCACCTTTAACAGAGGCAGAGGAGCCCTAAGCCAGAATGTTGGGAGGCCAGTGGCTGAGGGAATCCCTGGAGGAGCTCCTCTTCAGAGCTCACCCCTCAAGATACCACTTCCTTCATAATATAGAATATGCCGAGGCCTATATATCTCTTTAAGCCTCCTTTTGTTCATCTTTATTTCCCCATCATGTCTTTTTTTCAAGAGATGTCGGTGGGGAATAAAAAATGGCGGTGTTGCGGGCGCCGCCATACTTATTTACCGGTCGCCGCCATTTTGAAATAGTGCGTACCGGAAGTGACGTTCTCAGACGCGACACACAGGAAGTGACGTTTCAGACCGCGAACGTCTGGAATTACGTTATCGGGGGCCGCCCTACCGGAAGGGACGTTGGAGGACCCGCTCGCCGGAAAAAAACTGTGCGCCGCCTGTTCAAACGCACATTTGTTCCCATTGCATTGTTTTTCTTCACACTCGAAGCTCAACAGAGTAAAGGATTGTCTTCTGCTAAGGTAAATAATTGCATTTTTTTCTATGTGTAAAATATCAGCCTGCATTAATAAAAATGAAATGGTAGGTGGAGTTATACTAGTATTTAGAGACTATGTTTATACTCGCACTGGAAGACCGAAGCCAGATCACGCTTCACAACCTTCCATGAGGGAACAGATATGTTCATCTATCCCCAACTGTGTCAGTATGTCCACATATCTCTGCTGCTTTATTTCTCCGTCCAGACAACTCACAGTTTACTGTGTGCCTTCACTTATCACTCCTGCTAACTGCAGTTTCATCACAACATTTAGTTGCGTTTACGTCCTAAATGGCTGAATTTTGTCACGTGGGTGAAAAGCCTCAACACGGTGTGCATCAGCCTGCACTAATAAGTAGGACATGGTTGACAGGTGTCATTATATCAGTATTAGTGAGAGGAAGAGTTGTTGTATAGTTATGTTGGGAGCAATTCAAGTAAGATCAGCTCAAAGTTTATGTTGCTCTTTTTTATCTTTGTTCCATGTGTTGATTTATTTAGACCCGTACTGGTATTTTTTATCATACTGCATTACTGGATTTTTACAACCTGACTGGGATTTCTGTGTTATTATCAGTGCATCCAAATTAGAGAAAGTTTAATGGTTATGAGGGAGATGGAATATCTTATATATAACATACTGCAATGAATCACTTGGATGCTTGTCAGTTTGCATTCATCAATGAGAGATCAGTACATTTGAACAAATACTAATGATTCTGATTTAAATATTTTTTCAGATGCAGTGTTCAATCAGAATGTCACGTCATCGTAGCAGCGAATGCGTGGGCATAGAGCATTCATATGCACACCCAACAATGCACACAGCATCTGTGCTGACCACGGATCCAGAGACCGTAAAGGAATTGAGTGTCGCATGTCTGCATGCAGAACACTCCTATGACTCATCAATCAAGTTTGAGATTTTTTATGTAACATAAGCTCAATTTGTTTATTTTTATTCATCTGTATTGCAACAGATCTTCGAGATGCTGAAAGAGATGGAGGAGGTCACGGAAATCAAGAAGGGGGACCTGAGACTCATCGATTACATTTTTGATGTTCTGCTTCCAGAATTAAGACGATCAATCGAATGGAGGACATCATAGAAGTCGTGGTCAATATTTAGTGTCTTTTGAAACCTATCTGCATGCACCTTGTCCATCTTTTTCAGATCATCATCAACATCCTGATGGCTGAAGGTCACACAAGGCTTCAAGCACAGGTCATCATAGCCAGTGGGAGAAAGTTCTAACAAGCTCCTGTCGTCTGTGCTCTCATCCTCCCTGCCGGATGTCGAACAATATCGTGGTTTGAAGTCTCCTGTCCCCATTTTCAGAGTGGATCTTTTATCTATCTGTCTGTCCTCTCCTCTATCCTCTCACCCCAACCGGCCAGCAGAATGCCGCCACCTCTGAGTCTGGTTTCTGCAAAGATTTCTTCCTGTTAGAGGGACTTTTTCCCTTTCCACAGTCGCTCACGCTTGCTCATGTGGATTTGTTGGCTTTTCTCTTTAAAAGTGCTTGTAAATATAATAAAGAACAATGACATGATTCATGGATGGTTTTATTCTTTTAAAGTTGTCAGAGGTACTTTTTGAAGGTTTGTCATGGACATTTACTCTGAAGTAACTACAGTTACTCTCCATTCTTGTAGTTAGTTTTGCTTAATGCACCACATTGTCACTGCATGAATGAAGCAGGCAGATCAGTTTAGTAGCTGAACTCTACAGATGTGGTTCCAGCTGCAGTGTCTTGCTGAAATAGGTCCAGAGAGATATTGAATATGGAATATGATGGGGGGGGGGGGGTTCTCCCTCTTCAATCCACTTGGCTCTGGACCTTATAAATACTCTCTGAGCTTTATTCACATAATATCTACCTGGATGTTCCTCCAGTGTTCTTGTGCTTCTTCAAACTGAACATGATCCATGAAACCGTGACGTAACTGAAGCAGTGACGTAAGTTGTCCTTTTAAATATGGCGGCGACCACAAACACGCATGGCGGCGGCCAAAAACAAGTATGGCGGTGCCCATAAGCCACCATTGTGATACCGCAGTGGCGAGGTTTGCGTTTTGAGAGTAGTATGGCGCTGACCCTGAGCAATAATGGCGGCGTCCACAAACAAGCATGTCAGCGGCCGTACACCGCCATTTTTATACCGCACTGGCGAGGTTTCAAGTCTGGAGGAGCACGGTTGCATTGCGGATCATGTTCTCTTGCCTCCCACCGACAGTGACGCTATAATTGTGCGTCGGAACAAAACATTGCATGTAGTACTGCCTCCCACCAACAGTGGCGCTGGGGTGGTGATTCGGATCAAAATGGCCGAACAAGATGGCGGCGGTGGATTCCCCACCGACGGCTTCTCCTTTTTTTTGTCACCCAACAGATTGTGATGGTGCTCTCTGCCTGCTGGACCCCCTCATGCCACAACAGACCTTGTAAGTAGGCAACACTCCAAAGATCTTGCAAAATGGTAGTTTAAATATACTGAAACATATTCATCTAGGATGAAGAGTACGAGGAAACCCTGTCTGCTGCCTTTACAGAGGAGGATCCACAAAGGCCTATAGAGGTACAATCTTGATGTTATTGATAGCTCTCATCCTGTTTACATGTCTTAAACATTGTGGTGGAATAAAGAGTGATATTTTGTCTACACTGAAGTGTTGACACATCATTTTTAACAGGGCATGGCTGGGCAGCAGCAGGAGGGTCCCTCAACATCCACTGCAAGGACTGACAGTGAGACAGATGTTCAGTAAACACCAGAGGTTCATTCTGTGGAATTAATGTCCAACTGTAATAATTGAATGTCCTCCTTATGTCCTCCCAGTTATCTGTAAAACAGATCTATAGACTCCACCTGCTCCAGAAGATGGAAAACACTGCTAAGGAAATGCAATACTTGGACCACCAGATTAGAAAGGCAGATCTGGAAATTGAACTACTGGAGTAGAAGTTAAGAGTGGGTGTACAGTCCCAGGTGAATTTTGCTACCTACTAACAACATTAACTAAACTAGCTCTTGTATTTGTAGGAAATAAAAAAGACCAAATGAATTGTGCATCATGTCTTTATTTGGTGATGGTGGTGGTGATCAGACCCCGAAGTGATGATGGCCTCTGGTGTCCCTGACAGCTCTGCCGTCCTGCATAGCTGACAAGTCAATGGGCTCATCATCATCATCGGGGTCCTCTCTATGTAGGGCAGGGTCCTCTCTATGTAGGGCAGAGTCCTCTCTATGTAGGACAGGGTGTTATGAAGGACAACACATGCCACTATAATATCACGGGCCCTCTCAGGGGTCACCCTGAGGTGACGTAGGCACTGGAAACGGGCTTTCAGCAGGCCTATGGTCATCTCCACCTGGGCTCTTGTCCTGCAGTGGGCCCGGTTGAAGTTCTGTTGGGGGCCTGGTTCAGGGTCTGGGTAAGGGGTCAGCAGCCGGGGTTGGCATGGGTAACCCCTGTCACCCAGCAGAAGGCCATCAAACTCTCCTGTAATGTCAAGTGGACACATTAAATGATATGCATGAGGGACATAGGTGAATTATATTGTGCTGGTGCTGAGGTCGGACCCGCGGTACATCCGTGAGTCGTGTACAGACCCAGGCCACTTGGCCTCCACATTAGTTATGATGTTTGCAGCATCACATGTGATCTGGATGGTGCACAGAATCACAGATGTTTAACTATGATGCACCCTTTATCTTTAACATTCTGAAACAATCAATCCTCATGTACCTGCACATTTATGCTGTGAATTGACTTCCTGTTCACAAAATCTGCTTCATTTTGTGAAGGAGCTTTGATGGGATGTGCGTTCCATCGATGCAGCCTATCACATTTGGGAATCCTGAAAGACAGGAAAATTACTAATCCCACTCTAAGATTGCAGCACAATATCATTGACAGAATGTTATTTAATATTTATTTAATGGATCTCATCATTCACCTGAAATCCTGTGGAACTCCTCCTTGATGACTCTTGAAGGTTTCTCTCCAGGGAAAACAACAAAAGTTGTTAAAAACCTTTTTATGGCCAGGCACACCTTTCTGATTACCCTGCATACAGTGGCCTTACTCAGGTGCTCTGCGTCTCCAATATTGTACAGAAAACTGCCATTTGCGAGGAAACGCAGCACAACACACAATGTCTGCTATGACGTCAGGGCAAGGCTCCGGCTGGTGATGTTGCTAATGTACGGACCGATTAAACTGTGGATGTACATAATGGTCTCTGCAGTAAAACGGTACCGCTCAAAAAGGAAGGTGTCTGCAAATGCCAGTACATCTATGGTCTGATGATGATCTGTCTGCAAATATAAAATTCTCGGCGAAGTAACGCTGCGCCTTCATCAGTCAGATCATTATCAAAAGCACATTCCATATTGAGGGAATAAAGCTGACGTCTAATTTGCCTCGGGAATAAGGCACCGCAGAACTGTTTCGCCAAAACTCCCCCGCTGAATGAGGAAATGAAATCCCGTGTCCGTCTGAAAGGGGGCGGAGCCAGAGCAAAACTCCAGGTTCACTGACAAAAACCTGCTCCCGACCAGGTTAGTTCTAGAGCGTCTGTTGCCATGGTAACTGACGCTCCCGACCAGGTTAGTTCTAGAGCGTCTGTTGCCATGGTAACTGACCGAGAGCTGACGTTACCCCTCTCTGTGAAACAGGTTGGAGTTCCCCATCTTCCTCTGGTTGCAGTTACCTCCCGTTGTGAAACGGAAAACCCCGCATTTCCCTCAACTCGGTGTTAATTGACCTGGCGTTGTCAGTAAACCTGCTTTGTGAAACGGACCCCTGGTTGTTTTGTTTTGTCTCCCCACACCCTCCGGCTCGCTCGGACAACTCTGATGTTACAGAGAGAGCGAACGCCGGCCGAGTGACGCATGAATTGGGCAACACAACAAATCGATAATTAAATTTGTTGCCAACACTTTTAATAATCAAATTTAATCCATTTTATCGGTTCCTTGTTGCAGCCCTACGTTAGAGTATTGCACTTTGCTCAGACTTTGTTTGTACAATAGGACCTTGTTGAACTTGATACACCAGATTCATTCGTTGCACCTGACTGCTTCTTCCTGACAAACGTAAACACAATGAAAAAAAAACCAAACAAACACTACCTGTGCTTTAAAACCGGAAGGACAGAGGCTTACTTCAAGGCTTGAAGTAATCTCTCACATTCACTTTCCCTCTCAAGCAATCCTGAATGATTTAAATAGTGTGTTCCACTTCATTCCCCCTCATCTTTATTTGAACGATGGTAGAAGATTTGATAACGCACCATATGGTGACGGACGTTCAGGGGTACATCCCGGCTCGTCCCTGAAGCTTCAAATCTTCAGATAAACACAGCAGCTGCCTCTGTCTGACCCTGACCTCTGTTTCCTGCAGCTGCAAATGAGTTGGAATGATTTAGCTTCCGACAGAATGTTCGTCAGACCCGCTCTAGCGCTCTCTAGCCGTCCGTCTCCAGCGCAGCATTGCTTTGACTGAACTCCTGTCAAAGATCTTACATTTAAATGATGACAAGATAATGAGCCACCGATCTTGAAATGGACATTTCCAGGAAATCTCTTACAGTAGCAGGTTTGTATGCAAATCCTCATTACAAAAATCAAACAGTTCACTTTCATCCGTTTACTTCATAAATTGCTCATCAGAACCAAGAAGAGACCACACAACTATACATGCTTTATAAACATCCTCCCACCGTCCGAGGAAAAATAACTGTTGTCATGATTGTTTTCCCATCTCATAATTGAATAATAATACTTGAGTCCACATCTCAAATCTGCAGGGACATCAGAATTCCAGACATAGCCCAGAACAAAACGGCAGATGTGGTTGAAGAAGGACTTGGTGGGCTGCAAATGTTCTGGAAGTAATTTAATTTCAACTAAGATTTCTTTAGTACTTTCTAACCCACTGACCTCTACCAGACTGAGCTCTTTGGTCGGAGTGTTTTGTGACGCAGAAATTACGTTTAATTCAACTCAATTAACACCAAGTGCATCTTTGATGGGCGACGTGCAGAAACGGGACTGTTGGGATCTGCAGGGCCACAGAAAGTTTGTTCATTTCTGGGGAGAGACAATATTCATTTGTCATGAGACGCAGTCATGACATGAATTCTGACCCAGGAATGTGATTGACCATCACACCCAGTGGGGGTGGAGGGCCTTCTGCAGGACCTTCCTCCCCCCCCTTTCTGCTCACAAGACTCTTCCCCCATGCAATCAGCCAGTCACTGATTGGTTGAAGCTCTCAGGCTTTGACACCTCTGAATCCACACGTGGAACAAAGAGCCTGCGAAGCCAGGCTTCTCTCTCTCTTGCAAAGCAAACTCCAAGGAGGTGAGTTGCTGAAGGCAGCTCATCCAGCATTAGCACACAGCTAACACCAGAGGCCTGCAAACCAGGGGCCTCCACTCCTCAACTCATCTGCTGACCCGACCACGAGGGTCAGACCTTCCCCTGATCCAGAGACCAACACCCAGAGTCTGCTCTCCAGGGAAACCAACCGGTTTCTCCAGGACGGGACCAGGGACCCTCACAGAACGTCTTTGTGTTTTTCCTGAACAAGCAGGAAAACTTCACAGACCTGAGCGACCAGCTCCTCAGTCTGAACAAAGGGACAGCCAGGAGCTGTAAAGAAGGACAGCTCCTGAAACACCAACTCCATCTTCTTCTCCTCGGCCTGCAGAACCAGCAACCACAGTTAGCAGGAGGTGCTAACTACAGGAGAAGACACCAGCTTCCCTCCAGCAGGACAACAACTGAACTCCTTCAAGGAAGTGGTAACAACTGGGTTTTACTTGACATTAGTTAAACCTGATGCTATGATAGAACTGTTTAACTTTCATGAAGATGTGTCGATTCTGTTACAGTGATTGTGTTCTTTTGATTATGATATTAGGAGCCGTTATCAACCTGTAAACCACTGTTAGCTCTGCCACAGACACAGGGTCTGCATGCTAATCTGCTTTACTAACTAGTTAACTCACAATCCTACACATATCACATCAAAGACAACATCACACAGTAACCGAACACCATCTGACGACTCCTGACGTTTTACAAGACAAATCGCAGTCACATAAACTCATTCTAGAAAAGGTCCTTTAGCAGAGACACACCAGAAGCAGATGCTACGGCTAGCTTCTATTGTTCCATTGCTATCAGCACATGGCCGAGACTCAGGACAGACCTCCTGTTCTCTGACAACCTCCATTTGGAATGTAGTTTCCTGTGATCCGCCATCTTGTTTTGTAGTTCCATCACACGTCTCACACACACACTCCCTCCAACTCTCTCTCTCTCTTTCTCTCTCCACACACACATGCACCTACACACACCCAGCTGTATATAGGTAGTTAGAATCTGTGTTTTATTTGTTTTCATTGTTAATAAATATCATTTTTGGAATCATACTGTACATGCTGTTTTATTAATGAGCACAAAGGTGAATGAAATGTCGACCTCTTCTGTGTCAAAGACTCCAAAATCCTTCAAGCTTTACTGTTAATTCTGGTCATTGTAATTAATTTAACTATTCATTCAAATTCCTGATTAACTGTTTAGTATATCTTATGAGACTGATATAACTGAATTGGCTATCATTTCCTGTTACGACAGGTGGTGCTCCGAGGTATCTGATGCACATCAGATTCAATTTCAACAACATTATTAATAACTATCTTTGATAATTATTAATCATTATCAATAGCCAACCAAAACATAAATAGTGATCCATATGAGCTACATAATGGCCCCAACATAATGGTGCCACGTGTCCGGGCTACATAATGGTCCCAACAGGACGTTGAGGAAACACCCACATGCACAGGGGAGAACATGCAAACCTATTCTTGCCGTGAAGGGTTCAGCACTTCACTGCTGTAAAGTCATGAAGACTGTGAAAAAGTCAATGATCAAGTCACTTCCACGGTCAAGCTGATTTCCTTCAGGCTGATCTGAATCGCCGTTTCATTTCCCCTCGGTTTAAGATTGATGAGTTCTTTCACACAGAGTGACGATGAGCAGGTGATGTTCAGACACAGCGCTTTGACTTCTAACCAAATAATTCAGTCCTTGAGTTCCAGTGAACAGTCCTGCTGCTCCACCATACAGATCTGTTCAACAGGAAGTTACTGTGATGAACCTCTGGAACACTAAAAGCCTGACAAACTTGTTATATGGTCTTGAAAGTATATTCTAGGACTATAAATATCCAACCTGTGTCTGAACCTTTTGAAGGCAGAAACAAAAACAAGACAAACAAGAAAAATAAAAGTACATTTGAATAGTTCTGAGCAGAAAATTATTCTCCCCCTATTTTTGTTGACGTGTCCACAAATGACTAAATTACACTTAATATGAAGTGTTTTGTAACCATGGGAATGATCACTTGCCAATTTAGCAGATTCTATATTTACTTGATGGAAAAATTGAAGTACACAACAAGTAAAAGTAAGAGTGTTACATGGGATAGTGAAGATATTTACAGTGTCACTCATTGCTGTAGGTTTTGTTGTCTGTCCAGATGTATATCAACACCTTCATTCATACATTCTAGCACTGACAGTCTACAACAGCCTGCACTTTAACTTGATCACGTGCAGAATTTCACGCAGTATATAAAAGTATGAATACCGAACCATATAAAGAAGTTCTGGATCTGAATTCCCAAAGATACATTTCTCATCTTATTCCAACTCAACTAACTTGAACATTGAGGCCAGCATGGAAAAGACTGGAGCTCCTCTTCTGCTTCCTCTTCTTTCTTGTTACCTGGTGTGTGTGTGTGTGTGTGTGTGTGTGTGTGTGTGTGTGTGTGTGTGTGCGTGCGTGCGTGCGTGCGTGCGTTCGTGCGTGCGTGGGTGTGTGTGTGTGTGTGTGTGTGTGTGTGTGTGAATAATTCCACAAAACTGCAAACCTACCAAAAAATGTCCCATTCATCTCGTAACGGTAAATTAACTCACTTACTCATCACATTCACCCGTTCACACACACATTCACACGCACATTCACACATTCACACGCCATGTGAGGCTCCAGCCTTGCAAGGCGCTGTCACTCCAATGGGAGCAGTTTGCGGTTCAGTGTCTTGCCCAAGGACACTTCGGCATGTCGACAGGCAGATATAGCAGAGATGGGAATGGAACCTTCAACCTTCCGATTGGGAGATAATCGCTCTACCAATCCCAGAACGCCTTGCAGCGTCTCCATAACTTGGTAGCTAAGCCATTTCCATAGCAACAAGTCCTGTTTCACAGCGATGTAGCGACCTGAGCTACCGAGTGAGCATCGATTTGAGCTAACGGCTATCATGCTAGCGATGCTAAGTCGGTTTTTACAAACAAATGAGGCGTTGGCGAAGGCTTGCGTTCTACCGAGTGCAACTCTAGTATTATAAATATGATCGATGCCACTGACATGATGAAACATCTGAAGTCCTTGTCAAACTGCAGATGATATGATGAGGAAGTGATGTGGTGGATTTTGTTCATTCAGCCACGAGATTACCAAGAAAACTAATAATCACAGTTATATAATTAGGTTTTTTTAGATTAACAACTGCTTGTTTTAGTTTATTTTTGCTCACATTTCTAACAAGCTGCACAGCGAGTTTCCTGTGTGGAACAGAAGGACTGTGAGCGACTGTTTAGTTTTAGCTTCAGATGAAAGAAGCCGGATGAACCTTGAGCCAAAACAACAGGTGGAGGTCACGGTGTTCTCTTGCTTCCTGGCTGGAATCAACCCCAACGCTCCAGTGAAATGAAGCCATTGATGCATGTCACAACAGATTCTTCCATTGGACATCGCAAAGGAAGTGAATCACGTAAAGTGTCTGCAAGGAGATTAAAAGCCTCGGTCATGATCATCATGACGACGATAAATGTCTCGAGGATTTGGCTGATTGCTGTATAATATTGAACTAAACTTTCTCCAGGTGAACCCAGTAATGTTGATTTTATAATGTAATGCATTATAATGCCTCCTCTCAGGAAGTGAGACGTGAAAAGACAAAATAAAGCAAAATACAGTTGTAGCCACAGGAATCTGACCCATTTTTACCAAAACGGGTGTTGTGTTGTGATGTTTCCGGGAAGTGGTGGGTACGACTGGCCCACACCGGAAACTTCCTGCTGATAAAGGGACAGGTTTCAGAAATCCCCTGCAGGCTGGCCTGACGCCAAGTCAACCACACACACAAATCATTCATCATCTCATTCCTGCTAAAGCGCGGAGACACTGTGACAATTACAAAACGCTTTCGGAGGACAAATGTGATGATGAACTTTGCATCTCTGGACTGTGGTCCATGCAACAAAGTGGCCCTGCTGGAGCCTTGTAGTCATAATTGTGTTATTACTGTTTTTACTCTGTATTATTACCGTAAGCTGGGAAATCAGACCTTCCCACTGCAGGAAGTCAGTGTCGCTACCCAAAGAGGTGGGAGCACCACGTGCTCATAACTCCCTATGATTGAGACAGAGAGGAGGTCTGATGGGATCTGGGCTGTTCAGTCTGACTCAGTCACTGGACTGGCTCAGGGGGAACCCCCACCGTCAAATAAAACATGTAGGATTTAGTTTGTCGCAGTTTTGGCCTCATTCATTTGTATTGTCAGTGCAAATCTATTTACTCTGTTATGTTATGTTCTATTCCTCGTGTGTGATTTTACACTTCTTGGGGTGGATAAAGAGAAGGAATGCTGGTTGAGGAGGTAAAAGACTGGGGGTATTAATCCCTGAACCTCGGCTCTCAGGTTCACACTACCATGGAAGCAGAGGTGTAAAAACTCTTGGGACACACTTATCAAACTCCCCCCCTCTTTTTTCTTTTTTATTAATCAAAGTACAACTGTCTCAGAGGACAAACGTGTGTCAGTGAACAGAACTTGTGAAGACATGCCGGCTCCACATAACACTTGAGGTGTTTGTATTCCTTTGCCATCAGTAAAAATGAACACCAACAAGGAATATTGCGTTTCTGCAAACAAGATGAGGGACGAGTATTTCCAGCTCTGTAACATTCAAACTCCACTCAGAAACATCTGTATGCAGGGACTCAAGCTGAGGATTTCATCAGTGTGACAGAGGAGCGCCCACCACTACAACGCAAGGCTTCCTACAGTGAAAATAAAATACTTCACAACACAAGTCCTGCACCGTTTGGGATTTTTGGGAAGATGAATCCGATCACAGAGGTTGAAACACACGACGTCAACACTGTACTGACTTTTTCACATCATGAAATATTGCTGCTGCACATTTAGAAGAAATCTCAGTTTGACGTTTTGATGAGCTCAGGTAAAATCTACGGTTTTCAACCTCCATATGACAAAACTCCAGGTTTTCAGTCACATACAATGTGACATTTGGGTGAAAAATCAAGTTTCTAATTTGAAATCTTTTAAAAGTTGATCCTTATGCAGAATTCTCTCAGGAATATGAAAATAAAGTCAGAAATGCAAAGTTATAGAACTTCAATAAAGGGCCTTTGTAAAAAAGAATCAAGGGTAAAAAAAAAAATCACGTCAGTCTTCACCTAATCAGGGACACACAATTGATATCACACCGATCTTCAGCTGGAAATGCAGACACTTGGGACAATAGACACTGAAATACCTCATTTAAAATCCAGTCTTTCTTTAACTCAGCAAGGTGCAGCTGATATACCAGGTGGGTCATTGTTTGAAGCCCTGGAAGCATCAGTTTAGATTCCAGCATCTGGTTATGCTGATTATCTGGACCACATGATGACCACAGAATCATCTGCTTTACTTCTAAATAGGTTTTTTCTCAAACTCAATTCACACATAACACTTTGTTTGTTGTTGCAAACAAACAAACCCAAACAAACCCAAACTCATTCAGCTTTGTGATCAAGAATTGGGCTCAAATAATATAAACTTGTTGCAGCCAATATATGTGGCCTCATCACGTTCAAGTCTGGTCAAAATATCATTAAAATTGTGGAAGAAAGAGGTTTTTTTTTTTTTGGGGGGGGGGGTGTTGTAATTCTTTTCACATATTGAATATTTTCAGAGATGTATTAGTAAAACCTTTTTTTCTTATCTTATATTACTAATGGCTTTTTTCATGACGTCATTCCTTTCTGCATTCTATTCTGGAAAAAGTGATGTTCGGCACATATTGCTACCTTTACAATACAATTTCCACAACTTCAGACAGACTTTGAGCTGAAATCCTTTAAACTGTTAATAGTTTTAAATAAAATAATATTAGCACTTAATCGACGTTCATCTGAAGAACATACATGCTTTAGTTTTTAAGTTACATTTGAAGTTTCAAGTTAAGTTTGTCAGTACCAAAAATGGCCATTTTTGCATGTTTTGGGGCATAAATTATTAAAACACAACAGGGACTAAAAAAAAAAAATACAACTAAGAAGAGATAATTTATGTTGTTTTCACCTGAAAATAGACAATATTTACCATAATATTGGCGCATTTCCAGAGAAAAATTTTGCATTTTCATTCTTCAGAATGTGTTTTTTCCACACAAATGTCACATGTGTCTTCCCCACACCTTGACGTGTGTCATATGGTGAACAAGTTAGATAATCCAGTTCCAAGAGGACGGAGGTCACCAAATATCAGCGTCCACCACCGTGTCCAGTTCTCTATCATCCACACTGCTGCTCACGTTTAACACAATGTTGTTGTTCAAGCAGCTCTGAGACTGTCTTCTTAAGTGAATTTTTGACACACACACACACACACACACACACACACACACACACACACACACACACACACACACACACACACACACACACACACACACACACACACACACACACACACACACACACACACACACACTGGGAGAGTCCCACTCAGACCTTTCTGTTTGGTACCTTTGTGGTGGAACCATCAGAGTTGATGCTCCCTGATCGGATCATGTTAGTTTCTTGTCAGTGACAGTTCATGTGTGGTTAGTGACACGTTAAGGGTTAACCACTCCCCCTGGGCTGAGCCTCACACAGCTGTGACCAGTGTGTGTGTGGTGAGAGGTGCTGAGGCAGAGGAGCTGCTCACAGCTGCAGGGAAACATTCAACCGGGGATCTTCAGTCCTATTTCAGTTACACGTGACCGTAAGTTTCTTTCCCTTATTCCTATTATCTTCATTTAATTTCTACCGAGTCTACTTCATTTGGGGATACACTAAAAACTGTAAGCCTTGTTTGTTTGGTTTTAGGAGAAATTTACCGTCAACAATGTTGCTCTTTGTTTAAGATCTGCTCCTAAAAAGGTTTATAAATTACTAAAAGAGTAGGAACTAAAACAATAATCTGATTCATTTCTTTTAATTAATTTTAATTGAATTAACTATTCAGTTTGGACAGCTGGATCGAAGGATGATCATGAAAACAAGTAATTAAAAATAAGTTTGTTAAATTTCTTCTTCCAATAATAATAATAATAATAATAATAATAATAGAAATAATATTCTAGAATGGTGTTTTCTCAAAATATTTCACTGACATTATTTATATTGTTGTATATGTATATGCATGAACAGTCTCTCTCTCTCTCTCTCTCTCTCTCTCTCTCTCTCTCTCTCTCTCTCTCTCTCTGTCTCTCTCTCTCTCTCTCTCTCTCTCTCTCTCTCTCTCATATGGATATATGAATTCATCATGTATGATCAAATGAAATATCAGGGCATGTATGAAATATTCATGGTTTCCTGGTGGTATATTTTACTATATGAATAAATGTAGACTGTATATATTGGATGATATTCATTGGTCATTAGTTTGTAATGAATATTGAACAGAGGAGGGGATTAAGTACATTGAGACTTCTTCTCATCCTGATATAGAATAATTAGAATCCAATATTAGATTTCAACGAGTCTTTAGACTCAGTGGGAGAGTCTGTGTGCTCTGATGTTGGTGGAGGTTAAGAGAAGAGAGAAACTCTGACCTGCCGCCACCTGAGCTGGGCTGACCGTGAAAATGAGGGAGAGTCTTGACTCTCTAACTTGTGTTTGTATTCTTAAAATAAAGCTCCTGCTCAGCGTGGAAACCCCGACTCTTCCTCTTTGACTCTTCCTCCACAACAAGCGCTTGTCTGATATTTCACATTGCATGTTTCTTTCTTTTGCTTTTAACGTTGCTCATGTCTGGAATCCATTCGTTCACCACAATCCCTCCATGCACTTGAGGGAGGCGTGCGCACATGTTCAGGTTTTATCCACGCGACCAGTGAAATGAGCCGTGCATGTTTCTCTGTCTGTTCGATCAGCTCCAACGCTCACAGAGCAAATCCTCCTCCATGTATTCCCATCACTTCCTCTTGATGTCCGGCTGTTCTGGACGCTTTGTGTCTCTCCTGTGACACGACTGCATTTAGATGATGTGAGCCGTTTTTCCCTGCCGCCTGACTCATCCTTTCTTCTCTGAAGCTGACGTTTTTTGTCATCTGGTCCCCAGCGCTGATCCCCGCGGCGGGCGCAGCAGCATGATTCCCCCCGGATGATCTTCAGAAGATGAACGTCTCCCTGCTTGACTCTGCCGTAGTGATGTATCACCAGTCCGCGGAGCGGCGGCTCAACGCCAGCCGCCACGGCTCCTCCGACGGCCCCCGGCTGCCCTCCTTCACCACGGCAGCCAAAGTCAGGGTCATTATCACCTTCGCCCTCTGCGCCATGTCGGCGTTTTGCAACCTGGCGGTGCTGAGGGCGGCGCACACCCGCGGGAAGCGCAAGTCCCACGTCAGGGTGCTGATCGTCAACCTGACGCTGGCCGACCTGCTGGTGACCTTCGTCGTGATGCCACTGGACGCCGCCTGGAACATCACGGTCCAGTGGCTGGCCGGGGACTTTGCCTGCAGGATGCTCATGTTCCTCAAGCTGCAGGCCATGTACTCCTGTGCCTTTGTCACCATGGTGATCAGCCTGGACCGGCAGGCCGCCATCCTCAACCCGCTGGCCATCAGCGAAGCCAGGAAGAGGAACCGGGTCATGCTCACTGTGGCCTGGACGATGAGTGTCGTGTTGTCAGTGCCGCAGGTAAGAGCAGGAGGGATTTAATGATCGATCATTTCTACATCCCGCTCTAAACACAGAGAATGAAATGATTGTTGACTTAGTTTAGTTACGAGTGAACTTCATTCTGGGAGGAGTTCCACATGTTCACAGTTTCTCTTCTAATCCGTCTGACATGAATCTGCAACACCTCTTCACTACATCTCACTATTTTATGTGTTCAACACGTTGTGACAAAGTTGTGAAGCTGTAAACAAACTGTTCATCTAAACAATGAATACAAGCTCCTCCTTATAAACAAATGTCTTTACTCATCATGGTCACCGCTGTGCTTTATTAGTCCAAATACAGAGAGAAACACAACATTTTCTGTGGAGAAAATTTAAAGCAAAAATTTTTTTTTTTACTTCCAAAGTCAAATAAAGCGGACTTTATTAAAAAACTGGCACACGTGTGTTGGATTCGGCCTCCAGTTTGTCCTTCCAGAATGGGGAAGAGGTTATTATTTCTAGCGTTAGTAAAGCAGCACTTCTACCTGGAACTCTGGCTGATTAAATCAAGTCATTCCTGCTGTAATTCTATTCACACTCAACAAAGTAAGACCATCTCCTGTAAAATGCCTGAAATGATAAACACACGCTGACCACTGAAAATGTATGAGAATGAGACATTTAATCATTTTACAAGCGTTGCCTGACAGGATGTGGAAAGTGGACACGCTCACACTCGAGGACGTTTGTTCACCCTCACTGGCTTCTGTATGTACGGCAGTTAATTTTAATGTAGTCAGCTCTGGAAGGAAACTAGAAAAGAAGACATGAAGACCAGCAGGGAGGAATTGTACAGCAGCTCAATCATTGCTCGTCTCTTAAATCTTCAATTCCAGTCCAAAATGACAAAACCAGCGTCTCCTTTCTCATCAAACTTTTGATAATTGGACTGAAGCACTGATGCTGCGACTTTAACGACCGGCGGACCTCCTCAATCCTAGATCGGTTCTGTTCTTTAGTTTTATCTTGAGCTGCAGCCTGGGCTCTGTACAGAGACACACTATGTTGACACAGTGATCCAGCTCTAGCAGGCTGCTGCAGTGAGAGTCGACCACCGTGGAGGTGATGAGCTCCTTCACTTTTCCCACGCAGATTCATCCTGCTGGTTTTACCAGTGACCTTTGTCCCAGTTCCCCAGGAGCCCCTCTACCTTATCATTACTGATCCTCTGAAATTAGAACATCTGGGCCCCCGGTGGGAGGACGGGCGGAGCTCAGTGCGTCACGAGGCATGTGTGTTATGAGAGGAGACACGACCAGCGTCACTCTGACGGTCTCTTGTCGCTGCTGGAGCTTCTGGAAGCAGCCGTCAGGCGTTGTCGATGGGAACAGGTTAGCTTTTAGGTAAAGAGTGTAATCCTCCCGTGAAAAAAAAACACACTCAGCACCTCGAATCCGCCCCGTTCCTTCTCCTGTCAAGAAGTGACGATATCCGGCCTTTGTAAAAAAAATACGACTCTGCTTTTTGTGTTTCAGCTGTTTCTTTTCCACAGCGTGACCATCGTCCACCCCGAGGACTTCACGCAGTGCACGACGCGGGGGAGCTTCGTCAGCCGCTGGCACGAGACCGCCTACAACATGTTCACCTTCTCCTGCCTGTTCCTGCTGCCGCTGGTCGTCATGGTCACCTGCTACACCAGGATCTTCTGCGAGATCTCCAGACGGCTGAGGAAGGACAACCGTAAGTTGAGATCAAGACTGAGGAGACAAGCTTCTTTTTTTAAAAAAAATCAAAAGTTAAGGGCGTCACTTTTTCCTGTTGTTTCTGACTGTTACTGAACTGCAAATACCAACTCACACATCCACTGTTTGGGTTCCAGTGCCGTCGACTGAAATACACTTACGATGCTCAAAGAACAACATCCCACGAGCCCGGATGAAAACTCTGAAGATGAGCATCGTGATCGTCCTGTCCTTCATCGTGTGCTGGACTCCCTACTACCTGCTGGGCCTCTGGTACTGGTTTTCCCCCGACGACCTGGAGGGCAAGGTCTCCCACTCGCTGACTCACATCCTGTTCATCTTCGGGCTCGTCAACGCCTGCCTGGACCCGCTCATCTACGGCTTGTTCACCATCCACTTCAGGAAAGGACTGCAGAGGTTTTACCGGAGCGCCACCACCACGACAGAGCCGGACAACACCACCGTCGTCACCGGATCCTTCACTTGTGCCGCCGTTTCCGTGTCGCTGAAGAGGGAGCCGAGCCCGGCAGGCCAGGAGAGACTCCTGGGAGGCAAAGAGTCCAGTTCAGCCAGGAGCAGACACTTCACGGAGAGAGAGGCCCACCCCTGCAGCTCAGAGAGTGCTTTATGAGACGGATCAACTGCTTGTTACTGCTGTTATTTATTCTAATTTAGCTCTCGTCTAAACGTTCAGTTGCTTGTTTGCCTGTCGGCCATTTCAGACCGAGTGCGTTGTCAACTTATTAGATGTCGTGATTCTAACAGTTGTGGATTTTTATCTTTAATAAATGTGTCTTTCCTCTTTCCACAGCTGCTATAAAAGTAAACCAGCCTGAGTCATACAAATGCAAACCTGCAGATTTGGTTATTTTCATACAAATTTCTTTAGAGACCAACAACAAAATGAAAATAAGTCCTATTGTTCAGTTTTATTGCTTTAACCAGAAAAAAAAAAGACATTTCTTATACACCTTTGTTACTACAGTACACTGGAGAAAGACCAACTTGAACAATTGTGGAAGCCGAGAAGCTCATTTTAAATATTTTTAATCTTTTATTGTAACAGCATATTTATGTGTCCTGTAAATTGTAATGTATGTTGTTTTATTGAAGCCTGTTCACTGGGGCTCATGGAATAATTATCACTTACTATCGATTGCTATTTAAAACAAAATGTCACATGTAAAACCACAACATGTCCTGTGAGTCATGAAAATGAAAGCTCACGTATGGATCGACTGTACATGGGCGAGCCGCCTTGCTCTGCAGATCTCGTGCATCAACATTATTTCTGTGCTGATTTGTGGCAGTGGGAACCCTGAAGGCACCACGTCCTGTGTTCAGTGATGAATCATTGCGTCTCGATGGAAAAATGCCATTTCTCCTCTGTGATGAGCTCGTTTGAGAAACAAAAACTTGAATATCTTTTAAATTTCATTTTAAAAAGAACATTTAGGAGAGATATATGTTTTTACTTTAAAGTAAACTGAGCGATGGTTGTGACTTTTAAAACATTTAATAATCGTCAGCCACAACATTATTGTACAAATTGGTTGAATTGCTGGATTTGATCAAAGCTGAAGGTTTTTCTTTGTTACTCACCACCATGACTGAAGCTGTGTTAACTGTCAACTCAAATAAAAGGAATTTAATTACTTTCTTATTAAGAAATTCCTCTTCACAAAGCAAAGTGCTATGAGATGAATGCTTCATTATCTACTATGTACTTTTCCAGCCTGCGGTATATCGCCGGTATGTATGATAATACTTAGCGCACAACATTTTGAGTTGTATCTAAAAGTAAAGTTGAGCCTTTAGATGCATTGGCAGGTCTGTCAGAGTTGAAAACAGATAACTTTTTTCATAATAACTTAGAAACTGGCAAAGAAATATATGAATTTGTATTTTAATCAAATAAAACAAGCTGGAAAACGAATGAATCAAATACACATCTCTTTTGTTCATTCATCATGTGTTAAGTACATTGAATAATGTTTTTTTTAACCTTCGCCAATAAAAGTTGGCTGAGAAGGTAACGTTTTCATTCATTTATTTATGCGTATGCATTTTACCAACCTTTCACAAGAAACTACTCACCTGAATCAAATTATATTTTCAGTGATGATTTATCATCATCCAAGTACCAATCGATTACATTTTGGGACAGTAACCGCTAACCATTTACGAATAAATCATCAAAACAGAAACAAATTTCCAATACAAAGCAGATGAGAGAGGCACGGACCAACATTGGTCCGGTGCCTCTCTCATCCGCTTTGTATACACATTGATGTGTATCAGATACCTCGGAGCACCACCTGTTTTAACAGGAAATGATAGCCAATTCAGTTATATCAGTCTCATAAGATATACTAGACAGTTAATCAGGAATTTGAATTAATAGTTAAATTAATTACAATTACCAGAATTAACAGTAAAGATTGAAGGATTTTGGAGTTCTTGACACAGAAGAGGTCGACATTTCATTCACCTTTGTGCTCATTAATAAAACAGCAAGTATGATTCCAAAAATTATATTTATTAACAATGAAAACAAATAAACACATATTCTAACTACCTATATACAGCTTGGTGTGTGTGTGTGTGTGTGTGTGTGTGTGTGTGTGTGTGTGTGTGTGTGTGTGTGTGTGTGTGTGTGTGTGTGTGTGTGTGTGTGTGTGTGTGTGTGTGTGTGTGGAGAGAGAAAGAGAGAGAGTTGGAGGGAGTGTGTGTGTGAGACGTGTGATGGAACTACAAACAAGATGGCGGATCACAAGAAACTACATTCAAACGGAGGTTATCAGAGAGCAGGAAGTCTGTCCTGGGTCTCCACCATGTGCTGGAGAACAATGGAACATGGAAGCTAGTCTTTAGCGTCTGCTTCCTGTGTGTCTCTGCTAAAGAACCATTTCTAGGATGAGTTGATGTGAATGAGACTTGATTTGTAAAACGTCAGGAGTCGTCAGATGATGTTCAGTTACTGTGTGATGTCGTCTTTGATGTGATATGTGTAGGATTGTGAGTTAACAAGTTAGTAAAGCAAAGATTAGCATGCAGACCCTGTGTCTGTGGCAGAGCTAACAGTGGTTTACAGGTTGATCACTGCTCCTAATATATTATCTATAGAACTCAATCACCATAACAGAATCAACACATCTTCATAAAAGTTAAACAGTTCTATCATAGCATCAGGTTTAACTAATCTCGAGTAATGCCCAGTTGTTGTTATCGCTTCCTTGAAGGAGTTCAGTTGTTGTCCTGCTGGAGGGAAGCTGGTGTCTTCTCCTGTAGTTAGCACCTCCTGCTAACTGTGGTTGCTGGTTCTGCAGGCTGAGAAGAAGAAGATGAAGTTGATGTTTCAGGAGTCTTTCTTTGCAGCTCCTGGTTGTCTCTTTTGTCCAGACTGAGGAGCTGGTCGCTCAGGTCTGTGATGGTTTTCCTGCTGGTTGAGAGATCAGACTCTGGGTGCTGGTCTCTGGATCAGGGGAAGCTCTGACCCTCGTGGTCGGTCAGAACAGGAGTTGAGGCCTTTGGTGTTGGCAGGATGCTAATGCTAGGTGAGCTGCTTCCAGGGGGGGGGGGGGGGGGGGGGGCATTCCAAGGTGTCGAATCCTGGGGGCCCTGACCAATCTGTGACTGCCTGAGAGCATGGGGGAGTCAGTGTCACTGAGGAGGAAAGAGGGGACGATTTGCAAGATACTCCAGTGTCTGCAGGACCCCCTGCTGGGTGTGAACCTTGAGAGATCCCTGAGTCAGACTTCACATGTCATGACTGTGAATCATGACTAATGAGGATTGTCTCCCATCAGAAATGACTTTCCTCTAGTCTAGTGAGATCCCGACACACTTTATCAAACTTTGGAAAACTTCACTAGCTTTAAAAAGTTGGATTTCACATATTTCCTTTCGGCTTTGCAGACAAACAATGATCAAACCGTGGCACTGCTATTTGTAAGCTGCAGTCTCCATAATCACATTACAGTTATTATGTTTAATTGCAAGGCTGTCAGAAAAAAAGAACAACAACTCTTTCCTACAGGCGGACTCGTTTTCCTTCACAAACTGTGGGTTGATCCTCACAAGCCGAGCGTCCTGAATAGAGCACCTGCACTCTAATTACACTCTTAATGATGTGAAGCCTTTAGTGTGACGCTTGATAGAAATTCAAATAGGATTTATGAGCAGACGTCAAACCAGTGTCAGTATCTCGTCTCCGCCGCAGTTTGATGTGAGAGGACCGGCAAGGAGGGCCGCACGTTACCACTCCAGGTAGGAGAAATGCTTTTGTCCAAAGAAAGCAGCTGAAAAACGGCGTAAATTAACATTCGCCTGTTCGTAACGTTCAATAAATAGCAAGAGGCAGGGCACACTCTGAACCGATTGCCTGGAAAATTAACGTGTGCGCCATATTATGCATCTATTTTCTCGATTAAACATGTGCGTTTAAAAAGGGAACCCCCCCCCCGCATCTATTTGTGTGTCTGTAAAACATGAGACATGTGAAACGCTGCAGGAGCCCCGAGGCAACAGAATGCCAGCGAAGCACGGCTGACTACAAGTTGAGAATAATCCTCAGTTCACTCATCCGTCTGAAAAACACATTAGAGATGATCTAACGGCTCTGCAGATAAAATTGTATTTTTTATTATCAGTACTTGGAATCTGGTGTGATTTAAAAGGTGTGAATTGGATATGAGTGGATGACAAAGTGAAAATCACATGCATGAGCAGCCTTACCTTCAGTTATAGCCACAATGTTACTGAGAGAATACAAGATTGATATAAAGGCTTTATTTTATTTCACTGCCTGAGGAGGATTTAAGTGCTGCCAGTCAGGAAAGTTGATATTCGGGTCTAGACAGACTCACCTGCTGTTTGTAATGACGTCTACTGTGTCAGTGTTATTGTGTCAGTGCTGGTGTGTCCACTGTGACCTTTGACTCTGTTCAACAAATGTACAATTTCTTTATTTATAATTGTTTTATCATTATTTACTTCTTTGTCGGCTGCCTGCTGCTCTGCTGCCTTCGTTGCACAGCCGCTGCTGTTTCGTCGAGCTGCTCCCAGGTCTGCCTTATGCTTTTGTTCCTGTCATCCGCAGACATAACTCTTTAATAAAAACAGGAGACACACATTCAATTTCAGGACTCAAATCACGGAGAAGCTCGACACAGTGCGTCGACATCCTGAAGGCAGAAGAAAGGCGAACCTCTGCTGCAGGTAGAGGCTGCAGGTTTCCTCCAGGGTGGCGTGGCGTGGTGCTGCTGGCTGTGGGGGGGAATGTGGAAGTCCACTCTCGTACTGCTTCACCATGTCAGAGTCTTTAAAATGGAAGCCCAAGAGCTGACTGAGGCTTCCCCTCACAGGAGCAGCACCACAGCTCTTCTCCTGGTCACCTGGTGCCAGAGGAGGAGACCTTTACTCAAGTCATTCATTCTGACATTTCATGAAATCCCACTATCAGCACGTTCTAGCCGTGGTGTCGGCGTGCACCTCGTATGAAGAGACTCTGCCGTTCGGTGTTCAGAGCATAAACCGGATTATGAGGAGTTGTGATCAGGTGGGATGTGGGAGGAGTCAGGAGGCACACGGTCCTGTGGCCGAAGACATCCTGGAGCAACATCTTCCCATTCATTTGCACCACGAGGGACTTTTGAGACAAGAAATGGACAAGACCGACATTAAAACATTCAAATTATCAAGGATTCTAACAACTTCCTGTGTGTTTTCATCAACAGGTGCGACGCTCCTACCAAGCCCTGCAGGAACGGCAGCGGGATCACAGTGACGGGGAAGTCCCGGGACTCTTTTGACCTGCACAGTTAACAACCTTTCGTTAAATAAACTTTTGTGAAGGACAAAAGTCACGCATTCATACTGAGAAAATGTAAAACTACTTCAACCTTTCAGACCGCTGCATCTTCCAGGATTGTGTCCCTCGTCCGGTTGTGACCGTATGAATGGCTCCACTTTTACATAACAACACGAGATTGACCTTCTCTGCAGTGAAAATCTGTGACTCATCAGCCAACGAAGGCCAATAATCCACAAACTGCATCTTGATGTAGACACTGCTTGACTCAGGCTCCAGTACCACAGACAGAGGAGCCCCTGGGGCCACAAGATGACAGTGACAAACACAAACAGGCGCAAAAGTTGTTTATATCACATAACAACCTCTGTGTGTGTGTGGGTGTAACATATACTGTATATATATATATATATCTACACCCTCAGATGTGCATCGTTCTGCAAACCGATAGACATAAACTATCAGTCGGCGGTGAGGTTTCTCTCAGGGCAATCTTAAATATATCGCACAGCCAACTGAGAAGTTGACAGGCTCCACTGAGGCGTGAGTGTGAAACCAGGAGAAACACTGCAGCAACAGCCCATTTCTTCAAGACGTCACTGTGCATGACTCCCGGGACGGAATCTTTCTGTTTGTAGTATGAGGATGTTAAAAAAGAAAGAGAGAGAGAGAGAGAGAGAGAGAGAGAGAGAGAGAGAGAGAGAGAGAGAGAGAGAGAGAGAGAGAGAGAGAGAGAGAGAGAGAGAGAGAGAGGAAATAAGAAGCACTGAAAGGTTCATCTTCACTACAGTGTGGTTCACCCAGTGGACCATCCATTGAAATCCCACAACCTGGAGAGACATCTGATCTTCTATACCAGTGTTTTTCAACCACTGTGCCGCGGCACACTGGTGTTCCGCGAGATATAGTCAGGTGTGCCATGGGAAATTAAGATAAGATAAGATAAGATAAGATAAGATAAGCCTTTATTGATCTCACAATGGAGAAATTTACTTGTTTCATTCTGCTCTTAAGGACACTCATGAGTAGGAAAGACAAGAAATTATCGAAAATGATCCAATTTCGCATTTTTTTCTAAAAAAACATTTGCTCGAGTAATCATGTATAAATACTCTTCGCCAATAGATGGCAGCACAGCACTTTGAGACAAGACGTTAGGGTGTGCCGTGACATCGAAACTGACAGACGTCAGTCTGGTTCATCTCCACCTCCTGCTCCCATCTTGTATCAAAGTACTGTGTCAGTGACAGTGATGGAGAAGGTTATGAAAAGGAAGAATGTGAATCAGGATCTCAGCTCTTCATCCATCAGGTCCAGGTTTCACAGAGTGAGTGAAAATTAAAAAAAAAATGAAATTGGGAAATACATTTTTTCTGTATTTATTTGATTCCTGTTGATAAAACTTTGATGAGAATGACTTTGTATTGTTAATAGAGGCTACAGAGTTTCACATTTTAACATTTTCGGGAGGTGGTGTGCCTCCAGATTTTTCCAAAGACAAAAGTGTGCCTTGGCTCAAAAAAGGTTGAAAAACACTGGTCCACATTAAAGTCCACACTGCTGGACCCCAGTGGTCCAGGTCCAGCAGGAGGACGTGTGATGACGAACACACAATAATGAGATCGACCCACCTGACAGCCGGTCCCACACACACACTGAAGCATCACTGAGCCCGAGGGCTACGTAACGTGTGTTTCTGCCGACGGCCGAGCACAGGATCGCTTTTGCGTTTGGCCACAACACATCTGGAAGACGTTCCACATCTAGAAGGAAGAACGGAAAGCAAAGTAAATTACACCAGCCGCTATAGTGTCATTAAAATGTGATTGTGAGGAGATGAAAGCTGGAATAAGTAAACGTTCTACCTGCTTTGATCTTGGGTGCTTTTTGCAGTGAATACTGGAGAAGATTATGACTTCCACTCCACCACACAGCCACAGCAACCGGAGATCCTGACAGGAAAGGTCAGAGAAGAAACCTGGCATCACATTTCGTCCAGACCTGAGCCCGTCTGAAGGGCTCATATTAAGCAAAATTCACTTTCTAATGGTTTCCCAGCAGTAAAATTCATTCCCAAACCTGGAATGACGCCCCAGAAATGAAAAAGTGTGTCTTCTCTCTCCCTGGCTTGTTCCAGGTTTTAAAAAGTGTGTTGCTCCAACCAGCCAATCAGAAATGAAACCCTATATAGTGTCATCAGGGGTTTAGCCAATCACAATCAAGGTAGGCTCCTCCCCTTTGACCACAATCACGCAGCTCTGCTCTGGCACATGGCACCACGAGAGGAAGTACTTCCTCCTCTTCCCATAGATGGGCATGTGTGGGCGGAGCCAGTCCAGCTCGCACAGACACAGCAGATTCTGAATGTAGCTCCTATGATCCAATAGTCTAATGGAGGAGAATCAAGGAAAAGCTGGATTTGGGGCAACACAATGTTTTTGGACTAATGTGAAAAGCTGGGTAATATGACTTTCATATGATAATATGAAAGAAATAGATCCTTATTATGATGGATTGTAAGAAAATGCAAAGCATGGTTAAAATGCAGCTAATCAGCTTGTTTATAGGATGAAATGTCACCGTGCTGAATTAACGTCAAGCAGACCAGCAATACAGGAAGATGAAGACCGACCTGGTTGATCACCTGCTCTGTCTCCTCCACCACACTGACCACATGGCAGGAGGAAGTGCTGGGTGCAACGTCTGCAAACACAGAGGAAACAAAGTAGGCCAAGAAAAGTGTCAACAAACAAAAACAAATGGATGCCACAGTGTTATTTCCGTTCAGAAAACCAAAACAAAGCCACTGAAGCAGCTCATCCGTGAAGCGGTGAGCCTCATTTGCATAAACGTCGTCACACCTCGGGCTTTCATTTCTTGGTTCTTTTGTTTTCTCGGCGTTCGTACTGAAAAACTGCTTTTCCCACCGACGGCCGCTGCTCCGGATTACGTCCAAAGTCAAACAGTGTGTCAGAAAATCTGAGGGCTCAGAGACGTCAGGCTCGCCGTCCACCTGCTGCCCTGTGAAACCACAGACGGTTTACTGACCTCCCTGCTCCATCAGTCTCACTCTGTATATTCATCTCCACCCACACCATCACCTCCACCAGGTTCACTCACACTGCAGATTGTGGTTTTGTTCAGCCGCACCGCAGTATGACGGTATTACGTTTCTGTTCTCGTTGAATGTTTACCTGCAGAACTGTTTGGCGGCTTGACTTTAATCGCCATGGTAACAGGAGACCATTTTAAATCTCCACTTGACTTTGAGTCCTGAAGATATGAAAAGATGCTTTGATTTTTTTTTTGTTTTTTCATACAATAGTGTTGCATTTGCCGTTTTCATGCATGAAATAGCCTCTGGGAGCGGTTTAAAAGAGATCATCTATGTCAAATTAGGGAAAACAAAAGCTGAAAACTTATTGTAAGATTCTAAAAACATTTAATCTCATCCAATGGACTCACAGTTCGTTTACCTGTTGTCGCACCACCTCCAGCTCTTTCAGCCACGATGCCAATGGCAGACGGTAGACCTCCAGCCAAGCAGCGCCGCCGCCTGACGGGAGGCATGAACCCATGAGACAAGGAGGCGACGTGTTCAGTGGAAATGAGGAAGGTTCACTCACAGCTGACTGAGGCGGCGCCATGTTGTCCCCCTTCACTGAGCTCGAAGGACAAACAGATGCTCCTCTTGTTGACGTCTTCCTGATATTGGTGAGGAACAGGCTCAGAGTTTGTGTTCATTAGACCAGTGTTTTTATCTCCTTTATCTCAGTGTTTTTCAACCTTTTTGAGCAAAGGCCCATTTTTTTCTTTGGAAAAATCTCGAGGCACACCACCACCCGAAAATGTAAAAATGTGAAACTCTGTAGCCTCTATTAACAAAATAAAGTCATTCTCATTAAAGTTTTATCAACAGGAATCAAATAAATGCAGAAAAAAAGTATTTCCCAATTTCATTTTTTTATTTTTACTCAGTGTGAAACCTGGACCTGATGGATGAAGAGCTGAGATCCTGGTTCACATTCTTCCTTTTCAAAACCTTCTCCATCACTGTCACTGACACAGTACTTTGATACAAGATGGGAGCAGGAGGTGGTGATTAACCAGACTGACGTCTGTCAGTTTCCATTTCACCAGCAAAGTTCTGTGCTGCCATCTATTGGCGAAGAGTATTTATACACGATTACTCTTCAACGCACTGCAACGGCTGTGAGAGCAAATGATTTTTAGAAAAAAATGTGAAATTGGATAATTTCCCACGGCACACCTGACTATATCTCACAGAACACCAGTGTGCCGCGGGGCAGTGGTTGAAAAACACTGCATTAGAGGACAGCAGGAGCTCGACCATACGTACCATGACGTTGACGACGCTGATCAGGCGAATGACATCAAAGTGTTGTGCAAAGACTCTGGCCACACCTGGAGCGGAGGACGACACCGATTCTAAGATTATATCTGACAAACTCCGTTAAACATCAAGTTGATACTTTCTTGCCCCCTTGATGCGCCGTCGTCTCTATTGAGTGACGCTTCACAAGATCAGGATCAAGTCCAGTTTAAAAAAATAAATGTGGGTTTCTACCTGTTCAGGCTGGACACAGAGCAGGAAGGGAAGATAAACTTGGTGTGGACCAGAGCTCACCCATATCATCGACAGTCGCCAGCAGGTAGGTGGATCCAGCGGCTCCGCTCATCTGAACACAAATGATTTCCAGCTTGTCCTGCAGCCAGTCGGCAACGCTGACCAAGGGAGACGCACGCCACACTGACAAGCCTCGCCCATGACCCAGACCCAGGTACCGGCCGTCCTCCGAGCAGGACAGGCAGTTTGTGTCCACTGGAAGCTGATCATTATCATGACACATGATTATTTAGTCATTATTTATTTTTATTTATTATTATTATACATATTATCATTGTTATTATTACTATAACTACAATGATTAGTATTAATATTATCTTTCTTATTATTTTATTATTATTATTATTCAATTTATTTATGTATAGAATGGTTTTGTAGCACTTTTATTTATGAATGCTAACCACTCACACAGTCTTTAAACTTAAGCCTTCAAACATTCAAAATAAATACATATACATATATATACATATATGTGTGTGTGTGTGTGTGTGTGTGTGTGTGTGTGTGTGTGTGTGTGTGTGTGTGTGTGTGTGTGTGTGTGTGTGTGTGTGTGTGTGTGTGTGTGTGTGTATATATATATATATATATATATATATATATATATATATATATATATATATATATATATATATATATATATATATATATATAATATATATATTTACAGGCAGTTGTTATTGTTACCATGAACATACTGCTGCCCTACTATATTAATATTTTGTGTGCATGCACATGAATCACAGAAATGTATAGTCTGAACTTTTGCGAATTGGTTTTTGGAGATGTAATATCTAACAGCCTTACTCTGGCACCTATACAGCAATGTTTACGGACAGGCACTGTGCAAGTTAAATCTAAATCATATTTATTAGAAACAAACACAGAAACAAGCAGAAGGTCGATCGAGGTTGTTTTGTACCTTTGTCAATACTTGCATCCGCTCTGTGGGTGTTTTATCTGCTGCTTCCATACCTGTGCTGCACCTGGACGTCCTGAACAGCAAAAACTAGATCGTTTCACAGGATTCCCTTTGCATTTCGGTTCCCCGCGAAAGCTGAGGGAGATCCTATATCTTCTACACTGCTTACAGAATAAATATGAATAACATGATTAATAATGAAGGATAGTCATGAGGGTTGTTCGTACCGAGTCCCGATTCACGGCCGTACAATGTTTGCCACCGTTGTCCCTGACAACGCGACAGATCGCAACAAGACCGCCCTCTAGTGGTCTGACTGCAGAACCCACCACACTTCACACTTTAAGGTGGAGTCCCTCTTCTATCTTGCTGTGATTCAGGCCATATCTCAAACATCCTTCCTCATTTATTAGAGTGTAAAAGCCGTGATGTCTTCCGGAGGGCAGTGGAGGAGTGGAAAAATGAAAACATTTTCTGTACAGAGAGTAAAGTGCAACAAGGGTTTCTTCTCACCGCGGTTTGAACAATGGACTGTTTCACTCAACCTTATCTGGCTGAGACGGAGAGTTCAGGGTCGCAATGTCAAGGTGAACCATCTGTGTTGTTACTGAGAAAGTGTCTCCAGCCCTCCCCTTGTACTCCCTTATTGGCACCGGTCCCTCCAGGGTGCCCCTCGTCTCCAGCTGGGCCCGGCTGCAGTCGCCCACGGCGGCGAAGGAGTGAAGAGAAGAAGGACGAGTGTTTCAGTTTGAACAAAACAAACTCCATCCCTGAGCCGTCAACTTTACTGTTACAAATTGTACATTTCATCCGGATCTTAAACATTTGTCAATGTTAGATTAAAATGAACAAGTGACGTTGGGAATGACAGTGGCAGAAAGACAAGCACACGTCTTCTCTTAAAGAATTCAGTTTGACCTGCCGACATTATTCACAACGAGTTTAAATTCACGTCAAATCTGCACTAATTACTTTTTCATCCGCTCTGTCCAAAGTCATGAAGATGTCAGTCTTGTAAGTCTTGTAAGTCAGTGTATGCTGGGTCTCGTCTGCATCCTTTCCCGTGGAGAGCGACTCACAGAAATCTCTGTAAACATGAGTCACCACCTGCCTGCAAGTGTCCAGGAGCCCACATGAACAAAACTTCTGAGCCTCTCCGTCGCTGTGATGTTTTTATTCTTTTGCAGACTGGACACACACATCCCTGCTTTGCAATCGTCCCCTCCATATAAGAATTCAAAAAAAATAAATCCACAACACCTTATGAACCTGTTAATGCAGATTGTGATTAAGACTGGCAAAGATAAATACAATTGTTTTTTATTTAAAACACGTCGCAAACCACAAGTGATTCTTTGACTAAATATAGAATTAGAAGCTCCGTCAAACGAATAATGCAGAGATAATCATGACCTTCACCTGGTGTGAGTCATCATTTTCCCCTCATCATTTCCAGCCATTACCTTGAAAGCAGTCGGGTATTGCCGCGTCTTAAAAGGGAATTTCTTTTTTTCTTTTGTGCTTCGGATATTTCAGAAACCACAGGAAATACTCAACAACCATGACGTCAACAGGAAGATCAGCAGCAGGAAGAAGTCGGCGACATTCTTAATGATGACAAACCTGAACAGTTCCCGTCATGGTTATTACAAACGAACAAAAAAAAAACAATAGTACCAGAAGGATTACAAGAGCAACAGATGAGAGCTTCATCTCACTTTGCTGCCACAGTTTCTTGTTGGCCTCGTTGAAATCTCACAGTCAGCTGGGATATAAGGCAGGAGGAGAGGTGGTGGTTAGGATTCCTTACAATTGGCAGTTTCAAGACGTCTTCTCATGAAAGTGTAATCTTTTAAGGCTTCTGTGTCGTCGACTGCGTGACCGACATCCGGTACAAAAATACAAAAAATGCAACGGTCACACTCTGCATGGGCTCCGCTTTAGAAGCTGGAGCTATAAATCCGTCCCGGAAAGTTACGCAACGCACAGATATTACAATTAGCTGACATGGAGACAAAGCTGGAGCTTCCTGACATCAAACTTTACAAAAGTTTAGGAGCCAAAGTCTCAGAGGAGGGCTACTATTTAGTATAAATAACAAAACAAAACAAAAAAAACCCCAGAACAAAAATGTACACCGTACCAGCATACTCTGCGTCTGGTCCCACCTTTGGCCGTCTACATTAGTGAACACGTGCTGCCGCGACCTTTCACCTCACGCTACAACATCAATCTGCTCACATTCAAAGGCCTCCAACGCGACTTTGACCCCCCGAGGATCTTTACACCTGCGCTCAG
Organism: Blennius ocellaris; assembly: GCF_963422515.1. NCBI lineage: Eukaryota > Metazoa > Chordata > Actinopteri > Blenniiformes > Blenniidae > Blennius > Blennius ocellaris. Next base: position 7,149,525 of record NC_137650.1, on the reverse strand, counting down.
ACACAAAGCCCAACACACAATATATTAGGATACCCTTTTCTTTTTTTTTTTTTAAATCTGCTCACAGCCTCTCCCACCGCGGCTCGGATACAAACACTCGACATCTGACGGGACCGAACGCTACAAGCCGGAGGGGGAAATGTCTGGAAAAATAAATACGTCAGTAGTTTTACGCAATTCAAAAGACACGTCTTTCCAGTGGGTTAGAATACTTGAGTCTCTCCGCTTGAGAGACGCCATTGAAAGGTCTTGGTCCACTTGCCAGTCAAATCAAACGAGGGACGTTGGGTCATAAATACTAGAAACACACACAAGTGCATTGTGGGAGAAGGCGTGTGTGAAGGTTCTGTGTGAACTTCTCAACAGTTGCTTCACTGTTACATTCGCCCGTTAGATCAGAACAACCCCGGTGAGTGAAGTAAAACAGTGGGAGCGTCTCGACGGCCGGTGTTGGACGATGATCTTCCCTCCATGCCTCAGACCTCGATGCAGCCGGAGCTCTAAACCCGTCTTGCCTCACATTTTGCAGTGGAGACGAGACATTCTCTCACCATATTTGCAACAATAAATCACGAGGTTTTGAAATGCGAGGTGACATTTTCCCTGTTCAAACATCGATTACGCTGGAGGAAACTCTGATATGGAATGGAAAAGAGAGTCCACTCTAACGTCTCTTGGGGGTCTTCGTGGATCATAGAAGGAAGAATCTGCGTGACGGAATGCTTGAAGTGTCGAGAACCCCCCCCCCCCCCCCCAAAAAAAAACCCAGTCGCTGCTTTTCTTGACATATTTCCAACACAATGGCCAGTAGAAGCACACACATGTTCTTACAGGTACCATTATGCATTCAGGCCTCCTCCTCCTCCTCTGGTCTTTACACTCCACCAGAAACCTCTTACAAAAATGATAACTTCAAAACAAAAGTGGCTTCGCGTGTCCAGAGTGTGAAACCATTGAGGCTCACAGCATCAGTCTGCCAAGAGCTGGTGTGAAAACGCTTCGTCTGACACTTCAGAGAAAGAGTTTACTTGTAATATAAACAAAAGAAAAGAAAAGAAAAAAAGAAAAAAAGACTCAGTGCTACGAGGGAGCATCATAGTCCACGACGCGCTGTTTGATGTAGGCCAGTTTCTGGTGGAGATACTCGCAGCGCTTCTTCTCTTCCCGGTATCCGGGGAACTTCTGTGGAGAGACAAGAGAAGAGAAGAGGGTTTCCTGCTCGTCAGTCACACAAGTGCAAATAGAGGCGGTGATGGACGGTATCGCAGCTCTTCCAAAAGCTCTTCCAGTCATCACATCAAATTGTTAACTGTTGTGGACAGTTTGCGGCTGTTTTTACTCGTATGGTGTCTGATTAAAGCACCAACAGTGACTAATAAAAACTCACGTTGCCGTCAAGTCAAGTCAATGTGATTAATAAACCAGAGCGACCGCTGTGTGGATTGCAGGAAATCCTGTTTGGGGAAACTCGACTCCCACAAAGCAGCAATTGTCCAAACGTGCCAGTAAATCCTACATAAGGGCTCGAGAGAGGATGAATAATAAATACTAGAACGAAGGGAATCGATAGTGTCGTGCAGGAAATCATTTTAAAATCTTTGTTGTTTCGATCTTTTCAAAGTTAGAAGTGGTGATATTTGTAGGTTCAACACTTGTCCAGCAGGCTTCATTGTATTATTTATGTGTTTATCTAATCCAGAACTTTCAAGGCTTTCAACGAGTGTCTTACAAAGGTCAATCTGTCGTCTGTTTGCAGACGATGTGAAGGAGGTGGGACTTTATTCGCTCGGTGCTACAGTCATTTATGGTTTTCTTTCTTAAATCTCAGTGTAATTCACTTTGAAACTCTCTGGGTACAAATGTACCGTCCAGTGGAAGATCAATAGATCAGCAGTTTTATTCTTAAGCATCAGAAATATAAAAAAACCCTGAATTGAATCTTATTGGTGCCATGTGACGAGAACATTAAACCCCTCAACAACATTCATTCTGACATGTAAACACTCATACATCGAAACACAGATAGAAGTTATTGAATCCGTCATACCTTTCGATACTTGTTGTACTTTTCTAGTATTTGGTCTTCCATTATCTGAATGGTAAAAAAACCCAACCCAAAACAAAACACAATCATTATTTTGCCCTACAGAATTGTACGGTCCTGCATGAGGGACGGGTCAGACCAGGACGTCCATACCTTGTACTCCGGGGTCCCGGGGGACAGGCTCTTGATCTTGGACTCCAGCTGGACAAACATGCGTGTGATGGTCGCGATCCGGGAGTGGAGGTCTTTGTACTCGTCGTACTCCGCGTGGAAGTCCTTCAGGTACCTCTCGCGCTGCTCCACACTTTTTATGGAGTCATAGGGGCTGTCGGCAAACACATTCAGTGTGTGTGTGAAAAAAAACAAACCCTACAGGGGACTTCAAGTTTCAATTTTCTTCCTATGTAGTACCACTTCTAAACACACGGGGGCAGCATACGACTGACATATGTCGGCCTGCGTGTGGTGACAAAGTCTACATAAGCAGAGGGTTTCTGGCTGAATCTTTCTGCCGTCGAGTTGAAATACACAAAACTGCGTGTTTACACTCACAGCACGTAATCCGGCTTCTCCTCCGACGCCACAGCGTTCGTGATGTCAAGATCTGCAACGAAAACATGACAGGAGTGACTCCAAAGCCCGAGAGTCAAGTCAACACACTTAATCCACGTGAGGCTTGGCGACCGTCTGAACGTTGGGCAACATGTTTTGTTGTTTTGCTGCTGCCCGCCGCAGCGCCGGCCAGCTGAAGGCTGTGGACGCCGGGAGACCTCAGCCCCCCCCCCCCGGCGCTCCGCTCCAGCTGTTGTTGACTCGGCCAACCGCATAACGCGGCGAGGACTCAGGAGGGCGAGCTCCCAGGAGCAAACATGACCATGTTTAGGAGATGATAGATACTGAGGCACCAAGGGGGATTTCAGGTAATCAGCCTCTAACAGTCACTCTACAGACACCTGTCCACCAACGCCTGTCCCTCAACTGCAATGTCACGGTGGAAAAACAGTAGGTAGGAGTCAAAACGACCCACAAAAGACAATTGTGTTGTAGAAAACAAGAAAATACGGATCACTTTGGTTCGATTAGATTTTTTTTGTGAACTTACTGTCGAGCTTGTCGGGGTTTGGTTTGAGATCAGGACTGGTCTTGATCCAGTCACCGTCCACGTCACCTTTCAACCTCTCCCGCTCCTTGTCTTTGTGCTTTTTAGACTTCTTCTTCCTGTGCTGGCTGCTGGTGAGCTGATCCCGGCTGCAGTCGGTGCCGCGTTGGGACGTCTGGAGGCCGTTGACTCTGGCCTCGGGCTCCCTGCTCTCCGACGCCGGCCGACCGGAGCCGCCGGACCCTTTGTGCAGCAGGCCGAAGCCACCGTCTCCTCCCAGCAAGGGGTTCTGCTCCTCCGGGTGATTACTTGTCCTTTGAAATTCAGTCCTTGTGTGAAAAGTGGGATTGAGGGTGGAGGCTGTGACAGCGTGTCCTCCCTTATTGTTCCAGGGTCCGTTTCCAGCAGGTTGAAGCTGCTGGTCTGTGACTTTCTGTCTCTTGAACATGAGACTCTCCAGCGAGTCAGAAGGCACCGGGCGTTTCTGCAACGAAGAGGGAATGAAGAGTCAAAACAAAAACAAAAAACACGACTGCTCAACCTCAGCTTTGCCTCACAGCAAGAAGCAAACATGCGTTTCCTCTGGATTCATGTCAAACACACATTAAAAAAAACACTGTTTCATGTCCCTATTGACTTCAGTTCCTCCATCTTTCATGCCAAGTCCGGGAGTCACACGCACTGCAGGCAGTCCAGAGACATTGATTCATCTCATACGCTTCCTTTAGACGGCAGCAGGAACCCGGAGTGCCCCGAGGAAACTCACGCACAGGAAGAACATGAAAGCTCCCCAGAAAAAGGGCCCATAGTCTGGCTGTCGGGCAACAAAGTGAAACGAGAAACTAAGGCCCAATCCCAATTCTATTTTGTACCCCTACCCCTACCCCTTAGCCCTCCGCCTCCGCTTTCCCCTCCAAAATGAGGGCAAAGGCAAAGGGGTAAAAGTTTCAGCCCTTAGATTTGGGACCCCCCTCTCCCTCTGCTCACCCCTCCCCCTCTCACTCCGTCTCACAGTTTTGACGTCATAATACAGCGCCGTCATATCAGCAGAGCTGAACCACGGATGTTTGTTGGTTTTCCAGCAGGAGCATCGTCCTGCCGTCCCAAATTCAACGTGTTGCAGCAGCTTGGCTGCTTTGTTTCGTTTTCCGCCTTTCCCACATCAAGGTGAAGAAATAGACGGAGACATGGATGACTGCAGTTTCTGCGCTGTATTTGGACTTCAGAAATATTTCCTCATCCACCATGTGAAGCGGAGGAGCTTCCTTGTTTGCTCTGGGTTCCTGTTTTCAAAACACCCATATTAGAAGACTTTGGAACTCTACAGTGTAATAATAAAATGTTATAAACACGGTCTCTACCAAACAAATACACACGGAAGCTACATACGGCAGAGCTACTGCCGTTCTTACTAGTATAAAACACAACAGGTTTATATAACTTTAGAAGCGTATATATGTGAAATGCGAGTCCTTCGGCGCCATGTCCTCCTTCCCCTCTGTTTAAAGTGTGCATCTATAAATGCTCCGTTTAGAGGGGTGAATAGCCCTTCCCCTCACTCCTCAGACTCTCATGAAGGAGCAATTCAAAGGGGGAGGGGTAAGATGAAGGACTAAGGGGTAGAATTGGGATTGGCCCCAAGAGGTCCATTTAAAAGTCAAGGGAAATACACACGTACATATATCTGAACTCATACATTCTCATCACACCAGTTTACGTTCAAAGATTAACAGCAAGAAAGTGATTTACCACTGTGGGGTTTTTTGATGAGCTCTGCTCCTCCGAGGTCTTCGGCACTGACGGGTTTGCTTGAAGACTCGTCGACTGCTTACTGAGATGCGTCTGCGACTTTCTGCTCGGCACAGAGAAAGAGCAGAGCCGGTGAGCCGCCCAGTCCGTCCACCGGGGATTCAGGAATATTCTCTTTTTTAAAACGGGTGTCACTTCAAATTCTTGCGGATCTACGCTTCGAGTGGAGCGTGACAATAGAAAACACTTTTTTTTCTCCGAGCAGCAGGTACAAACAGGCTCTGCTTTTCATTAGTGTGTGTTAAAAAAAAAAAAAAAAGTTTGGAAAGCTAAAACATGCTGACAAGTGGGAAAAACAAAACCAGAGACCGTCGGGTGTGAGAACCAATCAAGTTGAAAAAAGCGTTCATGTCTAATTACTTCTATGTTATATTGAGCGTTACGACCGGCCTGTTTTTCTCGTCTGCGGCGGCGGTCGTCGCCGACAATCAACACATGGAGAAGTAAAGGCGCTCCTACCAAGTGAACACACTTTAGAATGAGGATCTATTTTGTCAGTTTTACTTCTGGCTCCAGACTGACCTGGTCAGCAGCCTGCCGACGAGCTGCCGCTCCTCCTCGCTGTAGCCCGGCCAGTCCCGCTGCACTCGCTTGTAAAAGTCGTCTCGCAGCAAGTAGCTGTTGTCTTTGGGGTTGACCTTCGCCACCTGAGAATTGCGGGCAGAACGTGACAAACTGTTTATGGTGCGATCGGCCACACAGCCAGTCTCAAAGCCACAAATCTACAACAAAAGATGTACAATTTGAATTCAAATATGAACGAGATGAACTCAGAACAAAAAATAAATAAAATGTGGGCTAAAAAAGTAATGTAATAATTAAGAAAAATCAATAAATGTAGCATAGCAGATTAAAAGACTATGGATATGTCCTGTGTATTCATAAACAAAAATGGATGAGCTTATAAACACTGGGATATCATAACGTAAGAGTATGGAAATTTTAAAATATATACAACAGTAAACAAACAAAAAACAAGTGACTGTCCTCCTACACTTTAGCAGTGTTGGCCTGGAGGTTGTCAAAACAGCTCACATTGAAGCAGGAAGGGCTTCAGACAGATCAAAATACACTTGTTTTAAATTAAACGTATACATGCAACAGCTAAGTGATGGTCCAGTGGTTTTGTCAAACTGATGCCATCAGAAAAAAACCCCAAAAAACACTAAAACGACGCTGGTTGAAGAGCCGAGTCAGCAGCTCAGAAACGTCGGCGGCCTTGTTTAAAGTTGGCCCGTCAACGCGAGTGAAAATCTAAATTCCCACTCAGAAAGCCTGGGACTCTCCCCCTCACAGGGACTTTAACGGGAGCGGCCCACTCCACTGCAGGCAATCAGCGCGAGGACAATTACAGCAGTGACCCAATTGCTCACGCAAAAAACCCCCCACATGCCTACACAAGCAGGAGGCCCGTAGAAACACCGTGACCACAAACGGCACAAACAAAGTAAACTTTCCTAAACTCCAGCACAACTTCAATTAAAGCGCGAACGCCCCGGTTTATTTCAGCACGAGATTACAGGTCTGCTGCCGACGCCGACGTCCTGCTCTGTCTTTTATTCCGAGCGGCTTAAAAACATAATGGGAGTGTTTTATTGGCCAAAGGGTTTCGAGGAAGTTGGTTCTTGGAATGAGTTTCTCCCCTTCCCCTCATTCCTGAACACACTGAAAGCACTCATTCATTTTGCATGTCGGGCACGTGCGACATTTTTCAGTTGCATTATTGTGTTGACTTATACAGAATCGCCCTTCGTTGGGAGTTTCTTCCCAGAAACACTCAAACAGTGGCCGTGAGTGGAGGAAGCCTCTTCGTCTCCCCCCGGCCGGCCACCCGTCCCTCTCCTCACCGACAAATCAAGCCAAGGAGCTTCGAGCTGGTAGCTTTACCGCCGGTACAATAAGTGTCGCCGCGTCGTTTCCGTACCTCGTCCAGAATGGCGCCCAGCCAGGCCTTGTCCTTGGGGCCGGCCTTCTCCCTTTCCAGCCACAGCAGCAGCTCTGGCTTCCTGTACGGTTTGAGGGCCAGCAGGTGGACGATGCGCTCCTTCAGGGGCTTCTGGCTTGCCGCCGCCGAGCCGCCGCTCCTCCGGCTGCTGACGGGCTGCTTGTGGAAGCCGGCGTCCGTGGCGGAGGCCGGAGCCGGCCTCTTCTGGTACTTCACACATTTATCTGTCGAAGAACACAGAGCGGGAATGTGAAGATCAGACACAGCTGAAGTGACCAAATCCAAGTTCCATCCATCTCCAGTAAAAACGAAATTAAATCTATCAGCTGCTAACTCTCTCTCTCTCTCTCTCTCTCTCGCTCGCTCTCGCTCTCTGTTAATCCCATTACAGGTTAATCTGTGCTTTGAAGGTCGGGGTGGGGGCGCGCTACAGGAACAGAAAGCTTTCTGCTCAACCACCAGAAGTACGCTCTGCCAAGAGATAACGCCTGGCGTCTTCATCACTTCACCGGCGCCCGTCAATCCCGCTGGAAATACTCGAGACTTATGTCATGATTATGGTGTCGGACGAGTTCTCGGTAGGCGCCTTTTATAACGTCGGCAGTGTTTATGAGCACCTCCGGAGGCTGGGAGTGGGATCTGGAGCGTGGTTATTAAACGCCTCCCTTGGGGGCATGGATGTCGCCATGTCATCTTCACATTAAGAGCCCATGTTACACAATCCACAGTCTAAATCTGGTCCAAAGTGCCCAGAGTCTGAGCCTCCCCTCCCCGGAGCTCCGCCACTTGACAAGGGGCTGCAGAAATGGGCCAGAGGAAAAATATTGCATAACCACAGCAAAGGTTGGAGGAGAAGTTCATCCCGTCATATGACCGATATGCTGTGAAGTATCTCAAGATGATTAAGACTTACGAAAACAAAAAAGGCATTAATTGTGTAACTCCAGTTTGGTGAGGAGACACTTTTCGAGGGAAACGTTTAATTCCACCACCTGTGTTTGGGGTGACAACAGCAGCCCGTCTTTATACAAGCCTTCCATCAACGTGGCAGCCTGGCACTGAGCTCCACGGTGTCGAGACTCTCCTGGAGTCACGGTTCACGGTCCGACAGGACAAAGCTGAGCGTCCGTAAGGTCGGCACAGATTTCAAAAGAAAGCGAGACCGAAAGTCAAAAAGGGACAAAATGAAGAGTTTAGTCTCATTTTGTACAACAAAACTTTAACCTGCACATCTGGTTCCACTGCAGATCACAACAGGGAGGAATCTGGCTTGAAGCGGTGGATGGAGCAATATCGTTCCAATATTCCCATTACTTTCACTGGCTCACTTACGTTTCTATTTTTGTGTTTTAATGACTTAATTCTATCCACATCCAGTTTGCTGGTCCCTCTCCAGGACACGGAGCTTGTTTGGGCCTTCGACACAAACATCTGTCCCCTGATCCCGTCTTCTCTCGTCTTACTTGTCTGCGTGGCTCCGGGTTTGATCTCGATGGCCGAGCGGCTCCAGCTGTCCTTCTCCACCTGAGACATCCTCTCGCGGGTCGTCTGGTACGAGTCGTCGGTGGCACACACGGTGATCTTGTCCTGGATGCTGCCTTGGACCTCCAGCTGCTCGCGGCGGTCGCTGCAGAGCACAAACACACAGTTGCTGGCAGAGCTCGGCTTCCTGCTGGCTATACAGTAAACACCGTAAACACACAGGGGGCCGGAAGCTCTGTTTTGAAAAGCGGCATAAGAGTATACGCTCCACGCAGCATAGAGTGGCTTTGTGGTCGATGCTGGCCGAGTCAGGTCTATGGTTACAGAACGTTATGTCACAGGCTTGATATAGCGCTGCAGCCAGAAGCCACAGATCCTGGTTGAAGGCAGGATAGAGGCTGTGGAAAACCACCAGGATTACCTTGGCTCCCGCCAGCATGCTTGCAATATAAAGATCATCTTAGGCTAAGGTCAGACAGTTTAATACACATGAACCCGGTCAATATCGATGCTGTCAAATACAACAGGGATTTCCTGTGCTGCCAAATTCCATTTTCTGACATAGAAATAAATAATCCCTTTCTCCTTAACCAATAGTTTTTTAGTTTTTTTGTAGTGTCGTCACATATGAGAGTCTTGATCCTCTGAGTATCAGAAGAGATGCTGGACGCAGGGAGAACGCGGTCGTTGTCCTCGCTTGTCGAGCTGTTTCTGTTGGCTACAGGAACTGACTGGGACCAAAACTAGTTAAAGTTCAGGCCACAATTAGCCATCTGGCAGCGCCAGGCAGCGGCAGAGCGTAAAACCCTCAGCTTCCAAGCACATCCACTCCATAAATAAGGCTCACAGGTCGCCGTAATGAGAGGCTGAGCCCAGGAATATATAGGAAATTACAACTGGCCCCGTGGTGCCTGTGTACAGCAGGCCCACTTCCACTCCAGATACGCCACCGCAGAGAACTGAGGGTTTCTTTTAAAGACAATGTGACGACGAGGCTGCGAGTGATCATGGGGTCGACCACGTCACGACGGAGAGAGCGGATTAAACACTTTCTGTGAAGAAAGTGGAGTTTGACGTGAAACTCCTGAGTTGCTTCCCGTGAATAAAGTGAAGTTCTACCGTACCTTGACACATACTGGTGGACGCAGTCGAAGCTGGCTTGTGGCTGGTCTTTACTGTCGCTGGACAGGTAGAAGGAGAAGACGCGGAGAGCAGAGGGCGACTCTGAGGTGGGAGCCGGGATCTTGATGTACTGTTGGTGGGGGGGGGGGGGGGAGAAACACAATTAGACCAGTGGTGTCCAACATCTGGCTGGCGGGCTAATCACAGCTGGAGCTCAGATTCTATACCCGCCACTTGCCCTTTGTTCTAATAAGTCACGCTTTTGCCAACAAACAAACAAATATGACTTGTAATGCCTCCATTAACTCCTGGTTTATTCCCAGAAAACAGCAGAACTGATGTCATAGAAGACAGCTGGTTCACCTTGTTAAGGATTGCCGTAACAAGGAAATGAATTAGGAGCTATTATCAGATGTTATTAGATCATTTTTAATCATTTAAAGTGACGACACATCTGGATTTTTGGACATCCTTAACTTAAGCAAATAATTAAAAGTGCTGATCAACCTGAAAGAGCGACACAAACCAAACCATTCTGTTGTTTTTGTCTCTTTCTACTCTTCTCAATGTGACTTTCTTTCCCGTTGGTCTCAACACAAAGTCATAGATCAGGTTTACCGAGTACCAGCTGATCATTTGAATGATTTTAAAGAGTTTAAGCATTTTTTTGTTTGTTACCCGTAACCTCTCAACTTGTTGCAGAGGGAGGCAATTATCTACTCAGCAGAATTGAGAGCAAACTCTGGATGCCCCCAGTGTTCTTGGCAGCACTGCATTTGGCACTACAGGCAAAGGCTTTGCAATCAATATAAATCTGTGAGCTTTCTATTTTCATACCTCAACAGGCTGCTGTGAAGAAGAGACTGATGAAGCCCTCAAAGTGACGGTTAACTCTAAAGTTGCTTGGCCACATCTTTGCTCATTGCATTCAGTGGGAGCAAACTGCTTCAGGGAGCCATCCTTGATTAAAAACTCAGTTTTTAGGACAGATCATCACGATGATGTGGACATTTTCACCCCCGGGGGAAAAACATGGCAACGAGGATGCAGAGGAAAAAAGAGGAATCGTTGAGGGCCTGGATTAAATGCTTAGATTGTGGGTCTCTAACTCGTTAGTCGGGACTCGATGGCAAGAATATAGAACTAAATGACATTTCTATGTGATAATCTGTTGTAAAGTGTAAAACTCACCAAACCATTTCAAAATTCCATATTAAAAAAGTCTCCAAATAGGCTGAAATTCTCACTTTTTAAATTAAAATAACAATCATAATAATCATAATTATAGCATATAAAAATAAGTAACTATAAATGTACAGTGATTGCTGTTGAAACAATAAAAAGGTGAGCATGACCAGATATTAAACTTTCCTCACAAAGAGTGAACTTAGAAAGATTTTGACTCCAATAAAAAACAGATTTTACCTTCCTGGAAATGCTCTGAAATAGGATTATTGTTTCGGGGGGGGGTCTGATATTGAGCTGGATCTGATCCACAGACTCCTGAAGTCCATAGTGTGCAAAGAACTGGTTTGTAGGACAAACCAGATAACTTTGTAAAAGTAAAAGTCTTCTCAATGATGGCGAGACAAAAACAGAGCTGGACGACCATCAGAAGTACGAGAGTAAGACATTAATAACGATGGAACTGGTCATTACCAAGCTGATCAACGCTAAACATTCTTATATTTAGACAATATTAATTCATTTAATGTCGACCAGGAATCCTGAAACGTCTAACAACGGATCACAAATGGTATTAACCTGCCACCACAAACCAACGCGTGACAAACACAACTGACCATCTAATACAAATGATAAAAGCCTCAAGAATAATGCTCTTCTGTAATTTACCCTCATCCAAACATCCATTGCACCACATCTGAAGTGCACCGAGCGTAACGTTTGGCGGGAGTCGTTTCAAGTAGCGACGTGGACGATTCCCACTCTCGTGTTCCTCGGCGGCCAAACGGTGCCTCACTTATGTCGGGAAAAGCAAAGTGGATGACGCATGAATGAGTCAGAATGTCAGCGTATAGGAGGAAATGACATGCGTGATCCGATCACCCACATGGAGGGAGGTCTCGGGGATATTGAGAACAAACGGCACAGTCGGCGCATCAAGCTCCCGGGAATATCTTGTAACACATGAGCCGCGGAGGCATATTCCTCCACAGTGACATTATGAGCTCTTCCCCCCCTTAAGGGCAGTGAAAAGACCAGACACTGCTCTGTGTCATTATTGTGCTGGGATACCGTTTCGACAGCTGTGCACGAGGAGTAAATACCCCGGACGCCACGTGCACGCCCCCCGCACGCACATATACAATCAGTGAGGATCTCGGTGGAGACTTCATGCCGCTCTGCAACTTTAAATAAATCTCCTTGGGTAAGCAGTGTTTTTTAAGAGGCCTGTCCACCGAGGCGTCCATGAGATCTCCTGGCAGACTCAGTGGAGCAGCAGAGCCCAGGCCGCAGCCTCCGGGGCAGACCAACACACACACACACACACACACACACACACACACACACACACACACACACACACACACACACTAACAGATTGAAGAAAAAAGAGAGAGAGAGGACCGGGGGGGTCGATGCTGATTTGGAAAAAAAAAAAAAAGAACCATATGTAATTGCAGGTCTCTCAATGTTGAACTGTTGATTTGGTTTTATGGGTCAATGGCAGCACTGCCCTGAAAGCGACAGCATATAACTATCCAGAGACACATGAGGGGGTGAACGGCGGCTCGGGGGCCGGAGGTCACGAGTTACAGCGAAGGCGGGTGAGTTGAAGCTCGCCGTCATCGCAAGTATTGTCTCCCGCCCGACGTTACCCGGGGGGGGATCAGCGGCTTCAGACCGGGCCCCATTCGTCACGTCTTCCTGGGGTCTGAAGCAGCTTAAAGCTGGGTTATCGCGGGGGATTTCCTCTGCTCTGTCCTCCGGTGTCCCTCCGTCGAGCCGGCAAAACCCAGCTCACGCTTTTTAAACGGCCAACCTGGGTGTTTGTGCTGATCTGTGACAATGCACGTCACAGACGGTTTATATTTCTGAAGTGAGCTATAAGGCTGTGAAACGGGAAAGAATTATGTGCTTTCAATGCAAAATGTGTTAAAGGTGTTACATTTTTAAACTAGAGCCCATACCTTGGCCAACGCAATTATTTGTGGAACAGAGTTAGCATAGCAAGCATGATAGCCGTTAGCTCATATTAACGCTAACTGGGGAGGTCAGGTGGCCTGGTGAGAAGTTTTTTTGCTAAAAGTTGGTAAAATACATACATACAAACAAACCAATAAATAAATAAATACACGCACACGCCGACGAAAACAAAACCTTCTGGCCCAATCTTTGTTGGCGAAGGTAATAAATGAGTTGACAGGAAAAATTGTGGAGACGTCGGCTTCACTCGTGCCCACAGGAAGATTATGTGGAATTCAACTGTATGTCTTATAAATAACTAGACATATTCGCACAAAAGGCAGAAAAGCTGAAGTAGGACTCTCTCAGTGTGTCGACTCTCCCTGGTACAGTCAGAGGAGTGAAGCAGCACAGGCTTCAACCTGACCTCCAGATGTACATCTGCTGGCTGGCGTTAGTGGATGAGTGGATTATTCGGGACTATAGAGAACCACTTATCTTTGTGTTTGGAGCTTTCTGCTGAACTCTGAGCCCAGTCTGTTCCTCACACTATCTTTGCCACGACGCTCCCTTTGGATCCACTCCCCAGGCAAGAGGCAAAGCAAATCTGAACTTTTGCTTTTGTACAATCTTTTACATATTTCTGTGCCCTTTTCTGTCCATAATTGCATTGATGCTTCATCTGTGTTTTATTTTGGAGAGCAATAACCAACTATCACAGACTTACGACACGATTCTGTTAATGATTCAATTGCAGCTGAAAAAAAATCTGTACAGAATCTGCACACCATCTGCTTCAGACACGGCAGTAAAATCTGAAACCAATCGAAAAGACGAGCCACCAACAATGATTTCACAGAAACAGAAACGACCATCCTTCTGTCACGCAACTGCCGTTTCCATTGTGACCGGTTGGTTATGGCAGCGGCGTACTGAAACACTGCTGTGGCTTTTCAAAGAATCCCGAAGCTGAAATAGAGCAACGTTGCGACTGAAGATTCGGTCTGTATCATGAGCTCTTTAAGAGCGGGAGGACGGGTCCTCGGGGTTGAGAGTGACTTTTACACATGGGGCGTTAAAGTCACATTAAGATCACTCAGAGCATGCACTCACTCCTACGCTGGCTCGTAACGTTTGGTTGACTTCTTAAGGAATTGTTTTGTTGTAAAGAGGCTTTTACACAGAGACAGATCCTTCTATATAGACCTGCAACCATCACACCAAGCATTTCTTTTTAAGAACTTCAATGTACCAATATAAAAAAAAAAACCCGAATCTTATTCCTTTTAGGGTCGATATGCATATAAGCGTAACTGCATATTGCGCTCCGTTATTCCTCAGGCTTATTTTTTTTTTCATGGAGACAAGATGTTATTTGACTGCTTATTGCCTGAACTGGTTTATACGCTGATGATAAACACTGATCAAGGATAAACGAATGGCTACTGACTGCTGCTCCTTTGTGGCCAATGCCGCCTTGAGCAGGTGACCTCAGGTCACCGCAGATGTTTTTGACACGCGTGTGCAAAAAGAGGAACGCGAACGTTGGCTCCACTTTCTTATCAGCCCGCTGCACATGTTTTCACATGCAGGCTTTCAACGCTGGAATTCATGCTAACTCTATACAGCTGAGCTCTGATGTGGCTGGAGGTGGTTTTCACCCCCACAGAAAGACCGTCTGTTCTAATGGAAAGAGAGCGAAGCTGGGCTGTGGGTGACAGGTCAACACTGTGCATAAGACTGGATTTTTAACCCTCTCTTTGTTGTGCTCGTCACATAAACACTGATCAATTTTAGAGCTTTGTTATCTCAGCAACGACTTTATGACACTTATAAAAAAAATAGTAAAGTTTATATACAGATGCTGCTCGTCTCAATGAGTCCAAGTGATTGTGAAAGTCTAAATTAACTGTGAGACCAGAGGCACAGCTGGGAGTCGCAGCTCTGTTAAATAAAAGTTTATGTTTTGGTTGTAAACTGCAGTTTGAGTGACTCTCAGGGCCAAAATGAGCCAGAGGTATCCAGGACCGCATTCCAACAGACAATCAACGAATTTACATGCAAATATAAGCAATAAAGTTGTTCAAACGACACCGAATCAATGATATGAGCGAGAGAACGTTATGGCCAACGCTGAACAGCAGAACATTAACAACATGTGCGGAGTCTCCTTCACGTCAATAAAGTAGTGATGTCGTGACATTATTTTAAACAATGAGAAGTACTGCTGCTCGCTCTGAAACCTCCAGAGAAATACAGTTTCACTGGATGTAGAAATATCGACAATACATATCTGATATGCTGAGGAAACCGAAAAGCAGCCTCACCGACAATTACATCACTTCTATGCAAAAAAAACCAAAACAGGGTGTAGCGCTCCGGTTTATCACAACATTGCTACCTATCTATATGGATGCGCTTCGTATATTCAATTTGTGAGACGTCTTATTCACAAGAACAGGCAACATTGAAGCAGAGCCGATACAAATTAGTCGAAAAGCTTCACGTGCTGCAAAAACAACATTGAACCCCTGCTAGCTGGTGACGGCTACGGGTCTAAGTCAGGTTTTTAACATCTGCTGGGAAAAGGGGACGGCCGAGGAAGCCGGTCACCGGTTAACAGGGGAACCAGTTAATCCAAAACACTGCGGCTCAGACGCCTCCTGACACTGGTAGCGGGTGAATCCTCTGGTCGCCACCAGACAAACAACTCCTGCACGTAGTCGCTGCTCCACAGGGTTTATTTCTGTGCTTCTATCTCTGTTTGTGAGTGTTTTTAATGTGATCAGTTTTATAAAAAATTGCACGTGAATGATCCGCCCTCTGACTCATCTGTGTCTTGACACTCCGGCCAATCGGTGGCCTGACGTCACATTTCCTACTCCCCTTCGCTCGCTTGGAACCTCGGCTGTACAGGAACCATGAAGGTTCCTGGTCGTGGGAAGAACACGTGTTGGAAACGCGTCAAAAGCGAGGCGAGTTCAATGAGGGAAGGAGGAACTTGTGGAAAAGCAGCTTTAGAATCGGCCTCGAGTTGACCTCCAAAAGATCCCATCACTTCCTCTCCAAACACTGAAAACAACCTGAAAATTGAAAAGTTCCTGGCAACTGGAAAGTGAACTAGAGCCTCTGGGTGTGATTATCATTTTACGTTTAGTGTTACCGCTGGGGGCAGGTCAAGCAGAAGTGTGTTCACATCGATTACTGAAATGCTGAGCAGTTGTCTGAGCCGCATGGTGAAAGTTGAAACAGACTTCCTGTCTGGAGTTTTCAACTGAAGCCCCATCTACACGGCAGTGTTTTCAGTTGAAACGAGCAGATGTTTAGATGAAACCTGTACTGTACTGGCAGATTCAAACTCCAGTTTTCTGTACACGCACAGGTAGATAACCCAACACCGACAATGGCTGCACTGCTTGTGTTCACTCTTGATTTCCCCGTGGACTTTAGTACCCCGTCAGGTGGATCAGCAGAGATAAAAAGAATCCGAACAGCGAAAAGGAGCTGGAATGTTGCCCTCATGCAGAGCCTGTGAGGTTGCATGGCAAAAAAAAAAACTATCTCCAAACCACTGACATCTGAGCACTGATCTTGACTTGCGGCAACATCTCAACAAGGCGTGTGCAGTATGACATATTAAAATACCTTTTCTTGAAGTTGTATGTTATTTTACCGATTGAAACGACTTGGCATTTGTTAACCGCACCAACAAAATCGCACACAGATTGATTTTAGAGTGCCTCCTCGCAACAAACCCATTGAAAAGCCTTCCCTTTTAACCTGTGCCAAGTTTGCAGAAACAGGCTTTGCGACTGAACCCGACTCAGCGCCAAGAACAATTGTTTCTGCAGAGAAATGATCTACGAAACACCAAATTCTTTACTTTTGTCTTCAAATGTTGCCTCTGCTTCGTGTTCCTTGTGTTCTAGGGTGGAACATTTTTTTATTTATACTCAAAAACAGGGAGGAGGAACAATAGGGGCCCTTCTTGGTTTGAGTTGCGACCGTGTGGAAGTCGATTCTCCTGGGGAAGTGACGTGGTTCCACATTCAGAAACAGCTGGAACGCGGTACAAGCTGGACTGACGCCCTTTAAAGAGGCACGCCGAAATTGAGACTCTTTTTTTACATTAAAAAAACAATATTGAAAGTTTACCCTGACTTATGTTTTGGGTAAAGCAGGAAGAGCCGCGGTGCAACTCCGACTTATTGGAGGCAGCGTTCACGGTTTACAACCAACCTGCCACTCAGAGAGCAGGTCATCGGAGGACACTTCCTCCCATCAGCCTTCCAATGAGATATCAATTAATAATGTGGTTTCCAGCTGTTTGCAGATGCCCGGTCACGCAGCACAAACAACGGCGGCCCTCGGCGGCAGTAGTCCAGCGCCACCTCAGACTTCTGGACCCCTGCTGTGCAGACTACCGCAAGCACTCCCGCTCTGAGCCGAGGGGTCTGGCACCTCTCCTGCGAGGCGCTCGCGGCAATGCAAGGCGAGCCAGGCGCACCGACAAAAGCCTTCTGCACTTTAGAAACTCGACTGAGCGTGGATAATGAAATATTTAGTGTCCTCCTTTCAAGTGAGATATTCGGAGAATCTGCAGGTTGCTTCTGATCGTTGTCACTCAGGAAAAGAAGACAGATATTCTCCAAAGTGGCCGCGTTAAACAACAATAGCTAGGGTCTAGTCTTAAATGAATGCAATAAATAAAATGCAGTGAATGTGACCAATGACCTCAGGAATGCTCAGTGAGAGGTTTAAATCTGACAAGTGGTTCAAACTCGTTTTTCTGCATATTTGCAGACAAAACTGGCCTGGATCTTGTTGGTGAACCTTCACCTGACTCACTCACTGTAATACTCTTTTTCTGCTTGTTCTGCATTCCCACTCCTCTCCTCCAGCAAACATTAAGCCTCCAAACTCTAGTCAGCAAAGGGAAAGTCCATTTCCCTCCGTCTCTCCTCCACCCCTGTCTCCATCAATCCCTCTCTCAAAGCTGTGATTCTCGGCGTCCGTCTGCTTTCTTTGTCTTTTTCTACTTTTAATCAAGTGCACATAAAATCACACGGACGCAAACCTGCGGAGGAACAACTTTTCAGCGGCGGGGCGAGAGAGGATGAGAAGAATCCTAAAAATCCGGCATTTGTCCTGCCTGAACGAAAGCGAGATCATCAAAACTGTCCCGACTCATCAGACTAATTAAGTGAAAAAACACAGTGTCAGCATCCACAGTGGCAAACGCAATGCAAATAAAACACATGCTGCCACACGGCCACGGCTCCACCGCAATTTTATTGCACATTTAAATTTCACTTTAGTCTTTTCTCTGTTTTTTTATTTATTTTTTATTTTAACAAAACTCTGGGCCCCTCCCTCCCATTTCACACGCACACATCCACTCCCCCAGACACCTACATTCTCTCTTTCATTTATCATGCAAGAAATGAGGCTGAATAAATGAATATATGAAGACGTTTCAACTTTTCACACCGCCAGCTTATGTAAGGGAGCTGAGGCTGAGGCTGAGGCTGAGGCTGAGGCTGAGGCTGAGGCTGAGGCTGAGTCTGAGTCTGAGTCTGAGGCTCAGGCTCAGGCTGAGCCTGAGGGAGAGTCAGTACTTTCACCTCCCTGCAACTCGTGACTTTGATCCGAGCGAGGTTCTGTGCGAGGAAACCAGAAATACTAGTATTCGGGGTGATATCTGTAATTGTGCCTCCATGCAGGTCTGCAGCCACAAACCGGTTCCAACACGCTTCTGCTGAAGCAATTGTGTTTAGGACTCTTTTAAACTCTCGCCCGTCTCAACAGTTCCCGGCAGGAGGATCAAGGTCAGAAAAAGAGAAACCAGTGAAAACATTTTGACGGTGGCGACACCAATTTCATCTAAAGGCCGTTGAATCGGAAAACATTGACTTCTCCATAGATTTCTATGACTCTTGCACCTGAATACGCCACATAAATAGAGCGGTGCAGTGGTTTTCTCGTTTCCTCATGAGCTCCTGGTTAAAAAGAGGACTTCGATGCTTCGTCTGCTCTGAGAATTAAATTTTGCAGTCGTTAAAAAGGAATTCAAATCATTCTACTTTGGCTAATCATTTTTAAACTTGGAGATAATATATTTAGATGGCCCACATCTTGGCGTTTATACTTGAACACATATGGAATAGGGACCCCGAGTAAAAAAAGCAGACAGAAAATGAAGAGATAATTTAAAGATTTACAGGCCGATGTCACTTTCCATGTGCTTTTCTCTGCCCGGTGACATTTAATGAAAACACCAGGGATCAGCCTGAAGAGCCACGGTAATTGGCGAGACTGACAAATGACCACTGAATTGCTAATTGGCTTTTGATTACTTTAATTTCCACAACAAGGATACGCCACGGTCGCAATGCCGGCGTCAAGTCTTCAGGGATTCACACAGAAGTGTTCTGGGGTTTTTTTTTTTGTGAGTCTCCAGATTATTAGACGTGAGGATTTGGAAGTGGAGCAGCCGCTCCGCTCAGGCAGAACATATCGATCAAGCCTGATGAACAGAAGTCAGGCGGTGATGTTAAGATGTGTCGGTGGTTGGTGTTGCTGCCCTCCTCACATGTGCTTCTCTTAGAAACCTTGAGAAATGCGCAGGCAAGAAGTCAGCAGGAAAACCGAGTCGGGGACAATCATCTTTTCATGTTGCGTAAACAAGGTGTAGCTAAAATCCTCGTTTCGAAATGTGGAGGTGATCGTCTTCATCCGTGTTGTTCACTGACAGACGTTCCATAGAAA
This sequence comes from Blennius ocellaris, assembly GCF_963422515.1. Classification (NCBI taxonomy): domain Eukaryota; kingdom Metazoa; phylum Chordata; class Actinopteri; order Blenniiformes; family Blenniidae; genus Blennius; species Blennius ocellaris. The sequence continues at coordinate 7,130,109 of NC_137650.1, read as the reverse complement.
TCAATCGGCACGGATTCATTTGAATCATTTGTTCGACTGCAGAGACTCTTCATGTAATATGTTTGGACTGAAATGTGATTTTTTTTTTTTTTTTTGTGCAAAAACCCATCCGTCTTCCTCTCCTTGATTCAGCTCCTCTAATTAGACTGCCGGTGCTTTTTGTTTCCACACAAAAGCCCGTGGAGGTGACCTCTGACCTCGCTAAACAATCACCAGATTTTCTGTAGCCGGTAATCATGAAAGCGCTTGGCGGATTTGCGACGCATTGAAATAATTTCCACCGGAGGAATACTTTCCATGAAAGAGGGGGGGAGGGGAGGGGGGGGGGGGGGAGAAAAAAGCTGGTGGAGTTTTGACGGTAACAGTTGTGAGTGACAGTCTGTGTGGCGACAGCGTCTTAATGAGCTGCGGCTCGCTCTCCACTGTCGGGGGATCGTCTCCACGCGCTGGAGACGCTGGACGGGAAGGGCTCACTTTCCTGGCTTTATACAACTATAAAGTCAATCCCACAGAACCTGTGAGGGACCGCTGTCGGTGCGCAGGGCTTATGTTTCCTGCCAGCCTCTGGGTGAATGTGGCGTCTGGGTGTAGATCTCATGCAGGCCATTGTTTCCACATCCTTTGCAGCCTGAGTAATGGCCTTCTGAAAACAGGCCGCCTTTTGTCCCGGGCCTCCTCGGCTCCAGAGTGGGATGCCACGGCTCTGCCTCCCCCGTTTCTGCTTGAT
>NC_137650.1:7099382-7124382 GCF_963422515.1 Blennius ocellaris | reverse complement strand
CTCTAGTGTGTTGCTCTGGTGTTGCTCTGGTGTTACTCTAGTGTGTTACTCTGGTGTGTTGCTCTGGTGTTACTCTAGTGTGTTGCGCTGGTGTTACTCTACTGTGTTGCTCTGGTGTTACTTTAGTGTGTTACTCTAGTGTTGCTCTAGTGTGTTGCTTTAGTGTGTTACTCTTGTCTTACTCTAATGTGTTACTCTAGTGTTATTATAGTGTGTTACTCTAGTGTGTTACTCTAGTGTGTTACTCTAGTGTGTTTGTCTAGTGTTATTATAGTGTGTTACTCTAGTGTTATTATAGTGTGTTACTCTAGTGTGTTACTCTAGTGTTATCATAGTGTGTTACTCTAGTGTGTTGCTTTAGTGTGTTACTCTTATCTTACTCTAGTGTGTTACTCTAGTGTTATTCTAGTGTGTTACTCTAGTGTGTTACTCTAGTGTAATTATAGTGTGTTACTCTAGTGTGTTACTCTAGTGTTATTATAGTGTGTTACTCTCGTGTGTTCCTCTGGTGTTACTCTAGTGTGTTACTCTAGTGTGTTGCTCTGGTGTTATTATAGTGTGTTACTCTAGTGTGTTATTCTAGTATGTTACTCTAGTGTGTTACTCTACTGTGTTGCTCTGGTGTTACTCTAGTGTGTTACTCTAGTATGTTGCTCTGGTGTTACTCTAGTGTGTTACTCTGGTGTGTTGCTCTGGTGTTACTCTAGTGTTGCTCTGGTGTTACTCTGGTGTTACTCTAGTGTGTTGCTCTGGTGTTAATCTAGTGTGTTACTCTACTGTGTTGCTCTGGTGTTACTCTAGTGTCTTGCTCTGGTGTTACTCTAGTGTGTTACTCTAGTGTTGCTCTAGTGTGTTACTGTGGTGTTACTCTAGTGTGTTGCTCTGGTGTTACTCTAGTGTGTTACTCTAGTGTGTCGCTCTGGTGTTACTCTAGTGTGTTACTCTGGTGTGTTGCTCTGGTGTTACTCTAGTGTGTTGCTCTGTGTTACTCTAGTGTGTTGCTCTGGTGTTACTCTACTGTGTTGCTCTGGTGTTACTCTAGTGTGTTGCTCTGGTGTTACTCTAGTGTGTTACTCTAGTGTTGCTCTAGTGTGTTACCGTGGTGTTACTCTAGTGTGTTGCTCTGGTGTTACTCTAGTGTGTTACTCTAGTGTTGCTCTAGTGTGTTACTGTGGTGTTACTCTAGTGTGTTGCTCTAGTGTGTTGCTCTGGTGTTACTCTAGTGTGTTATTCTAGTGTTACTCTAATGTTAGTCTCGTGTGTTACTCCAGTGTTTTGCTCTAGTGTGCTGCTTTAGTGTGTTACTGTAGTGTGTTACTGTGGTGTTACTCTAGTGTGTTACTCTAGTGTGTTGCTCTGGTGTTATTATAGTGTGTTACTCTCGTGTGTTGCTCTGGTGTTACTCTAGTGTGTTACTCTAGTGTGTTGCTCTGGTGTTATTATAGTGTGTTACTCTAGTGTGTTATTCTAGTGTGTTACTCTACTGTGTTGCTCTGGTGTTACTCTAGTGTGTTACTCTAGTGTGTTGCTCTGGTGTTACTCTACTGTGTTGCTCTGGTGTTACTCTAGTGTGTTACTCTAGTGTGTTGCTCTGGTGTTACTCTAGCGTCTTGCTCTGGTGTTACTCTAGTGTGTTACTCTAGTGTGTTGCTCTGGTGTTACTCTAGTGTGTTGCTCTGGTGTTACTCTAGTGTGTTGCTCTGGTGTTACTCTAGTGTGTTACTCTAGTGTCTTGCTCTGGTGTTACTCTAGTGTGTTGCTCTGGTGTTACTCTAGTGTGTTGCTCTGGTGTTACTCTAGTGTGTTACTCTAGTGTTGCTCTAGTGTGTTACTGTGGTGTTACTCTACTGTGTTGCTCTGGTGTTACTCTAGTGTGTTACTCTAGTGTTGCTCTAGTGTGTTACTGTGGTGCTACTCTAGTGTGTTGCTCTAGTGTGTTGCTCTAGTGTGTTGCTCTGGTGTTACTCTAGTGTGTTATTCTAGTGTTACTCTAGTGTTAGTCTAATGTTAGTCTCGTGTGTTACTCCAGTGTTTTGCTCTAGTGTGCTGCTTTAGTGTGTTACTGTAGTGTGTTACTGTGGTGTTACTCTAGTGTTATTATAGTGTGTTGTGTTAGTGTGTTATTCTGGTGTTATTATAGTGTCTTACTCTAGTGTTTTGCTCTAGTGTGCTGCTTTAGTGTGTTACTATAGTGTGTTAGTTTGTTCTACAGTAACACACTAGACTAACACACTAGAGTAACACACTAGACTAACACACTAGAGTAACACACTAGAGTAACACTAGACTAACACTAGACTAACACTAGAGTAACATAAGAAAATAAAATGATTGAGACCCAGGTTTCTAGTCAGAAGGTAATATGATCTGCCAGCACATAGAAGAACTGTGATGATATTAAAAGTATTGTTGAAATAACACCAGTTCCCTGTGTTTTCTTCAGGTCTCCAGAGAAGACATTGTTCTTTGCACGTAAACCATTTCAATTTGTTTTGTTCTTCTGATGAAACACGCCTGAGTCTAAAGGGTTAACTGCAGTCCTCCCCTGTGTGCCACACCTTTTGGACACATTCTCTCTAATTCAATGCTTCGTTCATCCCCGTTAATTCTGTGTACACTGGGATTCGGAGCAGGGATTTACTAAACCAAACCACACTAGAAAACAAAGACCAAAAAAAAAAAAGAAATAAGGGAGAAAAAAGAAAGAAAAAAACCAGCAGCTGCCTGACTGAGTGAGCGGCTCTTCACCTTCCACACCCGACCCCCTGCACCGCCTCTCCTCCAGCCGTCGGTCCTACGTCACGGCTCCGGCCTTCAGCACATCTCCAGGTTGGAGAACTGAACAGCCGCTAGTTTCAGTTCAAACCTTCACCTTCATGAAGTCGTAGCGACCACACTGGAACGGCCACGCTCACGTTCACAGCCTCTATCACGCCGTTTCATCAAACGACTCCCTGCAGAAAAGTCACCACCTCTCAGCTCATCTTGTCGTGACAGGAAGGGGGTGGGTGTGTGTGTGTATGGAGGGGGGGGGGTGACGCTTTCCAACCATCATGTGCAATTAGCATTGACTGAAAAGTATTCCCCAAGGACACAGCTGCTCCTCGGTTAAGTCAAAACACACATCGTCCAGGCTACTTACTGCAGATTACGGCTGCAGTTCCAGGGCCAAAGAAAGCTGTTGATTATTACTGACGTAATGTATTCTAACAGACAGAGCCTTGACCTGTAATCCCCCCCCCACCACACCCCCACCCCTCCAAAATTAAGGGGCAAACACGGGTAATCTGAGTCAGCAAAGGAACCTCATTTTGCTCCTGTTGACTCTATCGGTCCATGTGCATGCCTGCAGCTCCCGTCCTCCTTCCCCCTGCCCATTCCCCAGCACCGCCTCACAGAGCCTCCCCACAGCCTCCCCACAGCCTGACCCAGTAACCAGCAGGCCTCCTCTCTGCTGGAGAACTCCGGCCGTATGCTCCCGTCTCTGGGCCCACTAGACACCCACAACATTACCACAGGAAAACACAACCTGCTCCTCTTTTAATGCACGTCTCAGTAAACGGTAATAATGCAGTGTCATGTTTTTTTTTTTTTTTAAGACAGATGAGATAAAGCCTTGCAATATGCAGAAGAACATGTATGTATGATTCATGAAGTAGACAACAGATTGAACAAGTGATCAGCTCATCTGCTAGACGTTGCTGGCTTGTAAATGTCGCCTCATTGTGTTGAGAAAGTGAGGAAGAGAATCAGATGAGACTCACCCCCTGGTTCCCCTTGAAACAAATGGATGGCTCACTTGATAAAGATCCCTAGAGGTGAGAAGAGGAAGAAATTAAAAAAATAAAATAAAACAAGAGTCATTGGATTGTGGCAAAGCAGCAATCGACATACTAAAAGTCAACAGCAAGACATTAAATGAAATTAAAGTTGCGCAATCGACACAGCAGTGGTGCGGCTCGTGCAGCCTGGAGCAGCAAACAGCTGACGGCTCGTCTTTCCAACGGTCGCAGCTCCAGTCCTGGAATGTTGGTCGGAACGGGTCCGGAGCGTCAAGACGCGACCACCGGGGGCCAAGTTAGAGACAAACTCCACGTTGCAAATGACTAGGAAATAAATAAAACCGCGCTCCACGAAAACAACTCGGGCTCCACACGGAGCAGGAGTCTGGTCGGCTAAACTTTGACAAGTGAGGATGGGTCTCGGCGGTGAGTCATGCGGTACCTTGAGGTTCTGGAAAGCCTCCAGAGCGCGGATGGCGGAGTCCGTCAGCTTGACGTGGTACAGCGTCCTGCCGGGGCCGCTCCTGCTGCTCTTCCCGCAGGAGAGCCCGTAACGGTGCTCCTGCCTGAGCGAAGCCATCGCCGGCTCGTCTGGCTGCCTCTCAGCCAAAGCCGCTTTCGCCTCTCGGCTCAGCTCCGTGCGCTCGAGCAGCGTCACGGCCGGGACGGGGCGGGGCGGGGCGGCGCGAGGCGGGGGGGGGAGGGGAGGGGCGGGGCGGGGTCGAGCGCTGCGTGCGCTGCGTGCGTGCGTGTGTGTGTGTGTGTGTGTTCTGTCGTCACACTCAGGAGTCCACGAGATACATTGACAATTAAATTTAGGAGTAAATGACGAGTTACAGTGATTAATGTGAATATTTGCACAATTTGCACAATGTTCCAAACACCCAGTGAGAGATTTTACCCTTTAAAAGTCCCATCGTATACAGCTTTTCAACAATTTCAAGTCGGAGTCGGAAGTCCAACAACTTTGTATTCAAAGTGTATTTCAGCCAGTCTGAAAGTCGTTCTCGTGACTGAGAAGGCTTTTTCTGTGCCTGTAAAGTTATCTTATCTTATCTTATCTTATCTTATCTTATCTTATCCTAGCTTATCTTATCTTATCTTAGCTTAGCTTAGCCTAGCTTAGATTAACTTAGCTTAGCTTAGCTTAGCCTAGCTTAGATTAACTTAGCTTAGCTTAGCTTAGCTTAGCTTGTCTCATCCTATCCTATCTTGTACTATAGGGTATTTTTGGGTACTTGCAATTTTACAAGCGTCTTTTCAAGTATGCAATTTTATCTATACTTAAGTGTTGTGCAGGAATTTTAACTACATTTAAGTATTCAACATAATTTCTACTCCCAAAATAAAATAAAAGTACCTTGATAGTATCTCTTGTATTTTCAGTGGTCCCTCTCAATTAGAATATTTTATCCTGGGACTGAAATTATTTTGAATTTGAGTGTTTTTGCTCCCTGGCCATGTTTAAACATACCTGGGTTTATACAAAAAAAATGGACATTTCCCCCCCTCTACCTTTAAAAAAAATATTAGATAGCCAATCAGAATCTCGGAAAAAAAAAACACCACATCACAAATTGTGACCTAAATATCTGCCGACCCCCCGTTAGACGCAAACAGAGACACGGGGGACGTCCAAAATGTCCCTCCTACCTCCTTATCTATCTACAGGCTTTTGGCCTTTATCACATTTTGTAACACAATTCAAGTCAAGTCCTTTATTAGGGACCTCGCCAACGGCTGGTTTTATCCTGTTTTTCCATCTATTAACTTCATTTTATTGTATTGATTGATATTGGGCAACACCATGTTTGAACCCTGTGATTAATTTTTTTGATTTTCATTGTATCGTGTTGTACTTTATTATAATGCAATGCACAGCACTTTGGACAACAGAGGTTGCCTTTAAGTATGGTTCATGAAAAAACTTTGACTTGACTGGATGATGCACAACCATATTGTGGTTACTGGCCTGACCAAAGGTTAATCATGGCGGTGTTGTTGTAGTATTCCGGGGCCATGGCTCCTGCTGATGCACACATGTTATTTTGGCCTATTTGATTTAATCAATCATTAGTAAAGTCCACTCCTTTCATCCACACATGCTGCCAGCTCACGGCTTCCATTCCTGCTGTCGTGCAAAACCTGCCGTAACACCTGTTGAAAGAAACAGATTGTTGAACAGATGAACAAGAAAAAACGGTTCTATACTTTGTGACAGATAAATCAAATGAAATTTCTGCTTTTGACTGCTAATGCAATCCTCTAAAGCAACACTACTGTACTGTAAATACTTTTAAATGAAAACGTTTACACACTTAGCTAAAATCCAATCCACCAATACTCACAACAGACAATTTAACCAATGTAATAAAAGTTGTACTTGAGTACCATGGGCCTGATAATGATAATGGCTGGAGTGAAAAAGCTCAGTCACGATGATAACTCCAGATCCCCAAAGCAGTTTTGCAGTCTGTCCTGACACCTGTTAGATTTGTACCCATTAAATTGAAACACAGTGTGATTGCTGAAGCGCTGCATTTTCGTTGCGGAAGTGTAACTCAGGGGTATTTATAAACCAGCGTCACAGGCAGACTGAGTTCAGGCAGAACTCTGGAGTTCTTACACTGAAGTGTGATTCAATTATAGTCAAAGTAACAAACACCTTCATGCAAATGTTGGTGATTTCTGACAAAGAACGAGCTCAATCCTTCATACAAGAAGCTGGATTTAATTAAGGGCACACCATTTCTGTTTAAGTAGTTTTGCAGCTGTCAAGCACACTTTTTTTTTTTATGTTTTTTTTTTTTTTTATAGCTTTAGGCATTAAGTTAAATATATATGTGTGAGTAGAAAAGACACCTGACAACAAAACAATGGTTTTCTGTTTAGTTTTTCGAACTTTGGTCTTTGCCAGTGAAAACTGGTTTAGAACGTGGTCATATTTTATGCATCAAATCTAACCTTCTACTTAACAAAATAGTTAAATAGATTAAAAGCTGAGTTTATTGGAAAAAGAACTAGTTTGAGACCGAGATTTTGATGGTCGAAGTATGAAAGCGGTGAGAAGGCCAAAGGTGTCTGAAGAAACCAGACATATTACATGACAGACCTCGAAGTGCGGCGTCCTTGAAGCAGTTCTTGCTATTGGCGTGTGCCGAGGGAGACGTTTCTGTTTTGACTCCTTTGTCGAATTTCCAATCTCACGGTGAACTTCCATCTGGTAGAAAAGCCATGACAATAATGGTGCGTGCATGGCACTGCGCTCAGCACCGTGGCAGGACTTACTGTGGATGATTGTGTGCCCAAAAAAAAAAAGAAAGAAAAGAAGAAGAAGCTTCCCAGCATGCCAAATGGAAGTGAGTCTGGGCCACTGTGAAATGAGAGTAAACACATCCTTAAAATCACTTTGCACACCATTTGGGTTTAAAACATACTTTATTGGTAATTCAATTGCGCCGTGTGAGCCCATGCTTTCGGCCAAGGAGCGTTGATCCTCTCTGCAGTGTGCCGTCCACCAAACAACTGGGGGAAGGCTGCAGGCAAACCGGCTTCAGCCTGAGAGAATGAATGAATGAATGCGGCCGTCTTATGCGTTTGAATGGAGCCAGTCTGTCAGCTCAGCAGGGTGCCAGTGAAGGCGGCAGCAGCACAACGACACAAGGTCGTCAATGCTCCGTCAATAGCCGCTGTAAAGGCCTACTTTATGGAAACACACCGTACTGGCAGGTTTCTTTAGCCCCGTTTCCACAGTACAGAAAGTGCAGGGAAGGAACGGAGCGTCATGGAGCGGCAAGGCGAAGTGCAGCCAGAGACAAATCTGGTGTGCGTTTCCTCCACGGAAAATAGGTTCAAATGTAGGCGGGGTTTAGAGCTCCACAGATATGTGACGTTGCAACAGTCGTCTCAGCCGGACGGCTGATCTGGACCTTAAAAATGCAATGTTTGGTAAACCAAATCCAAAAATAATCAAATGAGCCTCTTAAACTTTCAGCATGGTGACTATGAGAAGTGATGAGATGCTTGCTTGAAAACCTATGGCTATCTTTTTTTTATTCATTTCTTTTTTCTTTCAATCAAAAAACATTGTAGAGACCAACAGCCTCTTTCACAACATCAACATTTTATGGCTAAAAATCAATTTTGGCTGTGATCAAAACAGCCAAAAGTAATATGAAGACTGTGTTTGTCCATAACTTCTTCAATGCTTGCCTCACAGTGTCCACCTCAGTATGTGAACATTTTTTTCCCCTACCGCCTCAATTGGCCATTGGAAAAATGCAAAAATAAGAATCATGCAGGTTAGGATTGAATTTGTGTCAGTTTGTGTATAAACAGTTGGTTAAATGTTCCCGTATCTTCGGCTTCAACCACAGAGGGACGACACACACACACACACACACACACACACACACACACACACACACACACACACACACACACACACACACACACACACACACACACACACACACACACACACGAACAGAAGCAATAGTTCGCCACAAACCCAGATAAAGCAAAGTGACAATGAGAAAACCCTCACATGCAGTGGAAGATCATACAAATTCCACACAGGAAGCGTCCCAGGCCTGGACTCAAACCGGGGATTATCAGTGTGCGAAATGAGAGTGCTCAACACTCCACCACTGTGCACATTCTGATTGGTGCATGACAGGTTTTTGAAGGCAATTCCTTTATTAGACTGGTGAACATGCTAATTACAATAAGCGTGTCAGCGTGTCAGCTTCATGACTCACAGCACACAGTGAACAGAAATCTACTGATTATACGTGAATGGGCAACATCAGCTGAAGCTGTTATTGTTGAATTGCAATAGTTAATAACATGTTAGGACTGTTTACTAGCCGAGTTATTCATTATAGACTTATTTTATGTTTTCTACAGTGCTGACGGCCATCAAATTATTATCTACCAGGCAGGAGGTAAATGAGGTGATTTAACTATTACACCAAAGATACTGAAATGTGTGCAAATATAGTATTTCTTTGTAAATCATTTTGATGTACTTATAACCTTCGCCAAAAAAAATGCATATTAAAAGTTGACGGAAGAGAAAAAAATAAGAAGCGAGAAACCCGGTGAGTAATCCGGGTCTGTTTGCAAATAATCCTGCATGGAAAAGATGCTTAACCCGAGGAGCTAATGGGCTTAAGTATCTTTATTTTTGACAGCCTGTCCAACTTTCTTTTGTCTTATTGGCTAAATTTGCTCTGCGACTAATCGAGAACAGCAGTGGGTGATGTTGAACTTACTGGGGAACAGCCCGCCTGCCCTCTGTGAAGTTATTCACACACTGAATCCAACAGCACGGGCAAGTGAAACGATGAACCTTCTGACCAGCCGAGGCGTTTTCATCACCGTGACGCGGCCAAGAAGTGAGGGTGGAGGTTGGCAAAGCAGATCGACAAGAGAGCGACAAGTAAGCCTACTTAGGTAAAGTGCTGAGATCAATGAAACCACGTAACAGGAGGCTGAGCGGTTACTGCAGGTTAACACTGGACAGGTGGAGCTGAACCTTCACAGGTATGAATCGGATTTTTACTGTTTATTATCTGCAATTTAACTTGTTTTTTTGTTTCACCAAGAAGTTGGTATTGTCACATATGACATAATGTCTGTATGTAGTAATACTACGTGTAATAGAGTGTAAGATTATGAATCTGTGCTCATGCACAAGTGCACGTAGTGAGTGTCAATCAGCAGACGAGCAGTGGGAGATTAACCTATTTCAGCCCCTCCCTCTTCTTTACCTGCTCTTCTGTCTCCTCCACTCATTGTCTGGGGTTTTGCCATCTGCTGCGTGTGAAACCGCGGAGGTGTAGCACCCCCCCCCCCCCCCCCCCCCCCCCCGGGGAGTGACACTCCACACCTGAGGCCAATGACTCCCACGGCACCTGCAACTGGAAAACAGCACAGATTGTTCACCGAGCCGTCAGTGTCAGAGAAAAAACTGCCACCGGCAGGTTTAGTCACCCAGCGCCGCCTCACAGACTCTGGGGGCTTTTCCACCGGAAAGAGCCAGGGGCGAGTTCGGTTTCCACTGGAGTTATCGCTACTTACAAGGCGGGAGAGACGCCAACCGGCTTTCTGAAAACTACAACGAACACCGAAGTGGTTATCGGGAAAAAAAATTATAATAATGCGTGGGAACAATGTAATAAGTCGTTCCCCTCCGCTACAAGATGCTCAAATATTATTTTCTAACAGAACTTTATAAAGAAGAAACACTTTTGGTTCATCAGCAACTACAAACAAATGACATATTAATGCAAATGAAAGCTGGATTTTTTTTAGCCATAAAAGGAGTCTTTTAATGGCTTCATGTGAAAGAGAACTTTAATCAGCATGTGTTTACGCAGGTTTCCATTATAAATGGCTGTCGTGCTGCGTTCTATCATTCTACGCCTCCATTCCTCCTGATGCTGAAGCATTTGATTCAGACACGTGCAGAAATAAAGTGAAAGGAGCAGAAATTCACAATGTAATGCCCAAATGTTGAAAAATAAGCCCCAAACTCAGTTTTTTTGTTTTTTTATTTTCTCTCTGGTCCCTCCGGGGCTCCGGAATAAAACACCAATAGAGCAACAAGGAGACTCAATGTTTTCTGTCTCTTTGGTCTGAATTCGGGGTTCAGGCCCGACCACATGGAGCGACCCGGACCAAAGACAGGGTTAGGGTCTCCTCGTTGCGCCGTCACTGCCAAATTTGTGAAATCCGTGACGTATCGCGTTTTGGAGTGACGCAATGACGTGGCTCTCACTTGGCTCCGTTAATGGTGGAAAAACAAGCGGTTCTTTGGCGGTGCCTGGATTAGAACCTGGTTCTTTTCTGGTGGAAAAGCCCCCAGAGAGAACATGACGCTCCCCGTAGAGCAGCAGCACACGCCATCCAGAGGAGAAAACATGCACAAATATTACAGTGGAGGTGGTATTAGGAAACCACATTATGTGTTGTCCTTCCAAATTCAAACACGATGAAAAGCATCATATGAATTGTGACAATATTATGCTTTTTTGAAAAAAATAAAAAAAAATTTGTACCAAATACGTGCAGTTTATGTTGCTCCAATCCAGTCTGAACAGACGTCTAACAGTAAATAATTTGAATAAATGTTTCTTACGGTTTGATAACAGCATTTTTAGGGCAGCACACATGAGGGTGTGTGCTGGACGAGGCTGAAGCTGGACCAGAGTCTCTTCAGGGAAAAAACTGTTTCATTTAGGCAATTGTGATACAGTTGTAAGCTGGTTCTGTTTGAGCGCCTTCAAATTTGTCGATAGAGTAACGATGATTAACCTTTAAAATGTATACAGCATTAAAACATGCTATGGTGAATTTATTAGATGAACGCAAATGTATGAAATTGATCAGATATGGGCAGCAGGCACTGATACCGGTGAGACCATTCATGTTCACCATTTCAGTCACTCTCCAGTAGAAGAATGTAAAGAAAAAAGTAGTAATTCAAAGTACCTCACATGTTTATGTCACAACCAGCCTTCATCTATTTCATTTGAAAGATAAAAGCAGACATAGTCGCTAATCATTGAGCTGTTCGTCATCAGCGGCACGTTTCACTGTTAAACCCACCAAAGTTTGTACTAAGACAGAAGTAATGGCTCAAAGGCTGCGGCTCAGACTGGGTGTGTGCCATGCATGCATGAACACACACACACACACACACACACACACACACATGCACACTCTGTTATTTCAGCTGGCAGCGATGGTGTATCTGGCAGAGGGAGAATTTAGGGAAGGTATCGGGTTATGCGCATTAACGCCTTTTGTGTGAGAACGACGCTTCTCCGGGTGTCAACGCAACAGAACTCTTTACAGCGTTGTCTCGTGGACTTTAGTTCCTTCTCATTTCTGCCTTTTGCAGAATCACTTGATGAAGTCAAAGCTTTATTTTTCCAGCAACGCACGTGGAATCAAACGACAAAGTCAGTTACAACAATCTCTTGGTTTAAATGCTGACAATGGTGCAGTTTGTTTTGGGTATACAAGTGTGTGTGTGTGTGTGTGTGTGTGTGTGTGTGTGTGTGTGTGTGTGTGTGTGTGTGTGTGTGTGTGTGTGTGTGTGTGTGTGTGTGTGTGTGTGTGTGTGTGTGTGTGTGTGTGTGTGTGTGTGTGTGTGTGCTGCCCGACCAGAAAATAATGTCTCCCCAGTGTGTGATGACCGAGATCAAGCATGTTTTCTGAACTAGCGGTGAACACTGACGATTGTTTCCTGCAACTTGACTCAGTTCTGATGTGTGACTGACTTTTATCTCTCACCAGGGGGTGGAAATGTTACTCTACCAAATGAGGTGGGACTTGTTATCAAATGAGTCAAGACACAAGACACGCCCATGTTTGGGTCTTTAAATTCAGCATTTTGTTTTGAAAGGTGTTGAGACAAGACTCAATAACAAGCAGTTATGTATTAGTTCAGCCAAACGTATGCATGAGGTTGAAGGGAAATCAACATTTTTATAATATTACTTGTGCTGAGAAAATAACTACATTTCTCACAAATCTGATATTAAACTGTTTTTGCCGTTTGAACTGATCTGCACAACAAGTTTGACCAAATATTTGCAAAGCCGATTTCAATTGTCTGAGTCTGAATGGAGATGAAGAATCCAGGACACGGTTGCACGAAAACCCACGCTGGGGTTTGTTGTCTCAAACATGGAGGAATTTTGAGGCTGAGTGTTACTTGCCTGGCGCAGCGCCACTCTGCAGGCAGGGTTTCTGTGCCGCGCGGCCAGAACGGTGCGCAGACAAGAGAAGCAACACTTGGCTGGAAAGCTTGAACAAAATCAGTCTCATGTTTTCTTCAAATAGCATCCAAGGACAGAGGCTGCCGTCAGAGCAAAGGAGACTCAAATACACAGAGAGCTCCTGAGGTAAGTCGAGTCAGATTGAAAGCTGCCAAAGCAAAATGAAAACTAGGATTTAGTCAAAGCAATCAGACGGAATGATTTCAGAGGACGTAGGGTTCAGCGGCTTAGCACACACTAACCATGTCTTTACTCCAGAAAGCTTCGCGATAATAGAAAAACATGTGACCCCGGTGATAGACCGCCGCAACAGCAGTTCAGGGAAATGCTGCGGCTTACGATCACATCTGATACCGAACGTTTGTTTAAACTGTCTTCAAAGTGGAGGCGAGAGCAAACTTTCCCACAAAGCAGCACGAATCAGCCTCGACTTTTCATTCCCTCTGCATGCACAAGTGTGTGTGTGTGTGTGTGTGTGTGTGTGTGTGTGTGTGTGTGTGTGTGTGTGTGTGTGTGTGTGTGTGTGTGTGTGTGTGTGTGTGTGTGTGTGTGCGTGTGTGTGTGTGTGTGTGTGTGTGTGCGTACGTGCGTGCGCTCGTTGCTAAGCAGACCCAGGTGTTCTGGTGTTTTACTGAGAACACAGGCTCTTTACAGCCTTGTCTTTTCACTGTGACTGTACAGGTGTGACCGATCATTCCACGCCTGAGAAGAGACAGGCCGTCAAACAAACGCTGCTTTTTGTTGTCTCGACTTGAAAAACATCCCCCCGACCAACCGCGGCCCTCACACTGCTGGTCTTTAACGAGGTGGAGAGTCTTTTTTTGTTTCGTTTAGTTTTTTTTACAATGGAAAATAAACCAACGCGCAAATTGAAACAAGCCCTATATTTGTCTCAGAGTGATCTTTTAATCATCTTTTTTTTTTTTTTTTTCCGTTTTTGGTTTTGATCACTCTAACAAGCGCCGACCACATTCAGCTCACAGCGAAATTCTTCAGCGGGATGTTTAATGTCTGAGTTTTTTACTGCTTAATTGGCATAATTGGGATAATTTCTGATTAAAATATCAGTCTGCTCTGGTATAACGAGCTCTCTGCCACCACACACACACACACACACACACACACACACACACACACACACACACACCAGACCGCCTCTGGAGCCGGACAGAGAAACTGTGGGCTGGGGCCGACTTCCATAACCGCAGGGACACAACGATCCAATAACAGTCAGACGCCACTAATGACGGTTTCATATGAGGGGACGTGGGACGACTCGTGTCTCTGGAGTCACATGCTAATTTTCACACCCTGATAATTGTATAGCTTGTCGAGTCCAAATTAGGATAGAAGGAGAGACATTGAAAATGTGACTGATTGACTGGTTCTGTCTGATATCAGATTGCAGGATCTGCCAGATAATAATTCATGTTATGGGACAGAACTAGCGTCCAATGCAGGGAAGTAAATAACCGTCAGCACTTCTCGAGTGCTCAAATCCAAACCTGAATGGAGATTGTGATGGACAACCGTTTGTCAAAAGAGGACTTTTTTAATATTGGTATTTCTTGAGATGTTGTGTTCTTGTCATAATTCAGACCCTTTAGTATTGTTGCCTTTGCTTTTTTTATTAAGCAAATCAATCAATCAGTGAAAATACAATAGATTGAGACAGTCAGTCAGTCAAAGTAATCAACAATGATTACCCATCAGACTAAAAGCCAAAATAAACAAGATGACCGTTATTTTTCCCGAAACAAATAAGCCAGCGAGTACAAATTAGAACGTTCTGGCTCATTTAACGGTTCCAATGAAGTCACGGTCAAATAAGTAATGAAAAAAGTAAAACAATTGGGACTCTGTGATTGTGCTGGAAGAAGAGTCAGAGAGTTGGTTGAGCCAACATTGAACATGAATCATTAATCACAATGATTAAACACATGCTTCGGAAAGTTGGAGTGGAAACTAGTTACCAGGTAGAAAAGCTCTGGTTTCCGAGTCTCGGGGTTCAAACGACAATAACAAACAAGCGTAACGGTTGTCATCAGCAGCCCGGCTTTTCGCCCTGCAGCTGTCAGGACCGCAAAAAAAGCCATCCTCACATGAGGAAAAAAGGATATTTATTTATTTTATTTTTTTTACAATTCATTCATGCACATTTCTTCAACTGTTGCAATAAAAACTACTTGTTCCAAATGAGACGCCTGCTTCACTGAAGTGGAACGACGGAGTGTTCTAAGTCATGCTTATGGGTACCAGCAGAAATACCATCACATCTTGTTTGTGTGTAGAGCGAGTGCGTTTCTTGATCCTCCCCCCAAATCCGCTGCCATTTGAGTGAAGTCAGACTCTCCAGCAGCACCGGCACTCCCAGTGGCACTGTGTACAGATGTACGTTCGCAAAACTTTCCAGTTCCTGATCATAACTGTGTATTAAAAATTCCTTCCGTTTGTCAAGAGTATCAACACAAGTCAATGCAATGAATGTTTAAACAAAGGGGCCACTGGTGCTAATGAACATTTATGGAATAACTCAGCTCTTGTTGTCAGTATAAAACCGTATTCCATGCAGTTTTTGCGTGCATCAAGGGTGAAGACTTTGATCCATGGAGCCATGTCTGCAGAAAACAGCAACATGAGCAAATTTAAAGGTCTGGAAAAAAAAAAAAAACGCTTCACTGCGTTTTATAATTTCACCAGTAATTTTCCTCCTGTCTTGATCCATGCAGAAAACCTTATATCTGCTCATGAGCCCCTCACGGCCGGCTGCTTAGCGTGTAGCCGGTGAGCTAACACGTATAGCGAGGGAGATAGGAAGTGACTCCCGTTCTCTTCTCTTGTGTGCATGTGGGCACCACAGGGTGCCATTTCTTTTGAAGCTTGATTAAAGTCATCACCTTGTCAAGAGCCGTATTTTGTATTACAAGCAGATAATCACACTTGAAAGCCAAAGGGCCGGGAACACGAGGCGAGCTGCAGAGTGTCTGATCCCAGAGTTTAATACTGTTCATTTTGTCTCCGTTGTTCGGGTGGATGATAGGCGCTGCCTCATCCTGAGCTTTACGGGGGGGGTTACAGTCATTCAGCCCCGGCAGCTCCAGAGGGTCTCGATGACTCACTGAGGCCACAGACGTCATCTCATTCATGGTGCTGCCACGGCTGCACGGCATGTCCACAAAGAGGCGAGACAAGGAGAGTAACAGCGGATGTATTTAATGTAGGGGGGGGGGGGGGGGGGGGGGCGTAATGGCAGAATCAGGAGTTAATAGGAAGGGGGAATAAAATATCCCCAGTGTATTAGCGCTTCATTATTTTTTATGTAATTTCAGAAGATCATATGTATAACACTGCTTTTTGAACAACCTATGGCACATTTGTATGCATATGAATGTTCAGAGTCAGTGTGGAGGCGACTGGACGCCGCGACGGTGGGACGCCGGCGGCTGAAGGGTTGGGAGGATTTCTGTGCCTTAATGAGGCGCACGTTATCCACAGTCAGTCTGCGATGCGGCGAGCAGAAGCGGTTAAGGTCAGCTTGCTTTACACTTGAGTTGCTCTTTCATGCTTAATGTCGATTTAGACAGCGGAAATTAAGAGCTGACGGATACGCAAGCTGGAAAACGAATGTCATATTCACTGGCACATCTGCTGTCGGCCCCGAAGGAACAGTTAACAGCGACAACAGTGATAAGAGAAGACGTCACCGTAACGGACGGACACGTGTTATTAACACTGAAGCGATTGGCTGCAGACAAGAAAAGACAAATACATGAGACAAACACGGATGCGTCAAGTGGTTGTGGAAGCTGTAGTCCCACGGGCTCATTCATAGCTGATTAAATCAATACTTCTGGAATCACAACAAATGGACTGCTGTGTGTGAAAAAGGAGCTGCTTCAGGTCACAGAAACCACAAATATAAGGCTGCTGAACTCTCAAACTATTCAGCGCTCGACTGATGTCTCATGGTTTTCTCATTGTCCATCACTTTTACTGTGTTTTTCCATCCATCCCTCTTTATCAAATAAACATACTTTTTAATCGTTTTGAAGTAGGTTTTTTTTTTTTTTAATGTGTCTGCTCTTCAGCATTCTTTGAGGACTTCTCACATTAGAGCATTAATATCTGTGCTTTCTACTCAGCACTGGCTCATTACTTGTTTCAACCTCCACAGACGTGTTGACGGAGACACCACAGCACTGGGAGGGCCAATAAATCAGAGGTGTTTGGTCAGCTAAGTTTGAGATTTAGATATGTGAATGAGCCATGTGGGCGTGAAGGTCTCAAGGTGTTTCATGCAAATTGAACACCCTGAGATCTGATAATCTACTATGAGGCTTCAGTTTGCTTTCCCTACACACAGGATGAACCTTGGACAGACAACAGCCGAGCAGGAATTTAGACTTGGCTGCTTTCAATATTCCCTGAAGAGGATGTGAATATGAAGGTTAAAAAGTCTACTTAGACTTTACTTTTGTACTTGAGTACATTTAAGAACTTTAGAACTTTTTTTTTCTCTCACTTCAATTCATGAGTTGAAAATCTCTACTTTTAAAAGGTTTTTTTTTTTTTTTTAAACAAAACTTCTGGCTAATGTTATTCAAATGATCAACATGAACAACAACCTTTTATTTATTTATTTATTTATTTATTTATTTATTTATTTATTTATTTATTTATTTATTTATTTATTTATTTATTTATTTATTTATTTATTTATTTATTTATTTATTTATTTATTTATTATTGCTGTTTAAAGTATCTGGTCAATATTACTTTCTAAATTCCCTGTGTGCTGCATGCAAATCACAAAGAAGAAAACAGAAATAAGAACTGTCTGTTTAGCAAAGTGACACTTTCAGCAGCTGAAAATGCAGATATTTTCATTTAGGATTTGATGAAAAAAAAAAAAAAAAAACCTAAACCAAAGTGCATATACAAATATCAACAGTTCCCCCGTGAAGGACATGGTGGTAGTATGAGGGTTTTTAATTATGATGTGAACACATAAGCTCTATAATAACATAAGTTCACATGTAACACTATTTGTTTCACCAATGAACATTTTTCATTATATGTCTCTATTTGCAAAACTTTGCAGGAATGAAGTCAGACGATAAGAAACTCCCACACAACACAGTCTGTGTTAAGTATTCATCATCATCCACATTATCTTTCGTAGCTGAAACGCCCCGGGAGCCGCGGTGAGACTAAAGGAGAGCACTGCATCTAATCTCGACCTTCATAATATTTGTCTCCACATGTGCTCTCAGGGAAAACGGGCTGCGGATATTTGTTACACCTCACATCAGCAGTAATGGGCTTCGCTGCACAGACCTGGTCGTCTGTCCCGGCTGCCTTCTGCCTCCGGTCCCAGGAGTCCCGGGTGGAGGTGGGGAAGGGGTTCCCATGTGTCCTGCCACTCAGCTAATTGAGGCTGGTTAAGGCAGGTTGCCATGGAGGAGACTCCCAAGGCTGAGATACTACTTTTAGCGCTTCTCGTTTGGGAAAACTGCTTCTGAGCTCAACATTTATATTCATATGTTTGTGTGCAAAGAAACTGTAAAAAAAAAAAAAGAAAATGGTTCCAATGTTGGATTTATCAAGGTTTTTATTGCTATTCTATTGATATAATTAACTAAACATTAAATAAATAATTGATCACAAATCATTGGAACATTCTGACAAATATTTCAAATTACTGAATTCTTACATTTTTTTCCTATTTCATGGACTATAAGTCACAGTTTTTTGTTGTTGTTGTTACTTATATTATCAAAATTTACAGGTACATACCATCTAGGACCACTAGAATACCCCACATTTTAATACATTTAATGCTAAGTATTGTATATTTATTGCATCGTAAAGAGTGCGTATACAAATCCTCCTGGCCTAGACTATAACACCTGCCATACAACAACAAGGTGACCATACACTTTGTACAGAACAACCTTTGTTGTGATGGTGAAGTCCTGTTTGCAAAGTACTTCATGGTAAATGTGACCAAAAGTACTGAAAGTATGGTGAATAATGTTTGAACTATGTTGAGTCTTACAGAATGATCAAACAATGCTGGAAAAGTACCAGCTGGATTTTGTTCCAATCTAATCTGGCAACACAATTTCGCTGCTTCCTGCCGCACTTCAGCCTTGTGACAGTTTATTATCAAACCAGTGCTTTTATATACTATTCTCACTGACGTTAGGACTCAATAGAGCTCTTCTTGGGTGTGTGACTTCAATGCACCATTTCCTGCATATTACACCTTGAACACTTTATCTATTCTTGTCTTCACTTTGTCTTCACCTGAGGGAGCTGTCGAACGATGCTTCCACCGAGTCTGTACTGAGAAGAGGCTCACGGCAACAAGAGAGATGTTGAAAATCATTGCAGCCAGAAAACACCCTTGTTTGATGCCAATATTGACCCCAACAGTCTCAGAGTTGAAGGGTGAACGTTTGGTGGACAAGCATGCAGGGCGAGGATGCGCGAGAGTAGCGTGACTGCTTTAGTGAGGTCAGTAAAATGTTGTGTAATGACTTTGGATGAAAAAAGAAATGTTTTACTGATAGAAAGGGGGTTATAACTACAGGGGGAATCTGAACTTCAGAACCAAGAGTGTTGGAACTAGAATGAGGAGGATGAACACTTCATTCAGTGGAGTGAGGATTTAGAACAAACTCAGTTAAGACCTGAAACAATGGCCAGCATGAGAATAAAAAAAAAAAGCTCAGACTTAAAATATTAAACAAGTGTTTGACTTCAGGAATGAAGGTCAGGGATGAGCTCTATGGATGTTTCTTACACTGTAAATGGGATGATATATGGTGATTGTTGGTGTTAGGGTGATGTTATTGAAGTGGAAAACAAATAATAAGGAGCTGTCAACGACGACACCCAGACTCTTAACATGGGGGGCGGAAGAGATGATGGAGTTTTCAACTTTGATGGGTATATTGTCAGTTTTGCAGAGAACTGATTTCATGCCAATGAGAAGGGCCTCGGTTTTGTCGCTGTTTAATTTGAGTGTATTGTGGGAGAGCCAGGTGTTTATTTCATGTAAACATTGACAGAGGGAAGTGGGGGGGAGGCTAGAGGAGGGTGTAATGGAAAGGTAGAGCTGGAAGAGGGTGTGGTGGAGAGGTAGAGCTGGAGGAGGGTGTGATGGAGAGGTAGAGCTGGAGGAGGGTGTGGAGTAGAGGTAGAGGTGGAGGAGGGTGTGTTGGAGAGGTAGAGCTGGAGGAGGGTGGGATGGAGAGGTAGAGCTGGAGGAGGGTGTAGAGTAGAGGTAGAGGTGGAGGAGGGTGTGGTGGAGAGGTAGAGCTGGAGGAGGGTGTAGAGGAGGGGTAGAGCTAGAGGAGGGTGTGGTGGAGAGGTAGAGCTGGAGAAGGGTGGAGAGGAGAGGTAGAGCTGGAGGAGGGTGTGGTGGAGAGGGAGAACTGGAGGAGGGTGTAGAGTAGAGGTAGAGGTGGAGGAGGGTGTGGTGGAGAGGTAGAGCTGGAGGAGGGTGTAGAGGAGGGGTAGAGCTAGAGGAGGGTGTGGTGGAGAGGTAGAGCTGGAGAAGGGTGGAGAGGAGAGGTAGAGCTGGAGGAGGGTGTGGTGGAGAGGGAGAACTGGAGGAGGGTGTGGTGACAGGTAGAGCTGGAGGAGGGTGTGGTGGAGAGGTAGAGCTGGAGGAGGGTGTAGAGTAGAGGTAGAGCTGGAGGAGGGTGTGGTGGAAAGGTAGAGCTGGAGGAGGGTGTAGAGTAGAGGTAGAGCTGGAGGAGGGTGTAGAGGAGAGGTAGAGCTGGAGGAGGGTGTGGTGGCGAGCTAGATGTGGTGGAGGGTGTGGTGGAGAGGTAGAGCTGGAGGAGGTTGTGGTGGAGAGGTAGAGCTGGAGGAGGGTGTGGTGGAGAGGTAGAGCTGGAGGAGGTTGTGGTGGAGAGGTGGAGCTGGAGGAGGGTGTGGTGGAGAGGTAGAGGTGGAGGAGGGTGTGTTGGAGAGGTAGAGGTGGAGGAGGGTGTGGTGGAGAGGGAGAACTGGAGGAGGGTGTGGTGGAGAGGTAGAGCTGGAGAAGGGTGTAGAGGAAAGGTAGAGGTGGAGGAGGGTGTACAGTAAAGGTAGAGCTGGAGGAGGGTGTAGAGGAGAGGTAGAGCTGGAGGAGGGTGTAGAGTAGAGGTAGAGCTGGAGGAGGGTGTAGAGTAGAGGTAGAGCTGGAGGAGGGTGTAGAGGAGAGGTAGAGCTGGAGGATGGTGTAGAGGAGAGGTAAAGCTGGAGGAGGGTGTAGAGTAGAGGTAGAGCTGGAGGAGGGTGTAGAGTAGAGGGAGAGCTGGAGGAGGGTGTAGAGTAGAGGGAGAGCTGGGTATCATCCGCATAACAGTGGAAATGGATGCTATGTTTCTGGAAAGATGCTGCCGAGGGGAAGAAGGTAACTTCTGAAGAGGAGAGGACCGAGGACAGAACCCTGTGGGACACCAGAAGTGACGGGATGGCTGGGACGTCAGTGAGCAGAGTTAGATGAATTGAGTGCGGCCAGAGAGAGAAGATTTAAACCAGTTGAAGGGAACCTGTGATGCCAGTTGAGGAGATTCCGTGGACGAGGATGTCCTTTTCTGAATACAATTCAGAGAAAATCTCTCGTAACTTTGAGCCGAATACCCAATTGAAATGATCAATAAATAGCCTCAATAACCATTTCCAGTGTGGTTTCTCTCTCTATTCTCATCATCCTGGATCAGAATCCAGGTTTCACTACAGTTTCTCACACATCCTCCTCAGCAGATTATCAGCTGGCATTACTCCAGTTCCAAACATATCCCTCCTGTCACACTCAGTTCATCCACATCCAAATCTTTGGGATCCAAACCCTTCCCTGTGCCTTCAGGCATGCCCCAGGGTTCTGTCCCGGGGCCCCAATTCTTCATCGCCTATCCACTTTCCTGAGGCAAAATCTTCATAGATTCAATATCCATTTACACTGCTTATCAAAAGAATACCCGGCTTTAGCTGTAGTACAAATCCAAATTCCACAGTATACTCTCTTGTATTCTCTTTTACAGTCTCATCAGCTCCCACAGCAACTATTGTAAATCCAATAGGTCGCAGTCACGTTCGACTAGGTTGAAGTGTTCGTCCTTGAAGGCCAACACTCCAGTCACAACTTTACTGATGTAAATTGCTTTGCCTTATATAGTTATAAAATAAGATACAAATGGATTTTTTTTTTTAAAGCTTACACAGAGAACAAAGTAATCCGCAAATTCTTTTTTGGTATTGAAAAACCTTTATTTTTTATAATATTTATCCTACATGTAATCTTTTACATATATTATTTTTAGATATAGTTATTTCAGTTTGCAGTATGTACAAAATAAACAATTTCATCTACGAGATGTCTGCTGATGAACTCGGTGGAGTCGGACCCGGAAGGTTTTCCAGTGAGTCTCCGCTGAGCGACGGCGACGGAATAATTGTCTGTGCTTTAGATGCGGCGAGGCAAACCGTCAGTCAGATCCTCCGTCTGTGGATTCAGCCAGGATGAGTCAGTCAGGAGACGGGGTGAGCTCGTACACAGGCCCGGGATGAGGAGACGTCTTAAACAAGAGAGAGAGAGAGAGAGAGAGAGAGAGAGAGAGAGAGAGAGAGAGAGAGAGAGAGAGAGAGAGAGAGAGAGAGAGAGAGAGAGAGAGAGAGATGTGTTTCCTGTAGGTCTGGTGCAATTATCCTTTTTCTAACTCAGTTTGATGTTGGACCTTCCTTGTCAGAAGCACTTGGTCTGATCCAGCGCACCGCGCACTGATATGCAGTCATCTCTTGTTCTGGACGTCATGCATTAGCAGAGAAAACTCTGTTACCTTGGCAACCGTTCCTAAACTCATCATCTGGACAATGTCATGTTTTTATTGCCTCAACAGGACCGGGTCTTACTGGGAGCCCAGCTTTGCTTGTCTGCGTTCAGTGAAGATCCATCAAGTCACCCCCGAGTATTTATCTGTAATCTTGTGTTTTCTCTGGTCACACGTCTCTTGTGCACGGAGGCTCAACACAGCCGGTTGGTTTTTGCACTTGATTTTGTGCCGTTGAAAGCCGGTCACTCGCACAATCAAATCAGCAACGGAGAGCAAACGCGGTGAGAGAAATATGAAGCTCCACTTTTCTCCTCGGATGATGGCTTGTTTTCCCGAACCGAGTGAAAGAACATTCAATTAGGCGGCGTCAGAGGACGGGTTGAACGCTGTACTACGAACGCCGCGTTGTTGCCGCGCGAAGGCCGACTGACGCAAGAATAATTGTGAATCTGCACATGAAATTGGATTTGCACATGCTCTCCTCCTGATAATCTCACTTGTTCGGTGCCGTCGGTCCGTTCATGGCCAATTGCGCGAGGCTTTTGGAAGGTGTTTGTCTCCACTTACTTTGACGACTAACAATCAGAATCTTCGCCCAGATCCTGGATCAATCCGACGCTAAATTATAGTTTCGCAAGGCCGACGAAGTTAAAAGTATGAGTCAAGCCTCGCGGCCCTCTTTGATTCTCACAGCGCAGTTCTCAAACTCACTTTATATTAGTTGAATGTAAATGTGCTGCCTTCGGCTACAAGCAGCGAGTCTGAATTAAAAGTGTGTGTGACGTGTTTCAATTACGCTTATGTACTTGACCTGAGTTATGGGAGTGCCAGAGTTAGAAACACTTTCAATGTGCTTTCAAAATCCTCCCTCCAGAGAATTTCCGCTGCTCAAGGGCAACCAGTGCAACATCAGCGCTCCATGAGAAAGTGCCTTGCGACTATCTTGCGCTACTTTTTCCCCACAGCTGACCCGATCATGCCGACTAGATTTCCCCTTGGAGGTCCTGAGATACAAGATGAAACAAGACGAGCCTCCTGTTATGGCGTTGGAATCAAATGAAACGTGAACACCGGAGAGGAGGGAGTCTTCTCGTCTGGCTCACGTTTCTAAAAATGAGCATTCGTTGTTTTTCTATTTTTCTAAAAGAGTTTGACTCTGAAGCTTTGTTTCATTTAATTCCTAAAAACATATGTTCAGTCGTGCATAGGAGCTCTCTCCCAAGTCAAATATCCACAGTCCTCTGGCTTGTGGAGAATTTCTCTTCTAGGAGACACTAAAACATGCATACATGTCCTATTTCCACCAACAAAAGAACACATTAACCTATTTCACTGTGTTTTACGTTTCATTCAGAGGAGGACAAAGGTGAGGATGAAATGGAACACCATATATAGAGAAGCATACACACCAGAACCCCACTGTGATGACGTGGGTCCCTTTGTTCCCTCAAAACAAAAAAACGTTGGGTTTCAGCCGGGGCGGCTCTGTGTGACGTTGGCGTGTTCTCTCTGTGTGGATGACTTGAAATATATAAAACTATGTGTGTGAGTGTGCTACAGACTGGTGAACCGCCCCCTAACACAGGATATTCTTCTTCTTCTTCACTTTCCTTCTAACAGCGTTACAAGCACATGGCAGCCTGTAAATGTGTAAACTCTCTACATTAAAAGGCAAGTTAACAAAAAACAAAAAAAGAAAGACTGGAGCTCCCCTCAGCGGAGCGCAGATCTTCAACAACCCCACGTGTGTTTGCAAAACCGAGTGGAAGGACGAAGTGGTTGCCTCTTCTAAATGTCCATTCGAGATGAAACAGGAGAGTTTTAGAAGGTTTCAGTGTCGTGAAGACAGTAATACAAATTGTATGTAATCAGCTCAACAAAGAGCAATTGATGAGATTTGAAAGTATATAGTAAAGTCACCCACTGTCAAGCATACTGGTGATATTATTATTATTATCTGATTGCGGTGTGAAGACACGTTGTTCTTTTTCTTAACTGAAGCAAACCTCTGAGACTTATTGATAAACAATAACAACAACAACAACACAGTTTTAACACTGCGCGTAACCAGACTGCAATTTCTGCTCAGACGAGAAGGACAGATGTTTCTGGAAACTGGACGGGTCATTTAATGACTGAGTTCAAATGAATTACTTTACTAAAATGCAAATCTTTGAAACCAAATGCAATGTAGTGACTTACAATGGTTTATAAATCTAAAGAGTAGCGGGGAAGATTTAGAATTATGACTTAAACCCTTTTCTAGTTGATTCACTGGATTTATTTGGATTTCATGCCAGTCGAGCAAAATATGAAAGAAATGTCCAATTAATTGCTTTTTTTTTTTTTGCACTTTTTTCCCCATAGTAGAGAGTTGCCTGTTCAGGATTTATCATTAGTTTAAAAGTGGTAATTGTGTTAGCAGCTGGCTCTGAGCTGTTGAGTCGGTGCAGTAAGGTTTAGGAACACATCAAATCTAAATATCGATTCTATTTGCGTTCAGGCATCACCACAGGCATTACCACATCACTGTATAAAGACCCTGAACACTAGAGGGCGCCACAAATCTGACCGTTTAGCATCAGGAGGCGCTGGT
>NC_137650.1:7008948-7099182 GCF_963422515.1 Blennius ocellaris | reverse complement strand
AGGAGGCGCTGGTGCCAGTATCTGATTTATTTATTTTTGATGCCGGGGGCAAGAATTCAGAGTACACCCTGGACAGATCACCAGTCCATTGCTGGGCCAGAAAAGGATGTTATAACCTTTGAAAAACTAATTAGAAAAAAAATATCCAGACGGGACTGGTGATTGAAATGTCTGGCAGGTTTAAAATCAGAAAAAAATTGAGGTTCGCAAACGAGCAGAGGGAGACCTGGACTGTCTTCAGCCAGACAGAGCGAGCAACATATTCATTTTGTAGGCTCATGTCAAAATTAGCTCGTAACAATCAGGGCATCAGGGACATTAAGGAGGAGCAGAAGACGGGATCAGCGAGTCCCATCAATCACTGCCGACAGCAGGCAGGACTCTGGCAGTGTGATGGATGACGGCGGTGAAATGAGACAGAGGAATGCGCCGTACGTCCAGCTTGTCACACTACGTTTATACTGTCACACATCAACACCCCCCCCCCCCCCCCCCCCCCCAACTCCATGATCATCACGGTTAAAGACGACTGCCCTGAGAACAGTCGAGCCACAGCGTGAGGACCAATCAAATGATGGTTGTCTTGTTCAGACTGAATGAAAGCTCCTCCAGTAGAACTACACTCACTACGACTCGGCTTCCACTCGGTGGTTTTGGTGATATCATACATCATGAAAATACATAAGAAAGAAAGAAATAGTGGTGTGTGCAAAGTTTAACGTTCTAAATGTAACCGAAAACAAGCCATTTTCCCAGAGCTCTTTATTTGATCAAATGTGATGGAGGTTTGTGTTCAATGTAAAAGGGGAGAAATTACCTTTATTAAGTCTACACCAGTGAGTGGGTTTTACTGTCTATCACCACTTTTTTCAATAACGAGTAATCTAACGCGTTACTATTTCCAGACCAGTAATCAGATTAAAGTTACTTGTCCAAGTCACCGTGTTGCTGTTATAGTGTCCCGCAAGACGACTTTCTTGTCTGCAAAGCTGCTTTATTATTAACTAGAACCTGCTCCTCCGTTTTCCTCCAAATGAGTCACCTGACCCCGCCCCCTTCTCCGCTCTCAACCAATCACAGGCCAACTCGCTCTAACGGTGCGTTCAGGGAACACAAAAGAATTGGAACCAACCATTGTCATCAATAAACCTTAACATTGCAATAATCCCCCCCCCCCCCCCCCTCTTAAAAAAAAAAAATCAATCAATGAAAGACTTTATTTCTCTGGGAGGGGAAATGAAGTCGTGCAGAGCAGGAAGTGAAAATAAATAGATAAACAGTGCAACAACAGACTACAACTTCATCTCTGGGTAAACAAATAGCAGTGATAGTAAAAATGTGATAATAAAACCATGAGTCAGATGTAAATACAACAAAGAATGAAGGTCAAAGGTTAAATATGTATCAGCAGGAGGCAGGGATCAGCAGAGTTTTTGACAAAACAGGTTGTAATTTTTATGTTCAGATGATGGGGGGGGGGGGTGTTGTCGGCAGCTGCTGAAAGTAACTAAAAAAAGTCACTTGTAATCTAACTTAGTTACTTTTAAAAGCAAATAATCTGTGAAGTAATTAAGTTACTTTTTAAAGGAGTAACTGGTAATCAGCGATTCGTTTTTTAAAGTAACTGTGGCAACACTGGTCTATACACACACACACACACACACACACACACACACGAAAGGACATCTGTCAGTAGCCTGAACATGCTCCTGGGGGGAGAAATGACAGTACGTGGACTCTTACGGTTAGTATATAATTCCCTGGTTAAATATAGTATGAAATTAATGGAAACCAAGTTTTCCCCCTCGCCTTCATCCAGCCGCTCTTGTTTAAACTGCGAATGCGACTGCTGACACGCGGCGCCGCAGAGCGTTCCCACCAGGGTAGCGTGAGCATGAAGAGGCTGCCGGAGCAGTCAACGTTGTCCAAATGAGCAGGTGATGATATTTGCACCAGCAGTCCAAAATAGTTTTCTTTAGGCAGAGACGCTGTCACCGAAAGCAGCTGTGGAGAAAACAAGTCAGGATGCAGACATCCTGGTCTGTCTCATGTCGCCACCGGCCCAATAAAGTGACCACAGTGTTCGACATGCTGTTCTCCAGGCTGGTAAAGTCTTCACGCTCCACAACCGCCAGACCCTGTGTTTCCTGTCACCAACACTGACGCCTCACGTCTCACTTCTGCACTTTTGAAGCGTTGTACCTCTTCATTTCTTCCATCTGTATCGAAGGCAAATACAACTTACCGTACGGGGTGTTCCATTTTGTGGGCATTAGTAACATAAAAGTTAAGACTTATTTAAATGAAATGCTAAAAAAAAAGAAATGAAAAAAAGAGCATTTGAGGTCAAGTGGTGAGTCTAAAGTGTGTGTGACTGTCTGGCTCTCTCTGTTGTCCACACGGTGCCCTGCTTTTCCCCACAGTCCACCAGATTGGCTCCAGAAAACCAATATAAGGTCCCAACCTGGAGTTTGGCACAAGGGGGTGACAAGGGTTTGTTTTCCCTGACATTGTCACCACGACTAATACATGTAATCTCGAGCCGATTTGGAAAACTGCTCATTGGAGATCCAGTTTGACTCCAAGCGTTTGGCGTCACCGTAATAGATTTTATTAAATGACAGGTTGTGATCCACTGATACACAGGGTGACCTCTGGTTCAGTTCGCTGTTTGGTGAGACTGGATTCAGATTTTTCCTACAAACTGACACTGTGGGTTGTTTTTTTTTAATCAAAGACAAGCAGTATTTCAAGTCAGATTTTGATTCTAAAACAACAGTTTCATTGGGTGTTTATTGTTTGTATGATGACACACGCATGCACGTGCACACACACACACACACACACACACACACACACACACACACACACACACACACACACACACACACACACACACACACACACACACACACACACACGCACACACACACACACACACACACATTCTCCAGTAAATTCAAGGCAGAAATAAGCTCCAACTCTTCACTGGTAATATCTGTACACTGCTATACGCTGTGATTTAGACCACATTTCTAAATGGCTGTCCATTATGGTTGAAGTCACGATCACGATTTTGACCTTAAGGGAAGAAACAAATGTTGAGAAGGGGTTTGGAACAAGTTAAAGTTAGAGTTTATTTTAACGCCAACACGCATGCGGCAATAAAATGCAGAGAGCAGCAGACCAGAACCAAGTTACAGTGTGTTTAAAATCTGAGAAGACCTTATTCTTCACCAAAACAGAGCTTTGGCTAGACAATTGCAGCAGTTTGATGGTTCATTGTATTTAAAAAGTAATTATATCCTAAAATACAGTCTTGCCTCTCAGTGAGAACGCTGTCTCCACTCTCCGCTCACTTCCAGCTCTGTGATTTGAAGACATAAACATTGTGAGACAAGAACTGAAGTTCCACCTTTGTAGTAGTAGTCATATTTGTAGATCAAACTGTTTGAATATTAATCGTGTACAAATTACACGGCATTTTCTGTCATATTTACTGTGAGTAGAAACTCAGTTTTGCCTAGACGTGACTCAGTGACAGGACTGTTCAGCCACCAGACAGTCTATAAAATCCCAATACCAACAACAGCGAAAAAAAACCTAAACTAAATAAAAGCATGTTTTTTTTTTCATCAGGAAAATCGTATTCAGACATGTGAATTTTAAAAACTATGTTTTCCAAGTACTCTGGTTTTGAACCCAAAAGTAGCATATCCATTTTCATTTCACAACCCTGAACTGTTGACGAGTTTAATACATTCATTATAGTATTCATTTATGTTTCTCTGTATTTTTCATTGGAACGTTTATCCTCTTCACCAAGGATGGAAACGTTGACGCCTCAGTCTGACTCACTTTGTCTGATGCTGCCACCTGCTGGCTATTCTGTGGAACTTACATATCCAATTCTGACATATTCAACATATTTTTTGTGGTGTCAAATATCTAAATAAATAGTATCCAAGTGTTTCCTATTGTGAAAAAAAGTTATGAAATATAATGATTGCCAGCGATTGTATATGTTTTTGTTTTGCACCACTGACTATTCTGTTAAAGTTACAAGAGAGAGGGGCGGGGGTACACAGGGTTTCCACTCCTCGTTAATGAGATTTGCTGCTGATGTTTCTAGTTTTCTGCAATTATTCATTCTACTATCAAAACCATGTCATTTTGTTGTTGCTTCTTTTGTTAATTTATGTTCCTGCTTGAAAATCATGTTACTGTCTCGATAGAGCTGCTCAGGCTGGTTTCATCTAACAACAGCTGGAAAGTGTTTGGATCAGTGTGATAACTGTAAGTACTATATGTAGCACTAAAAAGGGTTTTAAATGTTGTCCCCCACTCATCCCCTGACCCCCCCCTCCCCCTCCCCCTCTCTCCTCTATCTTCTCTCTTCTCTTTCTGTTTGAGGGTTCCCCTGGTCGTGTACACCATGCTGTTCTGACACCAGAAGGCTCTCAATCACATCACATTGTTTTCCCAGATAACATATTAACAAATCTGATAAACAATATGTAGATTGTTAATTAATGATATCAACAGTCCTCTACCAGGTTCTATAATATAATACAGCTGCTGGAGGAAAGAGGAATGATTAAAGAAGAACAATTTAAAGTACTTATTGATTTGTTGATTTACTGATACACATGCAACACTCACGTTACACAACTACACCTTTTTCACCAGAAATACTCTTGTTAGTGGCAGCAGACAACTTCCCAGAACTGATGAACAAACACGGACGACTTCAGTCTGAAAATATCCAAGTTGACTGTGAGACTTGCAGGCTTTCATTCTACATGCTCATTTTTGCACACTGTGAAAATCAAAAAAGTGCTGGAAAAAGTCAACTTTGAAAATTTGGTGAAAACTGTTACTTGACTTAATAACTAGTTTTTTTTTATCATCATATGGATGAATGGATGGATGGATGATCAAGAGAAAGAAGCATTAATCAAGTTGTGGCATTGTCTTGAAGTTTTTTTTTTTTATATATCAGCATTCTTGATGAACACAGAATTAAGTACTCTGTGATATTAAACAAAAAAATAAATCTGACTATTTGTTGAACCAAACTAACATTTTCTTAAAAGATTTCTCAAAAGACAAACACTTGTGTGGCAAAAGGTCGTAAATACCCAAAGAATGATCAAAACTTATGATATTCTCAAATAATTGTGTTGGGAAGAAAATATGACACAATTTGTTGGTACATAAATATTTATTTTTTTCAAACAAGATGAAAACTTTCTGACTGGGAAGTGGAGACATGCCATTGTTAAGGAGGGCCCCTGCGCATGCGCGGGGCTTTCGGACGGACAGGGAAAGTTCTGGTTGCTGTGAAGTCTCGCGAGACTTCAGCTTTGCTGCCACAAAGCAGAACCAGCGACTGGAGCAAGAGGAAGGGAGCCAGCGGCCCTGAGGCTGAACTCTTTTGGATTCCGGGCGAAAGAAGCGTCGGCTGCTAAAATGACCAGTGGGTATCGACATATATTTGGACTGTAAGGCATCCACGTACTTTATCCGCTTGCATGTGGTCCGTATCCGTTAGTGCCACTCGCTGGCCTCGGCCGCCAGGGGTGCCGTCTATTTGCTGGAGCGCGCTCGGATATATTTACCGTGATTGACAACAACATTCCGCGTTTAGAAGTCACACACGTTGTGAACCCCGCGGGTGTTGGGCTTTGGTGTAAAACGACGGAGGCTGAAAGGGTGTCTTGTGGGTGTATGTTGTGTGTTTACACGGCGTGCCACGTACGACAGTCAAGCCGTCGCGGGCAGCAGTAAGGTGTGTTGTCCAGGGGACCCGGGAACCTGGATAGTTGAGTGTAAACGCTGTTTGTTTACCAGCGGAAGTCCGCTCGGCCTCCTTACGCACCCCCGCAGTGTTTTTATCTACTCAACTGGAGGCTGAGGGCGGAAGATGCTCTGCTGCTGTGGTGGACGTAAAGCCTCTCCATAGCGCCCCTCTGCCACGTCGACTGCTGGAGCTTCACACCATCTTCCTCCTCTGTAGCTCGAGCTGTTTCCTTCATCATCCCGACGATGCGTTCAAGCAACGATTGCTTCTCATGACTGTCGTGGGGTTCGATACCGCACTTGGTATCGATCTGATACCAAGTTAAAACACGGCCAATCCATAGTCCATACCGATCTTTTTTTTCTTTCTTTTTTTTTTTTTTTGATATTTAAGGTTAATGTATCATCAAATTGCTAAATCTGGATGGTTTTTCCTTTTGGTTTATTAATTAATTAAGCCTAGAACAGAATTTGGTAAAGTGTACATGTACAATATATTTTCAGAATAAAAAAAAAAAATGCTTTCAAACAAAAAGATCAAAACAGTTCCGTCCCATACATATGTTGTAATGTCTGGATTTTTCTTACTGAAACAAAGCGTACAAAGCTTATCACTCCAGAACAAACTGGAACAAAATATCATTTCAATCTGCACTGGTATCATTTGATATCGAGACCAATGTGGGTATAGATATGATCAACTTGGTTCGACCTGCTGGCCACTGCCGAGTTGCATAAGAAGGGTGTGTTGAGGTGCAGCTGACATACTTGATGTGTGTGTAACTTGAGGTCGCTTTTGTTCACCTGCGCTGTTTTGTTTCTCTGTTTGTTTCTGTTTGTCCGACTCTCAGGAGGAAACCAGCGGGAGCTTGCTCGTCAGAAGAACGCCAAGAAGCAGAATGATCATGGGAAAGGGAAGAAGACCGGGGACGGGCTGTCG
Source organism: Blennius ocellaris (assembly GCF_963422515.1). Lineage (NCBI taxonomy): Eukaryota > Metazoa > Chordata > Actinopteri > Blenniiformes > Blenniidae > Blennius > Blennius ocellaris. The sequence goes on along the minus strand of NC_137650.1, from coordinate 7,092,440 downwards.
GCCGCCGCCCGCAAGCAGAGGTAAACAAACAGTCTGCAGCCGATCTACTGTTTACATCCACTCCTGGTGGAGCGCATGGCTTCTTTGTAAACACAACTTTGTACGTTGCAGACACGTTTCCTCTCACGGGTCTTTCTCCTCTCCTCCAGGGATGCCGAGATAATGCAACAGAAGCAGAAGAAGTCCGGCGGTGGGGCCGAGGGAGGGGCCGAAGGAGGGGCTGAGGGAGGGGCCGACGGGGGCAGCGACGGCGGGAAAGCCGCCTCAACGTCCAAGTAAACGGACGAGAGTCGGAGAACTTCATTCAGCTCAGTGTTTTCGAGAACATCCCATGTTCAACATTCTTCCTGATATTTAAGAAAAAACAAGGGGTCTGTCATTTTTGTCTTAGATTCAAGAATCCAGGATCCTCCATTCTTCCCGATGGCAAATGACATTGCTTTGTTGGATTTGGTTATTTTACACAGTTGAAATTGACGTGTGAGCGAGTTAGTGGCGGTCCCACGCCGGTGCTGCATGCAGAGGAGCGCCGGCGCTGCAGGCAGCGGCAGGATGATGATGAACAATTCTTGATTGGAAGCATCTCGGTAACAATTGTGTATTTTTGTACAAAACTGTCCCCTGCTGGTTTCAAATAAAGTGTATCTTTTTAGTTCATGCTTGCTGGAGTCATTTCAAATGTCTGTTGGTTTTATTCCGACGGTTTTAAACAGCCACGGTAGGGAAGGGAAATAAAGTGGAGAGGTTTTACAATAGGAGCGTTTAATTAATCTGACGTAAATCATAAATCAAAAACTATCGAAACAAAGATTGGGGGGTCGATAACTTTTTCCTGCCGTCATAAATCCTCTCGTTGTGTCACTTGTGAGCTCCATCAAATATAGTTCATACTGACCCAGACCGGTTCAATCCACCTTATAATTGTTTTTTTTTTCTTCCTGTCATGAGTAGAGCACAATAGCTCATTATAGAAGCCAGTTTTCATATAATCATGACGTGGTAATAACCATGACTGATACCAAATGTCCTGCAGTCAAACTGCCTGACGTAGTGTGCCCGAGTGGCCACCAGGTGGCAGCACACTCCACTGTATCCCAGCTGCTGCTCGTGAGGCTGCTGAGACAGACAGGAGTGTGACCATGAGTGCTTGACCTTGCCGCAATCTCTGGTATTAACACAATGCATGCGGGGTTTGGAATTAACTTGACACTTTAAGATAATTTAAAGGTTTCTATTTGAATTAAAAAAAAAAAAAAAAAAACTGCTCATCCACACGTCTGATCTAATGAACATGAACGTCACGTCGTCCATATTGCTGATGTTTTAATGTCCTCGAGGCTGGCAAGCTGCAGCTCGGACTATTTATAGTCAATAAGCCGTGTGTGTGTGTTCTGACTGAAATCCAGCGAGTTTGTGTCGTCAGTTCTCAGCTTACAGGGCGTATAATTAAATCACCACTTTAGCGGTTTTTTTCCGCCTCTCCGATAGCAGGCGAGCAGCTGCAGAGCTGAATAGTGATGAGGACCAAATGCAAAATCAGCAGGTTGCTTGGATTCAAAAGAATTCCAAAACCTTAGTCGCCATCATCCCCGGTGCTCTGCTTGCAGTTCAGCTGAGGTCTCGCCCCAAATTCAAGCATTCGGCCCAACAGGGCGACCGGCTGCTGGCCGGTTTACTTAAAACCAAGTGAGAATGTCTTAGTGGTGACGACAGACAGAGCAGGGGGACATTTTCCTCTTTGGGTTTCTTCTGATTGAGATGTGGAGTTATAGAAGCTGCACATTGGAGCCGGGATCCATTTGTTGAACTTACAAGAGAGCTGAAGCTCATCACAGCTGCCATTATGCTGCTGTGTCCATTGTGGACAAGTCCATTGTGGACAGGCTCATTGTGGACAAGTCCATTGTGGACAGGCTCTGTGTGGACAAGTCCATTGTGGACAGGCTCATTTTGGACAAGTCCATTGTGGACAGGCTCATTGTGGACAAGTCCATTGTGGACAGGCTCATTGTGGACATTAGCATTTGAAGGTTTTGGTTTTCCTCCTGTAAAGGGCATTATTGTTTATCTCACTGACCTTTTATTGCGTCTTTTATGACCTGTGTCTGTGTGACCTGGGTTTTGGTAGAATAGCGTCACTCCTATCAGGATGTGGCGTCTGGATTCTCAGCCCTGGGGGGCAGGAGGAGGGAGGGTTATCTTGGGGGGGGTAGACCTGAAGTGTCGGTCAGTCTGTTTCTGTCCGGCGTCCATGTTGGTTGTGTTTGTAGATTCCTCTGTCTATTCCCTCGAATAAAATCCCTCGAATGGAGGCCAATGTCTCGTCCTTCCTGCTCATCAGCCTCACGTCAGCATGAGAGTCAGAGGTTCAGGTGGAGCTTTAGCTCAGTCTGGCTTTATTTCATTGGTTTTACTGAGTCCAGGAACAAAGGATGGAACCAGTAGAAATATGACACACACTGTAGAACTGCAGTTGAGTTTCATCACGTTGATCCAGTTCAGTCTAAATGGAGGTTTAGTGGCTCGAGGTGAGAGATGTCCCACTGGCAGGATTGGACTTCTTCATTCTTACTGAACCACGAGAGGATTAGAGCTCAGCAGTGTAGGGCAGGAAATTAAAAAAAGAAAAAAAAGAAAGAATCTCTCTCACTTCCCTCTGTGAAATCCACTGTGGAACACGGTCAGCAGCCAGCGGTGCAACTCTGCAGCTGCACTCAGGAGAGCATGTGAATCTCTGGACGGTCGCCGTGACGACACGAGATTTAAAGCTTAAAGTTTGTGAAGTGGACTGACAGAAGTTACGAGCAGGTTACAGCCCCTCCAGACCGCCGAGCAAAGGGATTCATGGATCTAAAGAGCTCAGTCGGGGTGTGGAGCTTCAGCCGTGTGTCGCGGCTCAGCTTCACTCAGTCGCCACGCAAACTGCCAGGATTCAGTCCTGAGCCTGTACCTGATGGTATTACTGGTGCCTTTCTACGTCTCACCTTGTCGTCCATTCAAACACCATGAAACACCATGACCTTAAAGTCCTAGTGAAATGTAAAACACTACTTTGCAAAAAACGATAGTTGGGGTTCTACTTCTAAGGTTCCTCCGACTCTGCCCCACCACTGTTGTCGCATAACAAAGTTATTTGAATTTTAAATCTCCAGCCGAGGAAGTCGGGGGAATCCTTCTTCGTGGGCGTGACGTCAAGAGTTGTGCAGATCTCCATCTGTTGTGTTTATATTGGCTTGTTTCCCTCTTAAATATCCAAGTTTTTACAGTGTTTTGAAGTTATAGTCGGCGTTTTATGAGCCTTGATGAAAGATTGAGCCTGGAAGAGACCGAGAGAGGAGAAAAGGAGGAGAGAAACACAATATCCAATGTGGCAGGATAAAGGACGCTGGAGCTCAAGGTAAACTTGTCTTTTATTTCGCAACCGTCAAACACCGAAAACAGAACAGCACAACACATCCAAAATGCGGGAGTCCCCCTCGGCTAAACAGCGGGAGTTAGCCAAGGCTGCGAGCACAGGAGCCGCTAGCCGTGCGAGCTTGCGGCTAGCGGCAAGCTCGCACGGCTAGCGGCTACCGCTAGCTTGGGTGGCTAGTAGACGATCAAGTAATACCTGGACTCTTCTTCGGTGATTCCGCACAGTGGGAAAAGCACTTCGACATGATCCAGGAAGCCGGTCGTTCTGCCAGAAGTCAGGAGCCTCAAAGCCTCAAAGGTGAAAACTGTCGGCTGCTGAGGCGAGGAGACGAGGACGAATGGAGGACGAAGCGTCTTCTTCCTCAAACATGTTCCAGACGGGGTCACCGATGGCAGAACGACCCTTCTGGGTCTTCATCATCAATCACTGGGTTTGAAATGAGGATGATGATGAAATATGGTTAAATTCAGCCTCTTCGTGGTCAAAACTCTGATCCTCCATAATGTAAACACAACTTGGGCGTGTGCACAACCAGTGACATCACTCTATTATTGTCAGAAGCTCCGCCCAGCAGAGGAAATACCAACGTTTATCGGCTATTTTCTCGCAGATTGCCGTGTTTTAACATTTTACCCTTGAGCCAGTTAGCATAAAAATATCCCTAGAAGCGACAGTCAGAGTGTTTTGGAGGTCGAATTTAAATTTCACTAGGACTTTAAAGAACATTTTGACCTCAAACCTTAAAATGTAACGTTTCCAGAAGTATTGAGTTAAAGAATAAATAAAAATCTCCAGTTTTAAAAGCCACTTCAGCATCAGTTGTGATTCCAGCCTAGTGATTCTCTCAGGCTCAGGTTAAACTCCAGAGTTTAGTATTGAAATACCAAAACTTATCTAAAGCCACTTTTGTTTCCCGGCAACCTGAAAAGTCTCTGCACCTTGAAACGGGTTTTATTCAAAGTGTTCCTCCTCCATTTGACCTGCGTTCATTCATTAAGTCATTTATCGCTCCACCTCCCGCTTCCTCGCTTCCACTTCTGCCAAATTGGTTCAATCACAGAGTATTTCTCCAAATAAAATCTCATCCTGCCAATATGAAGTGGGCTGAGTATTGTCTTTTAAAACGCTGCGGAGGCTCCTCCACCCACCGCCTGACCCACGTCGTCCTGCCGCATTATGTAACAAACTACAGCATTTTGTAAGAACTTGTTACATATTACAATAGTCATTAAAAAAATTCATCTGCTGTCTTTTTTTTTAAAAAAGAAAATGTAATAATTTGGTGAATTATGAAATAAATCATCAAAATGAATGCCTTAATTAGATAAGCCATCATCCCATTGGAATAACATTAAGCATCCCAGCTTAATTAGGATTTATTTTGAAAACCTATATCAAATAGAACTGTATTCATTCCAATGGAGAAAGTGTTCACGTGCTCGAAACAAAAGCTACACTCATTAATTATTACTGACACAACCAATTACGGGTGCAATTGAAGTTTGGCGAGACATAAACATCTGGAATCTGCACTAGGTTATGTAATTAATTTATATGATATAAAGCAGAAAAAACACAAAACCAAACATGTATTACATTATTACACATTGCACTGTTGTTACATAACGTGCCTCTGCACACCTGCGCTTTGTAATAACTGTTGCACAATATGTAACAAGTTTATGACTTAATGTGGCGTTATTACATAATGAGTTGAAAATGTACTACATCATCACACAGCGCTGCGGTTGTGGTCTCTGGTACCTGCGTGTGCCAGGTTCCACACTCTCACATACTTCTGGAAACTTTCCACTTTTTCGTTTCCACATTGTTGTGCTCCTTCGTTCTGGGTGGCTGGGGTCAATGTTGGTGATTTAAAACAGTCAGAGGTGCTAAAAGCCAAGACGTCTAAACACTTTCTCCAACAACTGTAGTTAATAATTCCAGCACATGTCAGATTGATCTACCTTCCGGCTGCATACAGTAAGTGTTTAGCGTGGGAACAAGGGTTCACCAAGCTTTGTCTGTATGAGAATATAATTATCACATTAATCATGTGGTTGGTAAACACAGCCGCAGGGCGAGCTCCCCTCCCGTACCATTATTTTGAAGGTGAAAGCAGCTTCAGACAGAGATACACCCAAACCATTTGTTCAGATAGTGACTGCACCAGGAATGACGGGTGTGATAAACTATACAACAGGGCGTAAACGACACCTTATCCCAGTTCTCAAACTGCAAGTAGTGATGTGGCAGGACGAATGTGTCTGTTAAACGTCTGCTGAGGTTCACACAACCAATCAATAAAGGTCAGTACCATGAGCCATACGCTTTAAGAAGGGGAGGAAGTTTTTATTTGAATATGAAATGATTATGTAATTCTATATCCATCCATTAAATGTCCTTTGGAAAACAATCGTCTTTGAGTTGGGATTTGTTATATTTCTTTTAAGGAAATTGTAGATTGAGAGTGAGACAGTAAGCAGTGCTTTTAAAACTCAAATCAACTACAATGAGCAGTTCAAAGAAATTGGGCCCAACGTCCAGTAAAAGTCATGGATTAAGCCACGCCCACATCGATTGAAGCCACAGCTGTTTATTAAGGCCTCCACATGTCAGAGAGCCCAACGTCATGTTTCAGCAGCCAGAGAGAACCAGAGGAAATGTTTAAAACATGGAGAACAAGATCAGGTCGTGATCTTCTCAACGCGTTACGCTGCTCTCAGTGCGGCATTGCACGTCAAGTGAACACGCTGAGAACGTGTTTCTCAGAGAACATTTCTATTATTGATGCAGGGATGAGGCTCACGGGCACAATTCACTGTCAGGATGGAGACTCTTTTTATTTATTTTTTTATGTCTTGGAGTACATAATACTTGTATAACTCATTTTGATTGATTGTGTATTGAGTGTGTAGCAACAATTCTGCAGAACTGATGAGTTAGTACCCTAACCTAGCCCTATCCTAACCCTAACCTAACCCTTTCATCATCCACAAAAAAAACATATAAAAAAATCTTTCTGCTTTTGCTTGTTGTTTAATCCAGATGTTCAAATCCTCTATAACCTGTATTCTCTAAGTCTGGTTTTTGTTTGTACATACGGTTGTGTACTGTAAACGACCTGAGAAGCTCTGGATTCATTCAAAACGAGCTTCCAGCTTCCCTCATCCACTGCGAAAAGTAAATCTGCTTTTCAATTCCGCCATCAGCCAAGCGTCGCCATGAAATATGCAACGCAATCACGACTGAGACGCAGCACGACGGTAATTGTTTTCAGGGCTGCAGGAAAACAACAGGCTCTTTTTCACAGTGCGCTGATTTGTTAATAATGAAGAGCGAATGACCCTCCCTGCTCTTCATCAACCGGTGACGGCAGATGAGCAGCTGAGGTCGAGGGCAAACGGGACCCGTCACCGGGCTTCAAAACAGAGGTTCTGACTGGACCTGAATGGAGTCGTGGAATCATCCCTCCATTTTCATCTGCAGGCGCTTGAACAGCTAAATGGATAGTTGGTTTTGTTTGTGTTCGGCACAAACAGGGAACGTTCTTTAATAGAAAACACTAGTAAGTTCGTATTTATTCAAATATCTTTCTTGTTCTCTCGACAACAGCTCGTCCCGGAGCTGAAGCCAAAGCTTTTCTTTTGAAGCTGTAATTGTCTCAGTCTTCTCCACATAATCTGTCCACAAACAAACAAAAAAAAAAAATGAGACAATCAGGGGATGAAAAGCCGTCATCAAATTACATTTTGACAACAAAACGGTTTCAGAAGATGTTTTGTGTGGCTCTGGTGAGTTGAGAAATACGCTGAGTGTGTTTGGGTTGAGACAACAGAGAGAACGGTGTCGGGCCATGAATGTGACGTCATCTCTCACAAGGACAAACACAACTCCACAACGTGAGGCCACGCGCCAGACGCTTTTCTGCGGTACGGCGATAAATACATTAATTAATTAATAAACGAATCAATCAATATAAACAAACAAACAAACAAGCAAACAAATAAATGTATAAATAAATAAATGTATAAATAAATAAACAATAAAACACAAATAGATAATAAAAACAAACAAATAAATAAATAAAAAAATAAAATCTAAATAAATAAATAAATAAATAAATAAATAAATAAATAAATAAATAAATAAATAAATAAATATGTTTTTATTAGGCATATAAGTAATATAGGGGTAATATAGGAATACATAATATAGGGGTAATGTAAGTATATAGGTAATATAGGGGTAATTAGGTATATAAGTAATATAGGGGTGATATAGGAATACATAATATAAGGTTATATAGATAATATAGGGCGAATTAGGTATATAAGTAATATAGGAATACATAATATAGGGGTAATATAGTTATATAGGTAATAGAAGGCTAATTAGGTATATAAGTAATATAGGGGTAATATGGGGTAATATAGTTATATAGGTAATATAGAGGTAATATACTGTAGTTATATAGGTAATATAGAGGTAATATACATCTAGGTAATATAGGGTTAGTGCAGCTAGTATAGTTATATAAGTAATATATAGGTAATCAAGGTGATCCTATCTGACCTGGTGGAGATGAAAGGTCATCATTGCAGACAGACACACATTCACACCTACAGGCAGTTTAAAGACACCAGTTTCTTCTTTTATTTTGGTTTCCCACATTAGTGTATCACACATAAATACACGTTTTGTTTTGTTGAGTCTAAAAAATGTTGGACTCATGTGAGGATTTTAGTAAATATACCACACAGAAAACTTGCATCCAGCTCCACCAATAATAATGCGAATTTAAATAGTTTATGTTTTTCAAATGTAATCAATTTTAGGTGAGAGTAAAACACAAGAAACAGGTTTTATATTGAGACGTGATAAAAGTGGACAGAACCTGTATGAGGGTGAGATGGAACATCCTTCAACTAATCATGTTTAAATGATCTTAAAACTCTCACCCTCTCCACAGTTTAGACAAAGGAGTCATTTAAATAAAAGAAGAATATCAGTATTTATATCTAACAGCTTCAAGGTAACTTTGCCAAATTCATTTTCCAGTTCAGTTTAACTCAGTCAGACAATATTATTCAGACAGCTTTAAATTAACATCAATTAATTCAGCAGCTGAATCTTATTGTTGTCATTTAGTTCATAAACCCATTTAATTGTTGAATCAGTGAGATCCAGATTATAGAACATCTTTCACACAATAAATGATGAAAACTTCAGACAATCGACGTCCCAGTAACACAAGATGTACATTAATGACAGAGATCTGAGACATAGGGACGGTAAACAGTGACACAACACTATTCCCTTTTTATTTGGAGTAACTTAATTACTTTTCAAGCATGGGTAATTCTTAATTTAATCCTCACGACTGTGTATTGTGTACTGTGTATTGTGCAACACACAGGAAGGAGAAGATGACTTGTGGCCACAGGAAGCAACAGGATTATTTATTTGGCCTCCACATGTACCGGTATGAGATGTGTGAATGATGAGTGATGATCCTGCTTTACAATTTCCCCCAGAAACCTGAAGTGTCTTCCAACTGGAGTCTAGTATTCACGGCCAGGTGGCCCCAATTTTCCATTGGAAAGCTGCACTTCACTCGAAAATGTAAAGTTCTCAACCACTGCCTGTGCGCCGGCAAATACTCACATGAATGTTGTTGTACGACAGACGATCCCTTGGTTTTGTTTCTTGCCAACAAAATACAAACCCACCATCTGTAATGTGGCCTCATCATCATGCATCAAATTGCACATCATCTAAACAGCCGGGATGTTTGCAGATGTTTTGGGGAAACGAAGGTCAGTATTACTTGAAAGAACTAACTGGATAATCTAAAGAAAACATGTTATTATGAAGAACTGATATAGAGATTTTTGAAGCCACACTGATGGTGATCAGTGACGATCTTGAGCTTGTTACTTCAGATGAAACCAGCAGGAGAGCTGCTGCCTCTCTCACTTTAAAGTTCCCAACATGACATTGTATGAGGAAGAAAAAGCAGCAGAATCACTTTGTTATCGGTCTGACATGAAGATCGTTATTTATCAATAATAAACAATAAAGTTCCAAGTATATTACCCAACATTTAAAGTCATATTCAGTTTATGATCGTCAAATATATTTATTCATTTTTTAAGGGAAAATTTAATCAAATGATAATTTCTTAATTTTTGGCTTCATAGAGGCAAGAAACGTGGATTTATTTGCAGAGTTATGAGATTATAAAGAATCGTAGCAGAGATTAAATGACTATTGAATGACTATATAAATATATGATGAAACGAAAAAGTCAGGATTCTGAGAAAAAAGTAAGTATCAAAGTTGTTTAAGACAGTTAAAATTACATCTTCATTGTGATTCAGATATTTCAATGTGTATTGCCCCCTACTGGTCACTCCTGGTATTGTAGGATGGAAATATTGAAAAAAATGTTTACATATTGGTAACTGTGTTGATAAAAGATGCTGTTCTAATTCACTCAAAATTTTATACTTAAGATAAAAAGCATACATTTCCTAGTTTTATATTTTATACTTATCACAGATTGGTTTTTGACAATCGCACTGAAAACATCTCAGATTTCAAAGGGCTTTATGTTATCTTATAATGTACCTTCACTTTGCTGATGTATTTTATAACACATTAATTAATGATATAATTAATTATCATTATAATGAATGATATTTATTAATCCGTTTATTTAAAGAGCAAGACAATTCTGCTGAAAACTGTTCCCCTCCTGTCTGCAGTGCAGCTGAAGATGTGGGACTCTGATCACGACCGATTCACTTTATCAGACCAACATAATGTGTCACCGTCTGATTTCCAACTAACTTCGGTTTAACTTAATGGCCCCATCTTCTGTTCAGGGATTAAACCTGCTTCTAGACTAAATCTCACTTTAAACCAGGACTTACTGCAATGAAATGCTTCGTCAGATGTGGATGAAAATAGTCTCAGATTTGTCCTTGTCTGGACTTAAATCATCTCCTTTCTTGAAGGGAGACTAAAGCTAATCCTGGTCTAAAATCAAGACTTATATTAAACCTGGCCAGAGGCTGATTTACCTTCAGGTTAAAGGATGTATGTCTCACGGGTGTGTGTGTGTGTGTGTGTGTGTGTGTGTGTTGCAGGGTACTATTGGTACCTTTTTATTGGAGTAATATTCTAAATGTCAGTCCATGCATTCATTTTTTTAGGTTTCTGAGGTTAAATCATGATGTTTGTCTCCAATTATGGGACCTCACTGACCATTCTCCTTTCAAAGTGTTTTCTGGCTTTCACTGAAGATTTTTACAACTCCTTTCTTTTTTCCTAAACTGCTAAAACTCATATAGGAACATTCCAGGCCAGGTTTTCAGAGCAGGCTCACAGAGTAGTCCTGGATTACCTGAGTCTGAGACTCTAGTCTGGAAGTGGGTAAAAAAAAGAAAGCCACTGGATTAGTGTGGATTCATTTAAACCAGATAAATCTAGTCCTGGTTTTATTTAATCCCTGAACACAGACCCGTTCCAATGTGTCCTAGGCTGTAATACTATGTGCAAATACAGGTAATACGTAGGCGACTCGAGTTTTTCTTTTTTAAGTAACTTCACTATCCACGTGCTAATCTGTGGCAACTTCAACAGCAAAGACGAATCTAGTATTACAAAGTCACCTTCATGACATTATGAGTCAAGTACATTAAATCGCGATATTCTCCTGGTCTTTCTTGTGACGTTGTGACGCCTCCTGCTGCTCCCTGCATCTGGATACTGTCCCTCTGCGTGAGGATCTGATTGGACGGCGACCAGGCCTGGGTGTGTCTCGTCCAGCTCAGTGAACGCTGCTCTTTAGTCGCCTTACGGATCGACAAAACCTCCACTACCCTGCAATTTGGCCGCGTCGTCTGGGAACGGCTCCGCCAGCTGGGGCCCCAGATTGGATGAAGCAGCTGGAGATGAACGGATGGATTTTCACAGAGGTATATATTATTATCTTCACAAAGGGCCAGTTTGGACACAAAACATGTGATCATGATTGAGAACCTGAACTTTGTGTCCTGAACTTCATCAGAATAATTTTGTGTATTTTGAGGTATATGAACTCGCAACCACAATCTGGGTGTCAAATATTATTTGGCACCGAGTGGCTGCTGCACACTGTCTGAAAATAGCTTTATTGGTTGAAAAAAGCTGCTGCTGGCCTGTCTGGTCAGAGTGGGAGCAAAACTCCTCCTGCTGGGGCTGAAGACCACAAAACGACAGCATCCGCCTGGTTTTCCTCTTTAATTCTTTTTATATGACGCACAGATCAGGTCGGAGTAACAAATCAGTCACATTTTAGGAAATGTTGATATCTGATATATATTTACATGTTTGTAAAATACACTAACACAAATCGTGTAAATTCAATAATTTTAGTTTAGCAGCATGTGCAGATTTACTTGTTTGCATTAAATTGTCACATTATGCAAAATTAATTTCTGGTTTTCCAACAGTAATAATCGTCCCCGTACCTGGACCGACGCCCCAGAAGAGAAGAAAGAGTGTCCTCGCCCTCCCTGGTTTGTTCCAGGTTTTAAAAAGTGTGTTGCTTTAACCAGCCAATCAGAAATCAAACCCTATGTAGTGTCATCGGGGGTTTAGCCAATCACAATCAAGGTAGGCTCCGCCCCTTTGACTCCTCCCACCATTAGGCAGCTCTGCTCTGGCACATGGCACCACGAGAGGAAGTACTTCCTCCTCTTCCCTAGATGGGCGTTTCTGTGGGCGGAGCCAGTCCAGCTCACACAGACACAGCAGATTCTGAATGTAGCTCCTAGGATCCAATATTCTAATGGAGGAGAATCAAGGAGAAGCGAGAAACTTTGAAGAAAATGTTTTTGGACCAACGAGACCATGTGAAAGTGTTGAAAAGTGATAATATGACCTCTTTATAGCACGTCAATATCATATCTTAACACATTGTGTGGAGTTTGCATTTATCAGCCTGACTTCTTCCTATAATCTCAGAAAATCCACTGATACTGGCTTTTATCTGGAGCCTTGCTCGCCCACCTGGATTATGTTGGAATAAAAGATTGATGGATTTGATTGCTAAATGAATGTGTTTGGTCATTATTGACCCCAGTGAATGAAAACTGCTAACTCGCCAAGTCTTGCTCTGGAATTTCCAATATCTTCACGTGGCGACGCCTGTAAAAAACACAAACAGCTGAATAGACGATTTTAAAAAAACAACCTTTTTTTCTTTCGCATCACCTTCCGGTCCCGTTTGTTTCTCACCGCCACCCCCAGAGAAAAATGTCGTCACACACGCATGTGCCAAAACATGTATTTTATTCATTTATCTTAAAAAAATTAAAATAAAGTGCTTTTTATATACAATATAATAAAAACAACAGTCACAATCTCAATGATACAAAAAATACAGTTCACAATGTTATTTGTACACAACAAATAATAATAATAATAATAATTAAAAAAAAAAGGAATCATGCAGGCAAGACCACATTTGTCTACTAGTTATTCAGTCATCTAAGCTGATGGTGTTCAGTAAGTGTCTCCCGGCCGAGCCGACACCGAGGACCTGGAGCTGCGCTGGCGTCCGACTGCAGGACGACATCATCCAGCACAAAACCACTCATTACTTTCATTGTGCTGGTTCTTTGTCGTTTTTTAACTCCACGAACAAAACCCTAAAAAGATGTCACTATGGATTTGCCTCACGGACGCAGTTTTTTTTTTTGTAGGAAAATAGACCGCTGTAGATTTCTACAAATATATACTTGGCTACATTCATATGCAGTAGAGTGTGTTGCATCACTGAGGAGCTACTCAGAATCTTAAATCGTGTACCGTGGTACTGTTGTTAACGTCACTAATCAATGTGCATATTTATTCGTATTTGACATTACCCGATGAGATCAGGTTGTACTGTAATATCAGTTTTCTCTGTGAGAAACACGACTAATCTTTAACATTGACCTCAAATGAAGCACTTTTTTTTTCTTCCCTTTGTGTGACTTTTGTGAATTCAAAACGAAGGCGACACTGCTGGAGGACTCTGAGCAGCTCCCAGTCATGTGAGCAGGTTAGGTTAGTGTTGGCTTGGCTCAAACTGTGAATCTACGCTTGACCCGCGCTGTGCTGTGGAGTTCAGTGTGTGCGCCCAGCGAGGGCTACAATCACGCCATTCATTCGCCGCGTCTGCGTTGGTGAGGTCAACTGCTGGCTGGCGAGCGCGAAGCGGCACGAGGCTGAAGGCAGAGCAGCTCGATGTGGAAAGGCGTTACAACGTGGTGTGGCTGTCCAGCGAGCATCTCGGAGCAGGTTCACATCAGGCTCAATGGAACCCCGCGGGGTTTCATTCGGTGTATTTTTTTTTGGACAGTTTGCACGTTCCCTTTCTCGGACGAGTGACTGGTTACGACGTCAGGGAACGAAAACGAGGAAGAAGCTTCCGAGGAGCGTGGAAATGTCACTTTAATCATCCATGAGATCAACTATAATCCTCATTACCTGGGTAAAGAGGCCGGCTGGCAGACCTTGGCCCACTGGATGATGGCGTCGCAAAGGATTCAGCAAAAGCTCCAATTTCAACCGTCGCCCAGCGCAGTGGAGCCCCAACACGGATCCTTCTCACCACGTTGGGAGAGAAATTCTAAAATCTGAGCACATCTGTCTTCACCGAATTGAAGAAAATATCCAACTCAAGTAAACTCCTGCACTTTATCTCAAGTGCAACGACACTGAATAATGCAAAGGTTACACACCCAGGTGTTTAATTCAGGCACATTTAAAGTATTTAGCTATAATTATAAAGGTGATATCAGCAGACTTACTTTTTGAGTGATAATTATTCTGAAATCCGGGTTCATTTCAGCCGATAGTCTGTTTGCCTTTGTAACTAGACAGAGATGAGAGATTGAATTTCTTCTTTTCTTTTTTTTTTTCTTGCTGCAACAATAAGATAACCCCTTTGATTCAGCATGACACCAGAAGATGAACGGATTGATTTCCTGCTCAGACATGCTTGGTACCAACCGGCCCAGGCGCTGAAGCACCAGCGGGGTGAAATGTACGCTGAAGGAGGCAGTAAAGCACGATGAACGACGACAACAAAGAAAAAAAGATCAGCAGTGTTCACTCTCTAGTTTCAAGACTATCTCTACAACACATCTTGCACAAGGTCCCTTAAAAACACACAATATTAAGTACAGGTACTGTTATATACACAACATAAAAAAAAAAAAAAAACTGTTTAAAAAAAATAAGAAATAAAAAGAAACACTGACTACTGTTGCGCAGTACGCTGTGCAGTTACTTTGTCAACTGGTAGCCGTTACATAGCGTTTCCTCGTCTGCGCCGTGTTGAAACTAGCAGGATGTTGGTCCTGCATGACACTGGAATATATACTGTACGTCTACGCGGTCAATACACTGAACCCTCCGTGTTCTAAGACAAGTGGTGTCACGTCGGCGGTGCGGATGTTTCTAATTGGGCTTCACAACAACACAATTGGCTTCCTGCATCTTTGGGAAAAAGTCTGTTAAGTCTCAGAAGTCTTAAGTGATGTGGGTGCAAGAGTGGTTCCCATTGGCTGCACTGGTCCCTGGAACCCCCCCTGGAAACCCCCCCACCCCACCCCCGGCAGCCACTCCTTCAGTCTCAGTAGTTGCATTTCTCACAACACGCTCCAATGTCACTGAAATGTGCAAACCTGTAGGTATTCATCACCCTGATTACTTTGTGCTTTGACATGAACGTCACCTGGACCTCTGGCCGATGCCTTGCATGTGAGACATGTAACCTGATGGTGGTGGTGGTGGTGTTGGAGGGAGGGGTGGGGGGGGGTTATACTGAGCCGACTCAAAGCTTTGTGCATCTACATCGCTAATTTACGCAGATTCGGTCTATTAGCTCGTCTACTGCCACATTATGTAGTGTTTTACTGTACATCACAAGCGGACTAGGAGCAATTAAGACAACCACGGAGTCTATTGTGAGCACTGGTTAGGCTAAAACGTCAGTCGCCAGTATGAAGGCAGGAGGAAACGAGGTTGTTCCTTAACTCCATAATCACGTGGCAAATCACGGCCAAGCTGCATCCTTTGGCCCCCCGGTTCATCAATCCACCAAGTCGGCGCAGCGTTTTGCTCGATAACAGTCTCGGAGGGAATTGCCAACTTTGCATTTCACATTGATTTCTTAGTTATTACTGCCAGAATAATGTTTGAGAAAGCCAACCCCGGGTCCGTCCCCATGTGATCCACGTTTTAATACGATGGGAGTGATCGTAGCAGAATGGCACTATTGCATCTCGGTAAGACAATCAAGTTGGTTTAGTTTTGGCACAAGATGATTTTGGTGCTGCCCTGAATATGAAAAGAGGTGTATTCATTCCCATTCTATTATTATTATTATTATTATTTTTTGCTTCTTTGCGCTACGTAATGTCTCCGTTTCCATATTCACTCCAAAACAAACTGGGTTCCACGCCGCCGGACGTGGCCGACAGGACCGTGTCACATGAGCAGGATCGCAATCGTTTCCCGAAGAAAATTGTTCACGGTGCAGTTTTTTGTGAGTGAGACGGACGTTTTCATACATTCAGGAGGTAAGTGTCAGTCTCTAGGCCCCGGACCATCAGTCATGATCGCCAGTATCGACGTTGCAGTTTCTCTTGTTGTGTTTCTTCAGTGCAGCTCGGCTACTGCAGATCCTTCTGGAAATCTTTCAGAAATTCCTCCTCAGTCAAGTCATTTATTCAGCGAAGGGGAACAAATGTGCTTTCGACTCGCTTCCACACGCAATGGGATGGTTTACCTGTATCATATTCTCCTGAACGCCAGCTCCCGGCCGTCATGTAGCTTGTTTCTAGTGTGCATAATAACAGAAGCGTGGCAGCCGCCTTCTGTGGTAAATGTGCAAGATTACGCAAACGGGGCTGAGAAAAACACCAGTGCCTGGATCTATCGGAATGGTACATGTGATGAACATCCACAAGACGATTTATTGTTGGATGTTGCATGACAGAGACAAACACTGGGAAGGGGAGAAAGGTCTTCTGCTTCTCGGCCTGATTTTTCCTTCCAGCCCTGCGCTAAAACACATATGAAGTCAGTGGCCATGAAAATGGTTTAATAAAAGAAAAGACTCATAATTCTTCTTAACAGCTGCCATGACTTGTGAACCTGGTTAAAACCGGAGGGTTGCGCCGCTTCTTCTTCTTCTTCTTCTTCTTTTTTTTTTTTCTTTCCAGACCAACCGGGCCACCCTCCGGCTCCGGAGTGGAATCGGTTAAATGAAATGACCTCGGCACTGCTCACAGGACGAAGATGGCTGAAAGAAAAGACGTGCCGATGTAGGAGGATGTCAGGGTCTCCTCTCCTGTGCCGGGCGGACTTGATACCCCCTGCGGTGACAGTTTATCAGACGCTGTGCTCTCATACGATGGAGTCCTTGATCTCCGAGCCGAGCCTCACCCTGGGCCGGGGGCAGGTGGGCGAACACTCCACGTGGCTCTCCTTCAGGTTGAGCGGCCGTCGGTCCGAGGCCTCGGAGAAGCTCTTGCTGTTGTCGGGCGACGACTCGTGCGTGGGCGTGCTGCAGATGTAGTTGTCGTTCAGCGTCTGGTAGCCCTTGTGGTCCGACGTGGACACCGGGATGGTGTTGCCGTTGAGCGGCAGGCTCTCGGTCGGCTTCCCGGCGATCCGCGGCTTCTTCTGCTGCATGTTGGGACACTCGCCCTGCTTCAGCATGGACTTCATGTGGTCGCGGTTCCTGTAGATGACGAAGAGCGAGAACACCACCAGGGAGAACGCCAGCAGGGCGCACACCACGATCAGCTCGTTCCAGTACGTCTTGGTGTGGACCTGCTGCGACGGCGACTCGCCGGGCAGGATGATGGTCTCCTCCCGGGCGACGTGGGGCGTGCGCGAGTGTCCGATCGGGGTGGTGCTCTCCTGGCGGGGCTCCGCCCTCACGCAGTAGTTGGCCAACAGCTGGCGGAAGCCCTCCTCCTCCGACCAGCACTCGTACGTCTCCGTCCTCTCGGCCCGGGCCACCACCACCAGGTTCCCCTCCGGGGTGGCGTAGAGGAACTGGCTGGCGCCGGCGCCGTACCGCCATCGCCTCTGCGCCAGGTTGGACCGCAGCTTGCAGGGCAGCACTCGGAAAGTGTTGGCGGGGATCGTGATGAGCTGACAGGGGGAGCCGCCTGCGCGGAATACAGAAAATAGTCAAATACACGAGCGAAGATGTGGGATTTACAGGGTATTAGATTGAAACTTGAGCTATAAAAGCCTTTTCTTGTCATCGGAACAGAAATACCAGGGTAAAATGTCCGGACACAGAAATATATGAGGTGTTTTTCACGCCCGTCTCGTTTTGTCTGGTTTAAATGAACCCTGCTGGGATTTCTGCCTCATTGTGGCCTATTTGTGTGCAAACTGTCGCCTGCAGCCTGGCGTGCATAAAGTCGGTATGGCGTGGTTCAATTAATGTCCAAAGTGTGACTGCAGCAGGGACCAAAGTGGGCAGTAAGTGGGCCAAGCGCTGGACGCCACCACTTCAGAACTGCCGTTTCTCAGTCCATCACAATCGTAACAAGAGGAATTCCTGCCGGCGTTTTGACTCTTTCAATACATTTCGCCGGCAGTCAGTGAGACCTCAGCTGGTTAAAATCCCCACCACAATAAAGCGTCATGCATTGCACTGCATTTAGCTCAGCAAGCATCAATGTAATAGAAGTAATTTCCCAGAATAAACATGACAGCATGTGTGTTTCAGAACCATACGACTGTGAAACCAACGGAAAGCCAAATAGAGAATTCTTTAAATGAAGTCAGGTTGACAAGATAGCGTTTACACAAAGGTCGAGGACTGTTGACAGGCTTCTTAAGTTGTTTGTGGCGTCTCTGAAGTGACTTGACGACACTTAAATTACAGAGCGGCGCGGAGCGACGACACTCACGAGAGGCTGCCGGCCGGGTGGATTTGGGGCTGGGAAAAGTCCTGTTACAAATGGCCGAGGTGTCGGCCTCCTCCACGTCCTGCTGCCAGTGGCTGCAACAAAACAGAGCGAACCAAAACAACAGGCGGAGGGTTAGCAGCTGGAATCGGAGGCACCTTAAATGGATGCATCTATTTTGCTCTCCCAAGTCTTTAATTTGAGGCTTCCAGAGCGCAGCTTCATCAGCAAGACTAAGACACGGCTCGGCTTTCAAAAGATGCTTTCAAGCACGTGATTATGAGCTCCAGAAGCTTTCTGGTGCTTGTTTTGGTTGATCTTTACTGCGGAAACATAATCATCTTAAACTGTCGGGGTAAAATATGCCGAGGTAAAAACGTACCCGACCCGATCAGCAAGCAGGCAATGAGCCGTCGTGTAGAAAATCCTTTAGCAAATCCAATGTTTGTTAAACCAGCCTAAAAAAAAATTAAGTTTGTTTTTGTCCGTCTTTCATGAGGACTGTTGAAATGAATAATATAACGGAAACCTTTAGTTTTTTTCCCCACCACAACAAAACAGTGAAACATCCACGTATTATAGATTCAATAATCTATATAACATATCTTCATAATTACATTGTATAATGTCACATAAATCAATGACAATGTCTCAAAATATTAGAAAATTGCACAACATAACTGGCATAATCAAACAGTCATTGAGAAAATGACAGTATTTGGTGATTGATTGTTTGGTAGGAAATTGAAAAACAAACTTTTGGTCATAAAGATTGCAGACCAGAGAAAATATTAAAAGAAATTCTGATGAAAGCTGCAGTGGAACAGAACCGTCCACATAAAACTGGTGCAACTTACAGTACTGGTTTTAGAATATAGAAACAAACTGCTTCCAATAAGTCCCATTTAGGGTATTAATTTGTTCCAAATAATACGTTGAAAGGTTAAAAGCAGTGTATAGGACTCCAGTGAAACAATTATCCACTTTAGATCATTTTTAGTTCGACTTAAATGCACTGAAGGCTGTTTATGACACTATGTTCACAATGAGGGGAAATTTTCAATTACCAAGCATTTGAACGAGTGCTCTATAAAGATTGACCAGATGAAAGTAGAAATAACTGACAATACTATTGACTTTACAAAAAAAATCTTCACATTTTTGAGAAGAGGCAACAAATAATTGTAATCCGGTGGCTTTGAATTTACAATGTTGAAGCAACAGTGTTGACGTGCCGCTCAGCTCGTCATTCCATCACTTTGTTTGTTTTCATGTTTGGTGCTTTTAAGTCAAAAATGAGGGTTTACAAGTGCAACCTTCAAACCTGCTGCAGTGCATTTGTGACAGAACAGAATTGTCCTTGATGATAAATGAACGGGACGATAACAGGGGAGAAAAAATGTCGGCGGCACTTTGAGTGATGTACAACTGCGAGAAAAGTGCACTGGCTCTTACAGATCTCTCAATTATTCAACGACCGCCTCTTACCTGTCAGGCGGCGCCATCCTGACGTCGCGGCACAGACGCCCGGTCCAGGCGCAGTAAGGGTCTCTGGACAACACACACTCGCCGCAGCTCAGGTAGTTGGAGCAGTTGGCCACCGGCACTTCCACCAGGCCCGAGTACGACGACACGAACAACAAACCCTGAGCCGGAGAAAATAAGCGACATCAGTGGGAGGGGGAGGGGGAGGGGGAAGGGGGGGGATACCGAGATTTCTGTTTTCACAGCAGGGAAACGTTTCCTAAAACAAACAGGAGAGTATAACCTACTGACTCCAGACAGATGTTCTCTCTCTTGATGCCAACTGAGCAGCGCCGTGAACACGCGTCTTGGAACAGATGTTCCGTGTTCGTTACCCTGCACTTTTCTCATTTATGTTTCATGCCAACATGTGTGTAGCGCCGCGGCTCCTCCACTGTGGAGGAGTCACACTCCTCCACCTCCTCGCTGCCAAACGAACCGCCTATATTTAGAGCCGTTTATCTGCTCGTATACAAGATAGACATCGTGTGGATTCGGTTGTGAGTCTCACACATCCCTATTTGGAGCTACGAATATGCTCACGAGAACCATCTCTCACTTTCTAAGAATTACATAATCCCAGATAAGATTGCAGTTTAGCGGCTTTTGGCCCGGGGAGAGGCCATTATGGCATGAAGAGAGAACAGGTAATGAAATTTAGCTTGGGATGAAAAGCCAGTGAGGTTCATAAAGTCAGTTTCAGATGGCACTATAACTTCCAGGAAAACACAACGAGCAGCGCCTCGGGAGAGAGGAAACTCTCTGACGGCAGTCCGCAGCTCCAGATGTACCAACTCTCCAATTGTACAAGTTGAAGGTGAATGAAACACCAGTTTGGACAGCGACAATCTAGCTTTTTAATTGCTGGCCGTCTGATTTGTTAACGGCGCCATCCCACAGTCGGGACTTACCCTTTGAGGATCCAGTTCGATGTGCTGCACCGGCTGAGGCTCAGGAAACAGGATCATCTCCTCTATGATGTGCATCTTATCGTTGGCGTTGATGGCCTTATGCAGCTTTCCGTCGTCTGGAAGACACAGCGAACGAGCGCCGGTGAAATATGCTGCTTCCACACAGGTCCTGCGGTGTTATTTTCCCGGTGTGGGGGTTCCGGGCTGCTGCACAACGAGGCCGTACCTGTTCCAATGAAGAGCACGTCGTACGCCCGCTCCATGCCCTGGATCTTGTGCACGGCAATCTGAGTGTAGCGCACGCTGCGTTTCAGGAGCAGAGGGGCACTGCGGATCACGCTGTCCATCAGGAAATGGTCCTTGACAAAGTTGAGCACTTTATCTGGCATGTGCAAAGACGACTGGATACCCATTTGCCTGGCGTGGTTGGTCACACACTGTGGAGAGAGTGAAGAATGAATCTCTGCTTATTCAAGAGCTGGAAACGCAATGAGACGAGGCCTTTTGTCGACCTGTGAGGAACTGTGACCTCAGATTTATCTGAAAATGTTTAATAGCTGGTGTTACTGAGCACTGAGACGCTATAATCCATTTTAAATAGAATATCATGCTGGAGTGCTTGAACTCCTCTTTAGGTTTCCAGGGGGGGGTGTAGTTTGACTCAGTTGAGCTGTGGTGCCGTGCAACAGGCTGGATGAGAACACGACACTGACAAACTGCTGCGACAGACACGCGTGGTGTAAAAACAAGTCTTCACAAGTTTGAGCGAACAAGACTTCTGTCGTCTGGAGAGTTATTCATGGCGGCTTATGCCAGGAGAATATCTCTAATATTCAAGCCTGAAGGACGACCCAAGATACACCAAGTACTGGTTTAACCACCCGGTCGTCCTGGCGACGGACAGGTGTGACTGCAGTCTATCAAATAAATAGTTTAAACCAACAGGTGTAAAATAAACCCCAACCCTTATCGAGCATGACGATATTGATTACAAAATCACAGAAAAACATGGCACATAAAGCAGCCCGCTTAATAGCAATGAAAACATCTTGATGCTCTGTTGGAATGTCTACATTCAAAGGTATACTGTATTTTACAGATTGCATCAAATACAGATGATTCAATTCAATTCAACTTTATTTATGTAGCACCAAATACAACACAAGTCATTTCTGGGTGCTTCTTTCAGAGCACAGGCCATGAAAGCTTCACTAGGAAACGGTCCAGGGTCCTGAAGCAGCTCTCGATATATCTTTATTAAACAGGAAAGTCCTGAGAAGCTCTGCCTCCATTCTACTGCTGGAAAACCCAGGAACCTCCGGGGGGCAGCACTCTGAGAGCAAAGTGTTCTGGGGAGACAAGGAACTAAAGTTTTCCCCGACACTGTGAGATTTGAACAATCGTTACTTGTCTACTTCTTATTTGAACCTGCTTCCTTTTGACTGATAATTGAAGATTCACAGACTTAACCAGAAGATGTTACCTTGCTTCTCATTGAATTGTTTCTCATTTGTTGTTAACGTATCATTTATTTGCAGTCTGCTAACTATGTAAACACAGTTTACATATATATTGTTTGCCTATCTTTCATTGTACCTATTTTGTGTTACTTTTCTATTCCACTTCATTGTTCACCATTTATTTCTGGCGCCGGCCTCGCAAACATCATTTCACAGCAGGACATGTAAAACGTGCAACGGTGCGACGATAAAAAAAACCCTTGAATCCTTGAAAAAGGTTGTGTTTGGGCCGCTCACCGCGCCGGGCCGAGGTTCTGGTACGGGGTGGTTGAAGGTGTACCACTGCTGCGTCTCCCGGTTGACCTCCCGGTAGCGGCCGCTGAAGGCTCGCTCCACCTGGGCCATGGTGAAGGCGCACACCGCCGAGCTGCCCGACGCGCCCTTATACCTGCATGTGGAAAAAAGACCAAGGTTTTACTATTAGAATACAACCTGGGACTCTACGCTGTAACCTTTTACACTTTATGCTGGTAATCTGAAACCTTTAGCAACACAACCCCTGAAAGCAAATTACACCTTTAAAAAAAAAAAAAAATTTAACTCGTGCTTTCTGCAGTTGTTTGATTCAAGAAAGCTACGCAGCAGCTTCTCAATGGAGAACAGTTGCAGAGTGGGCGCCGACACAATTTCCATATTAAACCTTTATTTTGTTGATGCATTAATTAGACGCCGGGGTTGCATGAGCTCCTGTTAGTGTTTAAGCTCCTTACAGCTGCTCTAAATTTAAAGGAGCCAAGTGAAAGGCGGCAGCCTGCCAAGTCCTGGTGCAGACAGGAAATACAAGCCGGCTCTAGGTGGTGCGTGTGAGCCGCGCAGATCCCACTGTGTATGATCGTCGACCGCTGACGGCGGCATAAATCACATTATGTCTGTGATTTATGCCGCCGTCAGCGGTGACATGCAGCGTGGTCACAGTGTGACTGTTTGGTGTCTCACCACTGGGAGGTGAAGACGCCGTAGAACACGGTGCTCTCCCAGCTGTCTCCTACGGGCTTCAGCACAAACATGTCCTGGATGATGTTGAAGGGGAAGCCGTCGTCGGGGAGCGAGCACAGGAGCTGGGCCTTCAGGAAGGTGGTCCACTTCTTCTGCAGCACCCGCTCACCCCCCTTGTCGCCCTGAGAAGAGATCCCATATGTTAGTGTGTCAGGCGGCACCGTGTTGTATTGGGTAGTGCGCAGCCCTCTGGAGAACACGGACTCTACTCTGTCAGCCTGTGGGCACATGACCATGCATGATCCACCGATGCAGGTGGAGAGCAGGGGGGGTGGGGGTGGGGGGTGATGGCAGCAGACCCTGGCAGCTTGACTCGGCTGTGACAAAAGTGTGTTTGCAGCTGGTGAGGTTGTGACTGCAGGGTGGAGAGGGGATGTCGTGGCCTCAGAGTCAACTCTGGACAACAGAGCAGGAGCCCCAGAAGCCAGGGGGGCAGAGGGCGAAGTCGACAGCGACTCAATTAGACAGAAAGTGACTTTTGACCTGGTTCACACGTCACCTTTCACAAGAGTGTGAAAACAACTCCACACGACGTCAGAGACCAAACATCACCACTGTCTGATTGTTGCTCGTGCTGTTTTTTATGGTTTTTGTTTGGACAAATGAACCTCGGTTTTCACAGCACTATGTAAATAAAAGTAAAATAATGTGACACCCATACATCAGCTGCAGTCTCATGGACTTCAATTAACTTACATGAGATTTTCTTGTTTGCTTATACTCCTCACAATGCAACGTCATTCTCTTGAACCCAGACCATTCTTAACTTTTAACAGTTTAGACAAATCAATCTCGTTGGATTACGTGACATTTTATTTGCACTGATAAACAAAACGTTTATCAATGCATTTTTTTTGCATAGCAGATAAAAAAAAAAAAAGGAAAATGGAAAAAAGATGCTTTGAAAAGACAAAATGGTTAAAATGTCCTTCATGTGTCCATAAGACTCCATAACTCCTCCCTGTATAGAGTGTTTGCTGTAGTTTTATT
Source organism: Blennius ocellaris (assembly GCF_963422515.1). Taxonomy (NCBI): domain Eukaryota; kingdom Metazoa; phylum Chordata; class Actinopteri; order Blenniiformes; family Blenniidae; genus Blennius; species Blennius ocellaris. The sequence goes on along the minus strand of NC_137650.1, from coordinate 7,068,106 downwards.
TCATCATTTATGTGTTGATATTAGTCACTGCTAAGCCTTGCTCATATTAATACTGTATTTAAAATTAAATGGTTAAACATGTTTTGCGGGTTTAGGTGAATTCAATTTGGTGGAAAATCATAAAAATGACTGGTTTGGTCATAAAGGGTGCAAAGCCACCCTAAACACACGTCTGTGTGCTTGTACTGGCAGTCACTGGCGTTAGAGGGCGCTGTTGAGGTCCCGATCAGTGCAGGAAGATCCTACTTTTCACTGCGAACATCACATTCTGTTTTCAAGGAAAAAAGCTGGACAAATCAACCACAGTTCCAACATTCTCATGCAAGAGTTGAAATCCTTTTTCTGCGGTGCAGCACATGTTACACTGCACTACAAAGCACGTTTTAATGACAAACTAAAGAAGGGAAACTCCAAAAGAAAGCCTCTCCACATAAAAGATCCCATACAACAAAATAAAAGGTCTTTAAAATGAGAGGATATTGTAAAATAGAAAAACAAAAACAAACCATAATGATTAATGGAAGCTTTATAAAACAGATCGGTGGGTTTCGCTGCAGCGCGAGGCCGGAGCCTTCAGCCTCCCTTCAGGCCGCCGCAAGACCTTCACGTAAACAGTTATCAGACGACTTTTTCCAGGACCGGCAATTATCAAAAAGCTTGTAAACACACACCAGAGGTAACTCCTCCCGAACGCGAGCAAGTCGAAACACACCAGAGGGAACGACGGCGGGAGGAAGAGGAGGAAAAGAACCAAAACAAGTGGTCTCGCCTCGCCTCGGGACCGTCTTGCCGCCACAGACCCCAAACTACCCCGTCAGCCCGGCCTCCTGGAGGCGGAGCGAGGAGGGAAATGTCGCACGCACGCACGCACGCACACACACACACACACCCACACACCCACACACACACACACACACACACACACACACAGAGGGGAGCCCTTGAGGGATGGATGCAGGGCCGGCAAGCCAATTAGAAGGCGGTGGTGTTGGGAGGCCGACCACATAATGAGGAGCCCACATTCCTGCCCTCTCAGCTGTCCACTGCGCTCCACTGAGCCGCTTCTACTTCCAATCGCATCGACCACTCCCCCCTCCAACATCCGCCCCTCCAAAGATACACCTGCTTCTCCCTGCTGCATTAAATCGCCTCTCAGACGCTTTTTTTTTTTCTTTTCTTCTTCTTTCTTCTTTTTTTTATTGTCATCACATTTTGAATTCTCCACGTTTATCAGCCCCGAGGAGGAGACAAACGCGAGGTAAAGAAATTGGCGCTGCAGTGTTCATAACCTGCCTGTTCTCCACCGTCCCTCAGAGCTCACACCTGAATAAACAAAAGAAAGAGGGAGTGGAAGAAAGGAGGGGGGAGGCAGATAGGAAGAGGGGAGAAAAAAACAACTCGGAAGCAGAGTTCCTTGGCAAAGTCAAGTAAAAACAGTAGTTAGATACAGACTGTGTTCAAGGATTCACGTCTTTCTGTGCTGACATGAACCTACTCACCCAGCGGGAGGCAGATCATAAATAAATCCCAACACATTTAGATTTGGCGAAAGAGGAAGAAAAGGGAGGACGTGTTGTCCGTCAGCTGACAAAAAGATATGGAGTCTGCCAGCAGGGAGGAGACTTCATACCTCGGTTTTTACTAACTAACCTTGTGAGTTCAGCACTTTCTGCTCTGACAGACAACACAGTGTGTTTACGTGTGATGTGATACGCTATCAAAAGAAGAAAAGTAAAGCATGTAATCACACGAGATGAGCCACATAGGCTTGGCGCTCTGGCCTTTCTTCCTGAAGTTCCACCTCCAATCAGCTGAACCTCGTCTGAAGTTAAAAGGAGCCAAACGCGAGACGTTTAATCACATTTCATTCGACGAGCTGCAGTCAAACTAACTTTATGAAATCATTAACAAGAGCTTACCAGAGGAAGGTGAATCTATCAAACAAGTTTAAATTAATTATACTGCACATTTAATACAGGTTCAAACTGTGAATGTAATAAATGTGATTATAAAACCTGATAACACTATTAGTTACAAAGCAGACTGAAAGCCGGAGGAGAATGACATTTACGAGACAATAATGTGCAGACAATCGCATGTCACAGAAGCATTTCTGTTAATAGAAACTGGACGAAGCCGCGTTCCAACGGGTCATTGTGATTTGTGAATGTTGTGAAAGCTTTTTGCAGAGCAGCGCGGACAATGAGCCACATGCAGCACTCCCGCATTGTCACGGTGGAGCGTCTGAAAAGACGCCGGCGAGAAATAGGGAGCGGCTGCATTGCGGGCGAACAGCGGCGCTACACAGAGCCGAGGAAGCCGTTCTACCGTTTCTATTGCGCCGTTTATCTGCAGCCAGCCGCCACAGTCCGGGGGCCTTTCTGTCAATGGATTTCCATATATAGAACCGGGGAGCTGCTCTGCTGACTGGGAGAGGTGTCGCGGCTCCAAACGCCAGAGCCTCGCAGGACCAGGTCATTAAGCTGTCACTTAAGATTACATGCTGTCCCCGCGATTACTCACATTACCGCCTCCGTGAACAAGAGGCATCAGTTCGGGGGGGGGGGGGGGGGGGGGGGGGGGGGTGCTCAGCGCATGTATCGGGCGCAGCCTCTTAAGACTTTTAATTGATCTGCACACAGGTGATGAAGACAAAACCGTGACCGAACGGGCCGGACTCCACGACGACACAGACGGTGAATTCTGCAGTCGCCACGGTCTGCATGCGCCGCCTGAGGCGAGGAACAGGCCATATAGTAGAGGGGAGAGCATTTCATATTGCTGCGAAGCATCCTTGAATACTAATAATGCCTGCAAAGCTCAAAGGGCCGGTGGAGAAAGGCAAGAAGCTGGCGGGATGGACGAGTGCAGCTGACATTGTGGGGGAGATGGAAAGAGAGGGGGGTTTGACATTGCAGAGGAAGGGGAGGGAGGAGGAGGAGGAGGAGGAGGAGGAGGAGGAGGAGGTGATGATTCAGGCAAAGGAAAAACTAAATCCGTTGAAAACATGTTTGTCTACTCAAAAGGCTTTAACACGTCAGTGACATATTTCTATGGCACCCTATCCAGACGTGACGCGCGGCTCAATGCTCCCAAGCGTGCTTCGACACGGGAGGGTCACGTCTTGCTTTAGTAATTGTATGAGGATTAAGGAGAGGAAGCCTGAGCCCTGTTGTGCCTCTTTCTTTCGCATGACGATCTTGCGCAATCACTTCTCCCTCGTCCTGAACGCCTCACCTTGCACACGCGAGCAATCCTGGACACGATGGTGTTGTCGAAGAAGTCAAATTCTTTCCCCGCCTCGCTGAAGAAGAAATAAATCTTGTCGTCGTCGCCCACGGGGTTGCCTGTCGGCTGGCTCTCCTCGATGTAAGAGGAGCCCACGAAGACCGGATCTGTCAAGAGCAGGGAAAAACAAAGCCCGGTTAAAGAGACGAGCGACACCTTTATCGTCCTCACAAGGGGACAATTTCTATTTCAGCCGTTTCATCACTTTTGTCCCCTCGTAAGTTTAGTCAGGGCTAGCACTGCTAGCACTGTCAAAAATGACTTTTCTTTCTTCTTTATTAAAAAGTGATCCTGAAATCTGTGTCTGGAATCAATTAGTGACTTCAGCAACTTTATCCACAAGACGACTGGTTATATTTTGTGGCGCTCAAATCTCCTATGTCCTCTAAACGCATCACAGCTCCTTTCCTCTGCTGGGGTCGGAGCAGTAACTTCATTGATATCCTCCGACGGAAGCTGGACGCTACTATTGGGTTCAAATGTTGAGTGACAGTATCATCAGCCAATCAGATTTTGATGTGTTATTGACGGACCGCCTTCGGGCCAGCAGAGTTTCTAGTGCTGGTCTGGGTGTCGTCATTGAAATGAGCTTGACTGATTGGCCATGGGCAGGTGATGATGACGCACTGTTATTATCTGCTATTCTGGAGTGATGGCGGCTAATTTAACAGCAAGATGGATGATACGATAGCAGACCTGCTTCAGGGATCTTTTTCAATTGTGAGTAGAAGAAGACCGACACCAGAAATGGACAAGCTAACTCAGACCAACAAAGGCTTTGTGCAGCATTTTACAGGAGGATGGATTTAATCTACAACTGATGGTGATGCTAGTTTCTCCTTTTTTTCTTTACTTTCTCTGGATTAGATTGGCACTGCTGTTGGCATTTGGTCATGCCGGCCTTGACTGAAACCCCACCGCACGCCACTGCAGGTCATACAATCCTGCAACGGTGCAGGAAATGGGATCCACTGTGTAATTGTGCTCAGATGTCTCATCAGGAGCACTCTGCATGAATTACCTCGAGATCAAAAGACAAGCGAGGTCTTAATTGTGCACAAAGTGCAGCTCAGTCTGGCTAATGCGGTGGCGGGCGGCGGAAGCTGTTTTGATGTGCATGTGCAGCAGCTGATAGGACCGGGCTCCTGCAATCACACTGGACTTGTCTCTGCTCTCAGTCTGGATGTGCCTCGCTAATGATCTGTATGCTTCGGAGCTTATCTGCTGTGGACGCTACATAATGGGAGATGTGTCGAAGACACGCCGTACCCCGACTGCAATGGATTCTTACCTTGGAGCCATTTTAGGGAATTTTCCGTCTTCAGAGCAGTTCCCCGCCCCAAACTCTTATAAATGACTGGCTCATTGCCTTGGAAGTTACTAACTGTACCAGTATATAATTCACCATCTGGAACACAGTAAAGGATGAAACTTAGCAGTGCTGAAGATAATGAATCACAAAGAAAGGACGGGCGGGAGATGAAGTCAGTCATAGAGCAATAAAGTCTGAGAGCGAGGGATTAGACAAATTATTTCTCCCTCTCATATCCAGTTCAATTATTTACTAATTGCTCGCTAAAGAAGTTGAACACAAACAGAGTCTGCTGGTGTCCGGCTATTCATCAGACAGCCTGACGCAGACGCACAACATTTGCAGGCACATCACAACTCATTACTGAATCAAAGACGGAGCTGCTAAGATGAGAAGTCGCTTCAGTAAACAGCCGAACTTGTTTTCGAAAGGCTCTTTTCCAACAGGAAGCCATTCATAACACGGGGAAGGCTGCAGCTGCGTTCAGACCTACCGACGATGATGGCGGTGGACTTGTACTCAGGATTGAAAGGGCAGCGACTGCGCCCGTCTTCCATCACGACCTCGCCCACTTCATCTCTCTCCAGCCCAAATGTTGACGTGTTCTGGAGAAAGACACAAACAGCGAACGTCCCCTCAGGCACAGCCCAATTAAATTCTACTTATAGTAAATGTGTAGGCTGGAGTGAGCTCAGCGACCTCAAGCTCATCCTCACCATGACAATAAACACAGGGACCTGATATGTCGGGGATTACCACATCGAACACACTGCCGTCTGGGCTGAGCTTTGCGTATCTATCGTGAAAGAATAGAAACTTCCAAGGTTTGTTCATTTCAATACTGTACCTCTAAACACAATAGACCAGTTGATCAGGTAGAACAGGGGTTTCGTTATTGACAAAAGAAAAAAAGAAATCCCAACTAATAATGTATGAAGGCTGGCCCTTTGTGACATACCTCTTTACATCTAGAAACAAAGCCAACTGAGTGTCACAAGCAGGAAAGTCTTGATGGACGGACCTGCTGGTGTTTGTGTCATATACTGTTTAGCTGTATTCTTCTAAGAGACCAATTGAATTGAAAGTTCTACTAATACAGTGCTATATAGAACTATGTACACCTTTCAATTAAATGTGTCTCTTAGAAAAATACACCTGAACATTTTAACTCTGGAGTTTAAACCACATCATATCAATACGGCAGGATTTCTCAGTGATATGTTCAACTTCAACTTTTTTCATGTATAATGAGTCGTATTAGATCTTTAATGAAACCAACATTGAGTAATGATCCATCTACTTTAAAAAAAATACTAAACCCAACTGCATACTGGTGGCAAAGTATTATCATTTAAAGCAAAGATGATATATACGATACAAAAAGTAGTTCCAATTTAAAACGATGTTTTAACAATGTGTGTTCGACCACAATAAGTTAGATCCTCTGTTGGAAGACAACTGCTGGCCTGCAGGCCTCTTCTATGGGTGAAAGTTAAATAAACGCATGCGTATCGCCTGAATAAGATTATTTAACAGCCAATTATGAACATCTTTATGTTAAATTACTTGGTGCAATTCTCATTTATTGTTAAGTTGCTCTGGGAGAGGAGGTGAAACGTTTGTGGCCTTCGGTGTGATCGAAGCTTTCACTCCGGGTTTGCAGCTTTTTTTTTTTTTTTTTTTTTAATTAAAGCGGGAGCTGATATTAAAAACGAATTACTTGAGTAAAGAAACCTTGACATCAGCTGTTGAAAAAGACATTTCCACACAGAAGGAGCATGTGCGGCTGTGCTCCTCTCCTCTGCAGCCAGTATTGACAGGAAGAATAACCGCGGCCATAAGAGAGTCATTTAATGCAAACATGGGAATCCGAGGTCTGTTTTAAGACGGGCATGATAAATGCATGCAGGCAATCTGGAGCAACAGCAATAACTTGCTCCATTCGCCAGTAATCAAATCAAACAGGGCAGTATGGAGTGCTTTCGGTGATGGAGAATCTTCCCATGCGTCTTCAGTTTAAAGATGTTGCTTTACAGGGAGCTTGTTTGGATTCACATCTGTCACTTTGAGTGTTTAGTGTGTCTTCTTGGCCTCGGTGTCCTGTCTTGCCGGCCATAAAGACTTCCCCGACTGTTATGAGAAGCGCCATAAAAATAAAACGTCCGTCGATGTTAATGTTGTGCATCTCTGAGAGCGTGTGGTTGCTCGGACTCCTCAGACGCACACACATGGAGACGCACTCATAATCACGATGAACGAGTGTTCACCCGGTCCAAAAGGGCTCAGACTTCTTAGGAATCCTGGTTCGGGGACCGAACGTCCTGCCAAGTCATGCTCAGGCCTGAGATTCCTCGTGTTTTCCTTCTGCTCTGACGTCAAAGGCTGGAGTTGAACGCCCCGCTTCAAGAGCGCCCCACTATCACCCAAATCAATGTCATCCCGCTCCCGGTTACTGTCGCTCCTCTGCTAGATAAACAGATCTACTATTTTCCTCTCTGGAAACCACACAGCTCGTGGATCCCCCCCGTTGACTTGTCTGGCGAAAGTGCCTCAGCAGGATTTGGTTACGCTTGGATAACCGCAGATCCTATACTGACACGCTGGATAAAAGGAGCCTGAGCCTCCAAAAAAAAAAAAAAAAAAGATCAGAATTCAGCCTGATTCCAGCGCAAAGTGCAGGAAGAAATGAAAAGACTTTGTAATAATCAGAGGAGAACAGTGTATGGACTGAAAGGTCAGTACTTACGATGTAGGCGCAGACGGGACTGAAGGCAAAGGTGCCACACACATAAAGGTGAGTGCTGTTCAGCCGCAGAAGAATCTTGATGTAATTGAAGCAATCAGTCTAAATGGGAACAAATAGAGAGAACGTCAAGCTGGTGAATTCAGAGAAAGTCTGCTCGTGTGCAAAGTGATTTTCTCCAGAGTCTCCACTTTAACATAATCGTAAGGAAAATGTTCAGAGCAAACATTTGAAAGAATGTCGAACGGAAGGTGTGAAACATTTCCCTGTGCCGGAGCAAAAAAACAACCTCCCAGCATCACAAAGCAGTTGCCTTATGAGATTTCTGTAGTACACAGACCAAAGTTGTACAGAGCAAGTACACAGACTGCTGAGGCTTGTCGCCCAGAGATACAACAGCTGGCATGACAACAAGGTAACAGGCAGGCAGAGAAGAAGAAAAGAGCAATTCCCCAGCGAGCCGGCACACTTGGTAAATGCATTTGAAACTGGTTGGCAGGTTTGTCAACACAGCTCGCGTTTGTTCCGTTGTCTCGCTACGAGGAAGAGGAAGAGGAAGAGGAAGAGGAAGAGGAAGAGGAAGAGGAAGAGGAAGAGGAAGAGGAAGAGGAAGAGGAAGAGGAGGTCTTGGATCCTCCGCCGGCATCCCGACACGTCTCGCCTCCTCGCCGTGAAGCACTGACTCTCACCTCCAGGTTCTTCCCTTTGAAGCTGCACTCTTCCCTCTTTCCAGGCGGAGTGCCCCACGTCAGCTGAAGAGTGAAAAATAAGTCAGTGTGGCCATTCTGCCTTCCATTGTCTCCAACAATTTTCACATTTTCCAATAATATGGTTTTAAATCATTTCACTCTGACATTACGACCCGCAGGTCTAATTAAGCAAAGCATGCGAGAACTTTTCCAAACTGCCCGTTTGCAGAAGTAAGAAGGAACATATTGTGAACACTTTGCTTCTAAACTCTTGCGTTTATTTATCCCACAACCTTTTATTTACTGCTTTGAACCCAAATATCTGTACTTTCTCCCCCTCACGTTCTTAGAACCGTCTCGTTATTCACCGCGACGATAACAACTTGACATCAGAGCCGTAGCAGCAGAGGGAAGACGGAGAGTGATTGTGCAATTTGTGATCAAGTCAGCAGAATGACAGAGAAACTTCCTGTGTTTTGCAATAAACGACTGATTCAAACTGGGTGTGAAAGTCTCATGAGGGCCGGTCGCAGAGGAGGATACACCTTTTCTGTGGAATTGTCAGTAATTCCATCTCTATGACTGTAGTTCATTGTTGAAATAACATTTGGGAAATGGTTATTACTCATCTAACCAGTTTTTTTTTTTTTTTTTGTTAATTCTTATGTCAAGAAGTTTACTGGATAAACTTCAGATAAAGAGCTAAAGATCACAGCAGAACTGGAGTTACGGTTTCATGCTTCAGAACAGTTTAAAACTGAAACAAGTTTCTCTTCAAGACCGTTTCTTGCATTGAATTGAGAGTTATTTTTCTGGCCAAGCATCAGTACTAGTATTTAAAGCGAACCATGAGCGTGGTGCTGCGACCTCTGACCCTTTGGCCTCACTCACATTCTTCTGCAGTTTGGTCTTGCTGATGTCGGAGAGGCTGAGAGCAAACAGAGCCTCCCGGGCTCCGACGTAGAGCATGTCGTCCTCCTGGCTGAGCAGCAGAGACGTGTAATTGAAGACCCCGTTGGCTGAGAATCTCTTGGCTGATCTCTCCTTTGCATCTGGGAGGAGAAAACGTAGGAGGAAAAACAAAATGCAGCTGATTATTATGAGCGCATAGCGGGACAGGACAGAACTGGACAGACGGGTACAGGACGTGTCCTGACGCTCAAAGTACAAGACGACACAGAAACCTGCAGGTTTTTCTCCTCTTAAGGAGGAAAAAGTGTTTTTTTTAATGGAGTGATTGCACACAGCTGGTCAAAGCTAGAATCTCAAATGACAACCACAAGTGACCAGAGAGTGACCTCAACCGTCCAAACGTCCACCAGCAGAGACTTCAGAGAAACACGAGGAACCCTTCAGCCCATCAGAACCTCGTTCGGTATGTTCAGCTCTGCTGCGGTTCTATAAGGACGCCCCGCGGCCTCACAGAAAGAAAAGAAAAACGCAAATCAAGCAGGAAGAGAGAACAAGCAGAAAGACATCACAGTACATCCGACGACAAAGTTGCGAGCCTCTGTCAAACTGATTCGCACGGCGCGGAAAACTCCGACGGAGCTCGTTGTCATTCCTCTAACCGTCACTCCTGGAGGCGACCGCCGTCTCCGTTTATCGCTCCGGCGCAGCGGCGGCCGGCGGCTACCGTTAGCGCCACCGGAACACGTCGCGCATACGCCAACGAGCCACGTCCACGTCCACACTCCCCTGTGCTGGCCGCTTCCCTCTCTGCACTCGGGACTGGCAGCAGCGTTAAAGCCTCCCCTCCTCAATGCTCACCTCCTTCATTCTGCTCGCTCATCAAATAGATCTCTTTGGCGGCGGTCAAAAGTCAGAAAGAGTAACCCCCTCCCCAATGACACTTCTTTTCCACAGCTTCGAATGGCTCTTGTGATCCAGCATAGATCTTATGCCGACACTGCTCCTTCAATAGAATTCCTCTTCACATCACAAACAACTCTGGATTGTTCATAGTGCCTGCAGAAGCAGTGGCTCGACGCTTCAGTCAGTTTTTAAGTCTGCGATCTGTCAACTGCTCACTTTTGACTTAATGTGTGATAAATCATAATTGAATGCAAGTTCCCCAGTTCAACTCCTATGGAAAGGACACCTGGATTTGTTTTGCATTTATAGATGTGGAAGTGACAAAAGAAGATCTACAATTCCTGAAGATAACTCCAACGTTCAACACCTGGAAGTTTGTATATATCAAACTGTGTGACACTGGTGACTTGAGCCTGTGAAAGTCCTGGTTGTTCGGGTGCTATTGAGGCATTATGATGACTCATTAGCAGTTTTCAATAGGACTCGATGTGCTTTGAAATCAACTGTGGACAGAACGCCACCCGTCCAGATTTAACATCCATATATGAGCCATTAAATGTACCTGAAGATGTCAAAATGAAATAAAACAAGAAGTGACGATCGACAGAATCGTTCAATAAAAGGATGGTGGTTTACACACACAAATGCACGCAGCATTGGAAAACACTCCATCTTTTTGGCATTCATGATGACAAAGATCAAGAGAAGTAAAGCAAACGACTAAATTCTTTCACTGCTTCAAACCAAAGCAGAGAGTCACGGCTGAAAAAGCCAGTGCTGCAGGCAGGCAGCGCTTGATAATGACTTAATCACGACCTTCAGTTTTTCAAGTAAAAGGCCATACTGGGCCCCATTTTTATCATATTGGGTCGACGTTATCACTTCATATACAACAGATCAGTACAAAGTGCGCCAAGAGAACTTGGATATTGTATCTCGACATTCCTTGCAGATTTTGACTATCTTTGTAAATGTTTATCTCTTGCCTGCCATTCCAAACATATTTTTAAAAAAACACACACACTCCATGTTTCTCCAAAGACAAAACAGAGGGGTCACGTACTCCATTTCCCTGCTCCATTCCGGGGGCGTAAACGCTAATATTTGCTGCAGTCGACCAGTTTACAGCCTCCCCCGGTAGAATCAGGGAAGCTGGTCAGACGCTTCGGACGGTCAAGAAGAAAGATGCACCAAGTGGTACGTTTATTTTCAGCACTGCAGGTGGTGCACCGGATCATAACGCAAACAGCGCCAAGCGAACTGCAATAAATGTTTATAGACCACGACTTAAACTTTTCAATATGCTCACAAACAAATGGTTCATCTAACACTCAAGGCACTTTGGCAGATGATGGTCCTCCCCTAACGGGAGCGAAAGCCAGCTGCACGAGCCCCATCGAGTCCAAAATCAAACCTTGGGCCTCCTCCAGATCAACAGCCTCCATTCTGTTTAAAACGTCGTGACATCTGGAGTCAATAAAGAGAGGGGCTCTTCATTAAAAAAAACCAGGGGAAGGTATAGAACCAAGAAGAAAAACACCAAAAAACGTCCCGTCATCCACTGGTTCTTCTGGAAAGGAAAAAAAACACACTTTCCTGTGATGGGGAAGGCTATAATGGGTTTATTTATAGGAACATTTGAGGAGTTAAAATGCCCCTAAATGCTCACAGAGATGGGGACAGTGCAGTTGTCATGGCTCCTCCCCACAGAGCCACAGATCATAGCTGGATTGTCACGACTCCCCAGAGTGTTGGACAGTCACTCCAAGCAGAAACAGCCTCTGCTCAGCATATTAAATCCCCGTGACATAAATCACAGTGACAATGTCGACGGCAGACAATGGAATAACGAGCCGAGAGAGCAAACTCCTGAAGTGCTCCTCCTGCGGGCCGAGGCCACTTAGCGGGAGGGTGGGTCTGAGGTCGGGCTACTGAGTGGGAGTTGTGGTAACGGGGAAGATTGGATTGAGACGTTGACCTATGAAGGAACATGCAGGAAGGAGGGAGGAGGAGGAGGAGGGGTGGAGGAGAGAGACCATGTTATTTTCCAAGTGCGCCGAGATGGATTTTTGATAAGAGCAGAAGGTCAAACCGTAATAAACGTCAGAGCTGTGTCAAGCAGCGAGCATTCCTAACTGAAATCCAAGGCGTTCTGGTTCTTCTGGGGGATTTTTTTTCTTCTTCTTTTCTCTTTTGCCCTCTCCGACGCGGCGCATCACTTGGGTGTTTTGACATGCTTGGAGCAGAGTGCAGCGGATCCACGGACAACGGCAGTGACTGCGAGCCTTTTTCACAGCCAGGCTCCGGCTCCATTCATCACCCCCCCTGTTTAATCAGCTGGCTGTCACCCGGCCGGGCCCTCGCCCTCCCGCCGTTGGTCACCACATCACACCTACCATCAATATGGCCACTTTACTGCCCATGTTAACAGGCGGAATTAGTTAGCGCCGCAGGTCCTTTGAATTTCAGTCTTGGAGCCAATCGGAGAGCTTTCGCCTGGATTCTCCACGGCTGTGCAGGAGGCAGAGCCACAGCTCGGAACATGCATCATTTGAGGAGAGTTTACAGCTGGAATAACCGAGCCTGCATTGCCAAACCAAACGTCTCGCCTCCATTGATACACCAGAACCCCAAAGCAATTAATTACATGAATTCATGAAATTCAATTTTGGCTGAATATTCAATGTATTCTCTCTTTGCTAATCGGTGTGGTTGAAGATGTTCATTAAAAAAAATCACATCACAAAGGATTTTGGTGAGCAAATGCTTTGTGATCACAGAAGTGTTTGCTTTAGAGTGACAGTGAGACTACGTCTGTGAATTCATGGCAAGCAGCTACAAGCTTCTTGAATTACAAAGGAGATCAACTTGTCTCATTTTTTCATGCATTACTCATTTGTTGTTGGAAGTTTTAATCACATGAACAGTATCAAATATGGTCTGATTACTGATGGAGCCACGCAACACGTATTTGGATGTTCTGATGAGCAATACGCCAATTCAACTGCTTAAATGTCCGCCTGCAAATCATTAACACTTTCAGTCTCATCATGTCAGCCCTGAAATTACTTGTCAACCACTTATTTCTAGAAGATTAAGAGAGGAAGCAGAAAATTAAACTTTGCCCCTTTTTTTTCTTTTCTGCAACATGAACTTCTCAGTAGCAAGAAAAGCAAAAGTAATATTGAACAACTGCCAGATACTCTGCTTTAAAAAAAAAAAAAAAAAACAACTTGGAAAAATGAACAGAAACACTCAGAGCATTTCTTTTTTTTAAACATCCATAACATTTAAATGAATCCAGGCGTTCTCGTCATGTCGGCAACATTTCACAGAAGTTGTTGCCTTTTTAGCAGCTACTTCCTTTCAACTAGTTCTGCAGATCAAGTTTCTCCCAGAACCCTCCAGAGATTTGCCTTTTGCCATGTTTGCCTGACCTGAAACAAACTACTGCTGCATGCTGGCTCGTATTTACCACAAGGATCCAAAACGGGATCAATAAAGAGCTGAATAACTGCAAAAGATATTAATCTATTACAGGATCTTGAGATGAACACAAAATGGGAGCAGAAATGACGGTTTTAATAAAAATCTCCCTTGTTTTCAGCTCTTCAAGTCCTAGTGAAATGAAAATTCGACCTCCAAAACACTCTGACTGTCGCTTCTAGAGACATTTTTATGCTAACTGGCTCAAGGGTAAAATGTTAAAACACGGCAATCTGCGAGAAAATAGCCGATAAACGTTGGTATTTCCTCTGCTGGGCGGAGCTTCTGACAATAATAGAGTGATGTCACTGGTTGTGCACACGCCCAAGTTGTGTTTACATTATGGAGGATCAGAGTTTTGACCACGAAGAGGCTGAATTTAACCATATTTCATCATCATCATCACTTCAAACCCAGTGATTGATGAAGAAGACCCAGAAGGGTCGTTCTGCCATCGGTGACCCCGTCTGGAACATGTTTGAGGAAGAAGACGCTTCGTCCTCCATTCGTCCTCGTCTCCTCGCCTCAGCAGCCGCCAGTTTTCACCTTTGAGGCTTTGAGGCATCCTGACTTTTGGCAGAACGACCGGCTTCCTGGATCATGTTGAAGCGCTTTTCCCACTGCGGAGTCACCGAAGATGAGTCCAGGTATTACTTGATCATCTACTAGCCGCCCGAACTAGCGACTAGCCGCTCCTGCTAGCCGCTAGCCGTGCGAGCTAGCGACTACAACTTCAAAACACTGTAAAAACTTGGATATTGAAGAGGGAAACAAGCCGATGTAAACACAACAGACCGAGATCTGCACAACTCTTGACGTCACGCCCACGAAGAAGGATTCCCCCGACTTCCTCGGCTGGAGATTCAAAATTCAAATAACTTTGTTTTGCGACAACAGTGGTGGGGCAGAGTCGGAGGAACCTTAGAAGTAGAACCCCAACTATCGTTTTTTGCAAAGTAGTGTTTTACATTTCACTAGGACTTTAAGAATGTGTGATGAAAACAGTTGTAGCACAGTGACACCAGCTCACATCTGCATGCCTCCGATTCCCTGCGGTCACATCAGACGGTGCTCACCGTGCACCCCCTCGCCACTGAGGGAACCAAAAACATCATCGCTGGGTGCAGACACACCGTCGCTGCGAAATACAATTCATGCCAGCACCTTGGCAAGCGTCATATTTCAGAGGGAAAAAGAGCAGGATCGACCCCCCCCCCCCCTTTTTTCTTTATCCTCAAGGTTTAATGGTACATCAAGGGGCGGGTGACTGAGTGGCTGCTTGGTAGGTATACGCTCCTAAAAGCTCCCAGTGTAAACATGGCCCAGATTTACTACTGCCGAGCCTGAGCCAAGTCACAAGACGAGGGGGCAACGGGGACAAACAGGGGTGCACTCGCAACCAGGCTGAGAGAGGAGAGGAGAGGAAGGGGACAGGAGAGTAGAGGAGAGGAGAGGAGAGAGGAGAGAGGAGAGGAGAGAGGAGAGAGGAGAGAGGAGAGGAGAGGAGAGGGCAGAGCAGCTGATATTAATCTCACAGTGGGCTTATCTGGCATGCAAGACACAAATTTGTTCTCAAAAAAAGGTGAAAAAAAGAAAAAGAGACTCCCACTATCTCTGCCCTCTGCCATCCAAAGCTCCACAACAGTGCGCCGCTTCAAAGCTCTCCGTCTGACATGATCTGACAATGGACTTGACGGCAGCGCCGGAGCCGGCAGGAGCCAAGAGAAGTCACATCGTCAAGGTCATCAAGGTCGTCAAGGCAACGCTCCTCCTGATGTCGAGGCGAAGGCAGGGTTGTTTTATAGCTGGTGAGCGTAAGCAACCCAGATTGCCGTGGGACGCCGGCCAAGTTGGTACAAGTGGGAAAAGTCACCAGCCACACCTGTGGATTCGGTTTCACTGAAAGACCCACACTGCACCATTCTTTCGAGATTCAGACACTTCTTAATGCTTGGCTTCATGTATAGTGACTCTGCTGCTGCAGGAGAAGCCGGCAGCCCTGACTCACTTCCAGCATCATGCAGCCAGGCCACCAGGCCACCAGTCCACCAGGCCACCAGCCCCACATGCCTTGTGCCGTCTGTGACCACGGCTGTGCTGCAGTCTTGAATGACATCTCCCTCTCTCTCTCCCTCTCTGTCACATTTGAATGTGTGCGTACATGTCGTACTGAGAGATGGCTGGACGGCGCAGATAGAAACCAAAGCTGGACAGTGTTTGCTAAATCTCGGGGTTACACGTCAAGACGCCGTTAACGGTGCCAAACTATTACAGGTGCAGAAACTCGACCAGGACAACAGGAGAAAACCCACAGGACGATCAAAATTACGTGGGTGGAAATGTGCACAAGTCTAAAAGCCCTGAAACGATGCCGACATCACACGTCAAACACACAAGAAGAAGAATGAGGTCAGTGCGTGAAACACAGGTTACTTCTGAAAGCAGAGCCGGAGAGGCAGACGGAGACGCGATGCATCGGCTCTGTAATTAAAGGCTGTTAGGTGTCATCCCGATGCACTGTGGATTGGCACGCACCCACCCAGCACTCTGCACGCCACCGTGATGGAGTGCAGCGGGCGATCGCCGCTGAGAGCTGAGACAATCCACCGCTGCCAGACGGAGAGACGCTCCGTTATTCAAACACTGAAGCCCAGAGATGGTCGGTACGACTTCCTCACCCATGATTCACAACAGCACATAAAGCCTGCACTCTGTGTGTGTGTGTGTGTGTGTGTGTGTGTGTGTGTGTGTGTGTGTGTGTGTGTGTGTGTGTGTGTGTGTGTGTGTGTGTGTGTGTGTGTGTGTGTGTGTGTGTGTGTGTGTGTGTGTGTGTGTGTGTGTGTGTGTGTGTGTGTGTGTGTGTGTGTGTGTGTGTGTGTGTGTGTCAATAACACTAACTTCAAGATGTCCATGTCTTACCAGTGAACAGGTTCACACTGAGGCCAATGAAAGCAGCTCCTGCTGTGTTTACAGTTCAGCAGAGAGAGAGAGAGAGAGAGAGAGAGAGAGAGAGAGAGAGAGAGAGAGACACAGAGAGACACAGAGAGAAAGAGAGAGAGAGAGAGAGAGACACAGAGAGAAAGAGAGAGAGAGAGAGAGCATGCGAGAGAGAGACACAGAAAGAGAGAGAGAGAGAGAGAGAGAGAGCATGCGAGAGAGAGAAAGAGAGAGAGGGAGAGAGAGAGAGCGAGAGAGAGAGTGAGTGATGGGGTGATAGTGGCACTGTGTTAACGGACTACAACGCTGCCAACACAGTATTCCAGGGAAGATAAATCCTGAGCGATTACATAATTTTTTACTGAAAACCTGGTTCTGAGGAGCATCTGAGGAGGGGATTCTATTGGGCACAAACATCCTGAATGCCGACGAGGTGAATGGCATTAATACAGCTTCGATGCAATTATAGCATCATAGCTGAAGCTTGCGATCTTCAAAAAATGGAATGAAAGACTTTTTGGTGCCAAAGATCAATCAATACACTTTGTAGGATTACCAACATCACCGACCATCGGACAACAGATAGTCTTAGTGAAGCTAACCAGAATGTAGTGATGGTAATATAAAGAAAATAAGTGTGTGTTGATGGAACAATGAGCAAGCAGCTCATAAAGCTCAAGACCTAAAGAGCAAACACCAAAAGTGTTTTGTTCTGAGCTTCAGCACTTTTAATGGTAGAAAGGTAGTTCCTCATCAGATGCTTGTTGTATTTTATTACATGTCCTTTTACTGAATTTCACTGGTTATGCATTTTAAAAAGCTGATAGAGCTGGATGGTACTGCATCTTGACTATATCACTGGTACATTCATTCTTATAACGAAGCTTAAACACATCTCTTTGTGTATTTTGTGTCTTGGAGCAGGTCAGCACACACTTTGCTTCATGTCATGATCATCACACAGTCTGACTTGTAGTTCAACTTCATTTCAGATTCATAAAGCTTTTATTGTGAAAGAAAATCCAAAGCAAAATGTCTTTTCTTTTTTCGTGGGCAGACATAAATACTGAATCATTTCAGTAACTCAACCCGATGCAGGACTGTATACTGGCGGCTTATAGATGACCTTGTGATCGTATCATGTAAAGACTGTGTACCACGACCATTGGAACTCCAACATTCAGCCTGAGGTTACAGCAAGACAAAAAAAAAAAAAAGGTATACATTTTTGGAATTACTCCTAAAAACTGTGGAATATCTCAACAGTTGGCAGTTAGTGTGACATTAACCACCATCTGCAGACTGGGCCAAGACGGGAGGATTATAAAAGTCATTAAGACTGACCTCCTGACGGGCCGGGCTGCTCAGGACTGAGTCTCATTTAATTCCACTATTGTTGGAGCACGTTGGACTATTCACTGGCATTACCATGTCGCTGGAAACACACACACACACACACACACACACACACACACACACACACACACACACACACACACACACACACACACACACACACACACACACACACACACACACACACACACACACACACACACACACACACACACACACACACACACACACACACACACACACACACACACACACAATGAAGGATTGGCTCCATGAATGACATGAAGTCTGCCAAGTGGATTTAAAGACTTTTTTTTAGGAGTGGGGGGGTGTTGCCATTTGGGTCGGCCATGCAAACATGAAAATCCAGCTGGCTCACACATGCCTGCACATGGTTTCTGCCGCGGCTACAATCCCGTCGACGCACAAGTCTGTGCCTCTGCTGCAAAGCGTTTCGGTGGCTTTTCAAGGGCGCCGGTGGAGCAGGTCACTCACTGGACATTTGCTTTAGACCCGAGTGTGCTGAAGGTCTGGAACCTACAGCACACAAACACCATCCTCTACCGTGTGTGTGTGTGTGTGTGCGTGTGTGTGTGTGTGTCTCTGGAGAGGTCCTTGATGAGAAGAGCAGGCTGGAGTCTCCGGCTCTCCACTCGTCCACCACAAAGTGACTGAGGATGAGAAGTGGTCAAGCATGTTGGTTTACACTCCTCACTAATGGGCTTTAAATGCACACACCCACACACACGCACGCACACGCACACGCACGACACACACGCACGACACACACGCACACACACGCACGCACAGCTACAAGCTTTTACTTTCCAGAGCCACATTCCTTCCCCGTCGTCGTTCTGCCATCAGAGGAGCACAGGACCACGACAGCAGCTCCACATAAGAGCATCAGCCTGGAGCTGAAGGCCAGGACTTGTTGTTGGAGCCACGTTGTTGAAATAAAAACCAGGTAGGCCAGATTTATGTACAATTAGTCGGTTAAATAAAATCCTCAAGCTGTGCTACTCATTGTATAGTCCACCAGGCCTCATGGTGACATGGTGACACACACACACACACACACACACACACACACACACACACACACACACACACACACACACACACACACACACACACACACACACACACACACACACACACACACACACACACACACACACACACACACACACACACACACACACACACACACACACACACACACACCAGCCGGAATAGAAGAGGCATATGGAGCGTATTAAAAGACTGGAACTGAATCAGGAAAGTTCTGACTTTTAATGAAAGATACATGAGACGGCGTCTTTTAACCATTTCACTTCTGCCGTCACGTAAAGCCTGAGGTGCCTCCTGACATAGAACATTCACGGCGCGTTGCTCAGTAGAAACGGTTCACGTATATCCATTTTAACAAATTCTCACAAGGCCATTTGGTTGATAATTGCAGATTGTAAAGCAGCCATTTTCTGACACGGCCCACTCTGCGACTCTGCGAGAAACTACCGTCCTCAGTGTGAAATGCATTAGTGAGGGGAAAAACTGGAGCGAACCAAGTGGCTTTAAGTGCATGAAATAATTCAATATGATGGAAAGATGTTTCACGAGCGCCAAAAGTGCCACTATGTTAAATTCTGAGATCCATAAAAAAAAAAAAAGACCGAAATTCTCTTCAGTGCCACATCAACCCTGCTAATAGAGGGAAAGTCTGTTTTAAACCCGGGACTCTGTGCAGCTTCATCATTAAACACAGGATAGTGTAAACAAGACACACTATTAAAGATGAAAATACTCTGGAGATCTTCAACTCTTTAAGCACTGCTCTAAGTAAATACCAGAAAAATAGGAACGTTTGCGATGTCTTCCACTCTAAAAGAAAAAGTAAGAAGGTCCTTGTGCATTTATTCTACACTGGAAGTAAATACATTTATATTGTGGTTATGAAAGAGTGACTAAAAACCCTTTGTTTTCATGTAATACAATAAAATGTAATGTTGCGTGACTTCCGAGCCGTGCACATTATCATCCAGGGCCACAAAAAAACCCCCCAAAAAAACCGTGTGAATGTTTCTCCGCGCCACAAAGAGGGCCCATTCAGACCCTTGTAAAGATGAAGTTTTGTGTTACAGTGTCAATAAAACAAATCCAAAATATGTGCTGGAATAGTTTAACAGTCATGTGGCAATTCATGTTTTCATCTTGTACAAATCTACTGTTTATCAAAGTGGCGCATGGGGAAAACCCCCCCCCCAAAAGAAATCACCTAATGACACTGGCATTCCTCTCTGTCCATCTTGATTAACAGCCGCAGCTTTATTGCTCGCCGGCTGCCATTTTCTTCAAATCAACCGTTCCTGATCGAAATCTGCAAAGACTGAACTTTTCTGTCCGGTCCCTGGAGCATGCAGGCGACGGAACCATTAAGGCGTCTGAAACAGACGGAGTCCGGGTGCTGTAATTACGTGCCATTGTTGCGGCAGTTATGTTTTTTTTTTATGCAGGCACTTGTGAGTGCCACCTCTGCTGGAAGCCACAAAGCACTTTTTTCCTTTCAGGGTGAGTGGGCGTGTCCCCGTGGGGTTTTAGGTGGGCATCGGAGCATGTCTAAAACCTCACGAGTGTTTGGCCTGACCCCCCCCCGCCCCTCCTCTCAATCTGAACCGCCATCCACTCGCTGCCAAGGTCAGAGGATTAGCATGCATGACAGGAAGCGCGCAGTGTTTGATGAACACGAACCAAACGTAAACGAAAAAGGGGCTGTGTGCTCTGAGCATACAGTAAATACAACAACTCGGCTTAAAGGGACGATTTCAACAGCTTCTGTGTCCGATCGGCTATATTTGGTCTGACATTGTGTTAAACTCATGACCTACAAATCTTTATTTTGAACGAACAGGTGATACTCTGATAAAAGGTTTAAATCTGACTTGTGAAGTCTTTGTTTCACAGCCTCTATTCCTACTATTAATCCACTCTCATCTAAAGAAAATAAATGAGTGCCACATGATTTGAACTGTAAAAACCTCTGTTTCACATAGTCAGGCTTCATGCTGCCCCTCTGCTGGGGCTTTATTTAGATTAGTTTGTTGATTTCACAAAAAAAAAAAAAACTTGTTTTCGAAAAATGTCAAACAAGAAGAGGAACCCAAGATTTTTAACTGTTCAACTCACAGATAGATACAGACCCCTGGTAAACCTTGAAGCATGCATTGCACTTTTGTTTTTTTGTCTTTTTTCCACAAGTATTCTGCTCGTCAGGCGTCAGGAGATGAAGCAGGCAGGTCTGAACAGGACACAAACTCTGTGCTCCAGTTTTAAACAAAGCTGAGAAAAATAACAGACGGAGGACTCATTTAAAAAGGAACCAAAATAAAAAAGATTGTGTCAGTTAAGGTACCGATGTCATGACTTTAGGTGTCGGGACTGTAGTATTGGTTAATGAGTGTGTGTGTGTGTGTGTGTGTGTGTGTGTGTGTGTGTGTGTGTGTGTGTGTGTGTGTGTGTGACCTGTCCCAGGTTTACTCTCCCCTCATACAGTTACATAAGATAAGATAAGATAAGCCTTTATTGATCTCACAATGGAGAAATGTACTTGTTACATTCTGCTGTTAAGGACACTCATGAGTAGGAAAGACAAGAAATGTGCAAACAGTTAGGTAAGAATAGAGGTATCTTATATACAATGACTATCAAGAACCCTAAGGGCCAAAAATATTTACAGTAAGAGTAATAATAAGTAAATAAAATAAAATAGGACTAAAAAACAAGATAAAAATCACAAACTATAATAAAGTATAATAAGTTCCAAGGGGAGCAAAATATACAGTAAGATGAAATACAAGGAAAATAAACTATGATGGGGGTGGGCGACAAACTGTAGAATAAAAGTACAATAAACATACTATCGTAAAAAAATACCAGTGTTGGCAGTGCAGGTTCAGTCCTAACAAGTGGTCAATTAGTGACGTAGATAAAGTGACGTAGATAAAGTGGCAAAGTTAGTTGGATTCAGTTCCCGCCCCTGAGGCCCTCACGGGGAGGAGACTGTATGGAAACTTGGTTTTATAAACGTCTTTACAACATGGACACCATGACAAACATGTTAAATTTAACTCACTTCAAGAAACCATCTAATGGTCTTTGATTGGTCTGTTTCTGTATTATTGTGAGGCTTTTCACAGCATGTGGCGATTTAAATTGTCAAAGGAAAAAAGACTGAGGAACCTTTTTGCTTTCGTCTGGTTTGTGTCTGGTGCACAATTAACTTCCATACCCCAGTGGGGCTGAGTGACGGGAAGGCAAGGCCGTGAAAACAAGTTTAGGTAGCTGAAATGCATTTTACTGGCGACCCTTTGGCTCCATTTAGACTTAAATGTGAGTCGACAGTCTTGAACTTGATGCAGGCAGCAGAAGTGAGTGAGCAGATCGAAGCAGGGACTGTGGGCGCGTGATGGTTTTTTACACGTTCTGATTTAAAACAAAGGGGAAGGATTATTTCTAGGCACCTCTGATGGAGGAGTTGATCTTGTTTCAGTTAGTTCCGATTGACTGGAGTGTTATTTTTTAAAAACCGTAGTCAATGTATAAAAGTGTCAGCTTGAATATAGTACAAAAAGATCAGGGTTTAATTTATTTTTCAGCTCATGTCTGTAGAAAACCCAGCATCCTGTTGCTGGAGAAGTTAGTATCACTCGCAGTGATCCAGGCCACAGGCCTCACCGACGCTCAGCGTGTCCAGTCCCGTGATGCTTGGCGCTGCTTCTCTCCTCACAAGAGCCATAATGAAAAGCAGAGCAGCTCTCCCTCTGCAGCAGCCACAGAAACCTCCACTCACCACACATGAGGGATTAGCCTGCTCGTTAGGAGAGGAGGAAGGAGCCGAGGAGAGGGAAGGAGGACACAGAAGACAAGGAACGCCTTTCTCGGAGAGGGACAAGGGTCGTCTCCGGAGGAAACAAGCGGGTCCCCCGCTTTTCTTGCGGACAATGCCACCCTGAAATGCAACTTTAAAAGGGTGGCCTGCTTTACATGCTTCCCATCAATGAAGTGCAGCCTGAACCCCGCGAGGTTTATATAGGAAGCGTTTAGCATGTCAGCGACGCTGAGGACCCTGCTTATGCAAAGCTGCCGTCTAATTGGATCAGTTACAATCGATGCCAGTGACATTTCTACGACACGTCAACAGTTGCTGAAGCGTCGTGTCTCACGGTGCCACTTCACCCTCAAGACCACCGCCTCAATCTTACAACCCCTCGTGTCAAGATACACCCAATCTGGATTCTGAATGCCGAGTGGAGGGGCGCAAAGTGGGGAAGGGAAAAGAAAACATCAGCAGTGAAGAACACACTGGGAAGCAGCTTTGGCTTCATTTAATCCATTTAAGCTCTTTTTGAGAAACGAGTTAAATGGCAGGAGTGTGGGAAAGGTTGTTCTCCGCTACGACAGTTTGAGAGGACGACGCCTCCCCGCGACGGCCAAGTGCAGGAAACCAGCATCGGAGAGAGTTTTTATTGTAACAAGCCTCACACTGAGGAGCCTCTACGGCTTTATTAGGCCGTGTTTTGGTTCCTGCAGAGTCAGCAAATCTGCCCGAATGAGGACAGAAACGATGTCAACTATTTGAGTTTAGGCAGCAACTGGTTGGCTCCATCTTCTCAACGACTTCAGAGGACGCCGCAGAGTGAAGCAGGTTTCGAGAAGCTTTTTCACAAATGCAGTCAATCACATCCCAAACAACGACTTGGTTTGTCTCAAGCGCATAATACGTCAATCAACTACCAAAAAGCCGTCAGCTGAACAGACACCGGAGATAAAACAGTGTTTCTGAATTATGACGGTTATAATCCACAGTGCTGCTGCAGTGTGTGTGGAGCAATTACATACATTGATGAAGTCAGGTGCAGAAAAAGGTCTTCTACTCAATCAGCGGATTCGCCAGGAGACACATTAGGCTTTTATTTGCGAGATAAATTGTTGCGCTCAGCAGCACATTACCAAAAGGTCAATTAGAGGGAAAAACAGAGGAAGGAGTGCTTGTGAGG
Organism: Blennius ocellaris; assembly: GCF_963422515.1. Lineage (NCBI taxonomy): Eukaryota > Metazoa > Chordata > Actinopteri > Blenniiformes > Blenniidae > Blennius > Blennius ocellaris. Next base: position 7,044,424 of record NC_137650.1, on the reverse strand, counting down.
GACTGAAGCCGGGCGGCGGGAGCTGCAACTCCCCTCCAACTGTACCACTCTGTTAAAGCTCAAAATACCCCACTTCTGCAGAGTCACATCCACGTTTGGTAAAAGGAGACAAAAGTAGTAATTACATGTTGTTATGGGTGCGTGGTGCTTCAGGTTGCCATGCGTGCGCTCTGACCTGCAGGTACGTGTGATTTCTGACACGTCTCGGTGAGTTGATCGCCGCAGAAGCACTGCACAGACCTCGCCTCTCAGCCCGTCGCATTGCCTTGCCACGGACCTAAATTGTCCCATTTTGTATGGAATCGGCGGCTTGATAAGCCATGTCCCCTTTAATTACCGCGCTTCTCCTGTCAAGCCGTCATCGCACTAAGTGGGACATTCCCACCTCCAAATTCTTGTTCTTTTGAGGTGTTCTTGATTTTTTTTTTGCAGGCACGAAGGAGCCCGGCTGCTAATCTCTAGCTCCTGTCTGTACATGTTGACCACTGAAATTTGAATTTCAATCACAAGAAAACAGAAACTTTAATGACAGTTAGATGGCAACTTTGTCTTCTCAGGTTATTTTGAAGAAGAAGAGCCATTAGGGGCTCACGATATCTGCTTCATGGCCATGATGTCATAATAACAGATTAAAAGCTGCAGTTGGAAGAAAATCTGAATATGATCTCTTGAAAGCAGGAAAAAGAGGGTTAATCATCGTGATCGTTTTTCTACGATATAGATCGCACAGGCCTATTTATGCTTCAGTGTGACTTATTAAAGTTGCTATTTCACTACGGACATCAGAAGACAAGAACATTTTCCCTTTAAAATTTCTTTTAATTAGTTCCAATTTCAATTCAATTTAAAAACATTTGGGACAATGCACACACCGTTGGCACACATGAGCTCAGATTATGTTCAGAGAGTGTTAAAAAAAAAACCACTATAGAAGTTTGACTCATTATTATATTATTATTACAAATTTAAAGGGGAATTGTTTAGCCAGAACCTTTTTAAACGTTATTCAGCCGGACCACACAGTGTAGTAGTAGTTAATATATATCCTTGTCTCATGACAGACCTGGGTATCCCGTCTGTGGAGTTTAGAGGACCCTCAGAAAAAAATCCCCCACATATGAGGAAAACATGCAGTTCCCAACCACAGTGCAAAGCACTGCCAGGTTTTATAAGTGTTGTTGTGTATTGCAATAATTGCCGTCGCAATGAATGTTGGACGACCAAGACGGTTTTGTTTTCATCTGCTTGTATGTATGTATGTTACTAACTTCTGGCAAGAACTACTCACCCCAATTGCATGAAATCTTCAGCAAATGATTTGTCATCACCCAAGGAACAATCGGTGAGATTTCGGGACGTTAAGAGAAAACCGTTTCTGAATAAATCCCCAAAAAATGGCGAAAAAGGTTCCCATCCAAAGCAGATGAGAGAGGCACAGAGCGGCTCGGCAAACAAATGTGGCGTCAGTGAAGATCTGTGCTCTACTGAGTGCTGTTCTAGTTTTAAATGATTAAATGTGGAAAATACATTTGAAAAAACTTTGTTGAAACTGTTAAAACCAGCTGGGACAGTTTTGTGCATGTGCCAATGCAATGTTTTTTTTTTCCCCCTGTTCAAACAGACACCAGCACATTGAATATGTGATTTCTGTCTAAAGTAATCTGCACTCGGTCTTTAACTATTGTATAATGTTGATTTATTAATTTTTTTTAACAGTATGTTTGAAAGCTGAGGATGTGGGCTTTGGCACTCAGCGACACGTTTCACTTCCTCTCTCCTGCACCACCATGTCGACTAAACTTTCACTCTCCCTAGTGGACTGGCGCCCTGTGTGGGCGTACCTTGACTTTTGTCACACCGAAGCTGGGATTTAATCCGGCCTCCCACAATCCCAAATTCAGAAAACGCATCGATGTCATTTTAGACGAGACCTTCTGTCATTTCCATTAACCGTCGCCGCGTCTGAACAGGAGTGTGGACACTTTCACTTACTGTAGGGGAAACTGATGCGCGGCGTGACGTCGTCCTCGCTTGCCGTTACAGACTGGAGGCAGCTGGCCAATAGCAGCGCAGCGGCCAGACGGCGGTGGACGGTCGCAGCCATCGTCCACATGGTCGGCTGATTCTCTGACACACGTACAAAACTGCACACTGTTTGTTTTAGGATTCCTTGGAATTCATTGGGCTTCTCCCGAGCGTTATTTTCTCACTCCCATCTACCAGCAGGTCGGCGAGGGGGGGAGGGGGGCGGGGCCGGCGGCGAACGTGTCCTTGACTCAAGGCTTGTCCTCTCAGAGGTCCTCAAGCTCACGGCACAGAGAGGAGGAATCCTTCCCAGATTAAAGGCCGCCTGTTTTCATTTGTCCACAGGACTGTGTGTGGATCAGCATCCAGCCTGGACCAGTGGACATGGTGGAAAAGTCATGTCGGCTCTGTGGAGAGAGGAGAGAAGGTTTTTTTTTTATTATTCTTTAGAGGGAGCCAACAGCACAGCTGTAACACAGGCTGGAATAACAGATTTACAGCCAATCTGACGCCGTCGTCTTAAAGTACAAGAGCGAAAAGACGGCAACACTTGGTGGAGGTTCATTCTGGAGGATCGTGTGGGTTTCGCTGCAAACGAGACACAAGTGGCTATCAGCTTTCGCACAGACGGTGGCATCGCTGAAAACTGCCCCCGTCTCCCGTCCGGAGACTTTAATATCCAAGCGAGATGCACACTGGAGCACACTAGTACTCACGTTTCCGCTGTTTGCTTTTCCGCCGCGCTGCCAAAGCAAAGCTCCAGCAAACAGACCGCCAGCCAGCCGACATCAACACACTCGTCATATGGCGGCTTCAAGGGTTTCACAAACTCGCGAGTCAAAGTGAGCGTCCAACGCCATGTTTGCACAGCAGCCCGCACTTTCTCCACAAGATAAAGCGCCTGCTGGATCTTTTCTTTAATCCCTGTATTTAATTATGCCGTCGTCAAGAACTGGCGAGAGATCCTCACGAAGATAATATGGGAGCTTGGCTCTAATTTTGCGGGCCGCGTTGGGAAATGAATGACAGAACAGAGAATCTGGAAGAGAAGTCTGCAATTTGTCACAAAGAGGCTCGATGAGCAGGTCTGCTCCGTGACTCTTCATTGGCCTCAGCGCGAGTGTGCAGGTAGGTGGTTCTAATGTCGACGCCTGACAGGTGTTTTTCATTTAATAGGACGTCAGCTTTCTAAGAAAATGACTGAATTAGGTTCTACTCACGTCTCTTTGATTTTGCACAAAACAAAAACACACAAGACCAGCTGTGCATCTTCAAACAGACCATAATTAACAATGGAAAACGATGACGTCTCAGTTGGCCAGCCAACAAGAAGGAAGGGATTTCAGGGGCGCAGCAGAACAACACAAGCCATGTGAAGAAGAAATCAACTTTGCTGTTACAGCGGTGGACTGATATCTAATACTGGAATTTACTCCAAAACACATTCATGAGAAGCTGACTGTTTATATCAACCTTGTCTTTTAGTTCTGGTCAGTTCTTCAATCCCACAAGAAAGCTGACATTTCTGAAATGTTTATGATTTTCTATCTTATGTGGGATGAATCTGGAAAATCATTTGTCAAATGGTGCTTTTCCACGAGTTTCTCCTTCCCTCACTGAACTCGCCTCGCTTTTGACGTGTTTCCACCACGTGTTCTTCCCACGACCAGGAACCTTCATGGTTCCTGTACAGCCGAGGTTCCACGCGAGCGAAGGGGAGTAGGAAATGTGACGTCAGGCCACCGATTGGCCGGAGTGTCAAGACACAGATGAGTCAGAGGGCGGATCATCCACCCGCCGTTTTTTTAATAAAACTGATCACATTAAAAACGCTCACAGAGATAGAAGCACAAAAATAAACCCCGTGGAGCAGCGACTATGTGCAGGACGTGCAAGCCACGGATACCACCGGTGTTTCGAATTAACTGGTTTCTCTGTTTACTGGTGACCGGCTTCTTTGAGCGTCCCCCTTCTCACAGCAGATGTTAAAAACCCAACCAAAACACCAGACAGTGAAGTACATTCCACATATTATATCCAATGCACGTTTGCTCCGCATCATATCCAGGGGGGGGGGGGTGCTCCATTGACTGTGCCCTCGCCGTGGTCGTACTATATTATAATGGAAAATGATAGAGGCTGAGGGGAATCGAGGCGAGGCGAGTAGAGGAGCGCTGAGTAGGAACTGGTGGAAAAGCGCCAAGACAGTCTTTGTTAAAGGGGTTACATCGAGCCACAATCAATTAAGCCAGACCAATAAACCGGCACACAACCCTGTTAAAAACTTCCAATTAAGAATAAAGGTATAATATCGCTGTAAAAGTATAATGTGACAATATGTGTTGCCTGCAGTTAATGCATGCTTTCAAAATAGTCACGGTCACAGTATGGATTCGATACCAATGTAATTTTACTAAGAAAAGGGTATTTTTATCTCTTGCATTTTGAGTTTACCTTCTGGCTGTCACTGCTGTATTTCGTCTCCTAATTTGACTAAAACAGGGAAATGCAGAAAAGGGGAGGAAAAAATAGGCTGGTTGTGGAACACACTATGTTTGACACTCATTTTCCAGGCTGGCAAGTGCCGTCTTAAAACAAGCATCTTTGTTAGGTTTTTAATATGGCCCCCATTTGCACAACCTTGTTTAAGTAAAAACGACACTCTCGTTGCGTCAGGGCTGTTTGTTTTCACAAACTGCACTGGGACTCACTGGAGGAAAAAAAACAACCTCATTACAAAATGGCTTCCAGAGTGCAAAGATCTCACAGCAGCATCAGTCTCTGAGTAAATAGAGAAAATGCAACAGTTTGTCTGCGTATGGGCGAGTCGACAAACTACTGCAACAACGGAAGAATCCAGAGTGTGATGTTCACTCTGCACAATTTGACAATGCTCCTTCAACAATGCGGACATTAACGCCGCCATGTGGATCACATGCAGCCACATTATTTTCATATACGGAGCTTGAATGTTTTCTTCTCATCTTTGTGCACGCGAGAAGACAGAGCACCAACTAGTGGCCCAGCATGCAAACTGTCGCGTACAGTCATTTTGAAGGTATTGCCATCTGAATGAGAAACGTTTCTGAAACCAAAATACAAAAAGCAAAGACATTTATGGTTGGTCGTTGAATAAGCAGAACAATTTGCAGTTAAGACTAAACACTAAATCTCTGGTAGGACCATGTAGCTTAATGAAACAAAATACAATTTTTTTCCCATTGAAAGAAAAGGCTTTGTTTCGCACACAATAACCCTCCGACCAGTGAGAATGAAACGAAGCCGTCACTGTTGAAACTAAAGATCTGAGACACAACCCAAGGTCTTCTTTTTCACATTATGCATATTATTTTGTCATAATTAAAAATGCAAATCCCAGCAGCTCTTAAAGTATGTAAATCAACTAAATGACTTCTTGATTAAAAAAAAAAAAAAAAAAGCTCATGTGCATAATATATCCTGAAAAATGATCCAAAATACTTTGTGCTGTAAAATGCAAACAGAAAATGTGTTAGTAAATAATCTCCACGGACATCTGTGAACTTGTGATGTTGTAAAGATGCACGTTATCTGTCTGGCCGCAGAAATATCCACCGTTTGAGCTTTGACTTGAAAGAAAACACCACTCTACACGTCAATCAGAGAGAAAGACACGCATGTTGTTGTTTTCAGACATTCAAAGAGAAGTGCAAAGAAATTCGCCCTTCAAGAAATGTTTTATCAGGTTATTCAGCTCAAATCCAATTGTTAGCAAGCAAATTTACAAATTAACTCAACAAAAAAAAAGACGAGCTGAGGCTGAGAATGTTGTGTATTTGTCCTCATGTTGAGTGAAAGACTATTTTGATCCAATAATGGAGCCAAATTAAAGGTCAGAGGATCAACACAGTTATTAAAATTCATCCGGAGGACAATCTGCATGGCCGTAATGAATTTTATGGCCATTTGCCCGACACATTTCAATCTGGGTCAAAGTGATGTCGCGCCAGCCGAGCCGCGAGTGCGACAAAACCACTCGGTTCACAACTCAACCGCTGCAGCCTTTTCAAAATCCACCCCCATCATTTCTCCTGATTTCACCGACATCCTGAGAAAAGAACCAACACTTCAGCTCGGTGTGCGCAATAAAGCCCGCGATAAAACACAACTGGCTTCCCCCTTATTGGCCGACGGCGCTGGATGTCTCCCTGAAGCACACACACGGGTGGTAAAGTTTAGAAAGTAAACACTGGAGAGCACATGGCGCCGCTTGCATCACTGCAACAACTCCCACATGAGCTCATTCTAATGTTTACGGCAGTTAATAAATCAAACAGCCATCCAGCGTGGGGCAGCGCGCCGCCCCCGGGCCGTCTGGTAAGTAAAGGCCCTGCTGGGGACGAGCGCTCTAAACTCCTGATCGGCTCCAAAACATGTTCACACGGTGCAGAATGAACTGAAGTTTACCACGTCTCTGCTGCCTGCCAGCACGTGAGCTGGAGCTGGACCAACAAGACTGCGTCACACCAGAGGCCACTTCAGGATATGCATTAAAAAAAAACACAAAAAAAACCCAGGATGTTTGCGACATCTGCTTTAATCTAATACAACAAACCACTGTGGACAACTTGTGTTATGTAGGTAGTTATAAGTTGGTTGGTTACCTCCAGGTTTCCACATACAATCATGAACGAGGCACTGAATATAAGTAGTTATGTAACATAAGTGACAGAAGGAAAAGGTTGCCTGAAACAAACACTGACCAGAGAGAAAGTAAAGAAGAGGCTAGGCTAGTTAGCTCGTGGCTAATGGGTAGCCACAAACAACCACGATATAAAGTCTTCCTCACTACGTTTTCCTTACGACTCCACGTCTGCCGTTGATTTATTTTCAAACTTTTACTTCCTGCGTCTGCCTCTTCTGATGCGATGCGATTCTGATCGGCTTTGTTTGTTTAATACCCAGAATGCATTGCGCACTACATCCTGTACACTCCACCTGCCTGTGAGAAAGATCGTTTGCAGATGAACCGAGACCGAGCATTTAAAGTGCAGTGTCAAACACGGGAACATTAAATTGGGTTGTGAATTTAATAGAGCAGCTTTTAATTTTAGTTTTCATTTCAAGTTGTAACCAGCACCGCCATGTAAACCCTTCATAGTCTGATGAATACTTTCAGAAATAAATAAATCTTTCTGGGGGGGATAATACACTATGGGATTGATGCTGTGATTGATGCTAGACATTTGTCTGACTCCCTCCTTCATAAAATACTCATCGACCTTCACAGACGAAGGAAAAATTACAGCACTGGTGCAATACAAACAGTCATGAGAGTAGTTTTGACTGCAAATAAATTAGTGAACTCCGTTAATTATTGCTCTCCGAGGGATAATCTTGGCTTCCTTCTTTGAGCAGCAACATTTTCAGAACAAATAAAAGATCAGGTAGAAATATACATCAAAATTAAAGTTTTCTTGTCGTATCTTAATATAAAAATGACAATGGCAATGCTTTGCTTCATGATTAAACCAGTCAAATAAACTGCTCGAAAACTCGAAACTGACTGAACAGTGGGCAAAGCTTTTGAGGCTCATTCATGCTCTATGTTAGATGTGAAAACAGATAAATTCATCCGTCCGTAGTGTGCATGGAAGCTTATGGACCAATTGCTGCAGTACTACTGGAAGTCATGGGGGGGCAGTATTGAGATTAGAAGCAAATTAACTGCCTGCAACGCCATGTCTGAATATACCTCCTTGTCAATATCAGCAGGCGCACCACCTCCTCTGCTGTCACCACCGTCATCAGCATTGATTTTCCTTCTCTTTTCCAACAAGCACTACTAGTCTATGAATTCAGGGCAGCGCCCTCTTGAGGAACAATTTTTCCATTAAAAAAAATGAGTCTTTACTTTTCTTGTCAGGTTGTCTTCGACATAACTCGCAGATTAGCAGTGAATCCTCCATATGTGTGGTAAGTGAGCCACCAGAGTCGTCCTGAAACCTCAGACATCCACTGGAAACTACCTCAGGAACCTTAAGCGTTGCAATGTAGTACAGGCCCCTCGACTCACTTCATCCCTCAGATCCCGAGCAGCCAATCAATACCAGCATCACTTTTCACCTCCCCACCAGGGCTGCTTTTTTTTTTTTTTTCTTGCAGCTTTGCTGAAGTTATCTGAGTCAGTGGAGGTTGAAACATCCGCCCACCAATCCCTCCGCCTCTGGTGGTCCCTCTCATGCCTGCTGGGACAACAAGCATGGCAGCCCTGCATGTGTTGTGCACCTCAGGCCTCCATGTTCCCAGGGTACACCGTTATGTAACTCCAGAGGTCTGTTAAACTTTAATGAAAACAGAGGGGTGCTGCGAGGAGGCTTTCCTGCTCCTCTGATAAATTAGAGCCCTTTTTGGACGAGACTCTGGGCCAGTCGTGCATAAAGAAAAATATCGCAACACTCCGGCACTGACCTTTCCCTGTCTGGAATAGTTAGCACCCAACTCATAATAATGTGCGGATACTCTGATCACCATAAAGGTTGGAACAAGTATCGAGTAACTTCACTGAGATGTTGTTTTGATTGATTGAGGAGGATCACACACAGCTAAGAGCTCTTGCCCCACAGATTGACACAAGAATGTCCCTGGTGGCGTCTGGGTGGACTTTCCATCAGGAGTTTCCAAGTTTAAAGGGATGGATTTTCTCTGGTTTCCACTCACAGTTCAAAAACATATGTTTAAGGTCAACAAGTCACTCTAAATTCAATGTCAACGTGACAGCGTGTGGTCATACGTCTCTGTGTTTACTATGGGCAGGATGGGCTGGATGGCAGGGTGGACTTTGTTTCAGCTCATCGTCAGTTGAGACTGGCTCCAGCACCCCATGACCTGCAGCTGGATAACGTTTCCATGATGGATGAGCAGGGAGTGTATTCACACACATCATGTTTGGTCCATTTTCATGAAGTGTGAACTTTGCATTTTAAACAAGGTTGTTTGAACAGTAGGTCTCAGTCGCCGTACAAACTAAGGCCACATTCACACTGCTGGTCTTGATGCTCAAGTCTCATTTTGGTTTTTTTGTTAGGATCAGATTTCTTCACATGATCATTCATATTACAAACACTGACCAGAGAGGAAGTAAAGAAGAAACACGTCTCATTGATTGATCCGGACCGAAAGCAGAAGCCACTTCAGCCTGTGGAGGCTCGGCTAACTAGCTCATGGCTAATGGGTAGCCATGAACAGTTAGCGTTGTTTGTTTACTGCCCGGAATGCATTGCACACTGCATCACGTCCTCTCACCCTACCCATGAGAACTATTGCTTGTAAATAAATAAAGGTGACCAGAGATCGCTTGTTAGTTCTGGCTCAGAGTTCATGGCGTGTTCACGTCGCCCAAACAAAATATTTCTTTCCCCAGAGAGAGTCTGGTCTGGGCCAAACAGGGGAATGTGAACACTCCCTTAAGACCTTCAGGCAGGTTCCTATAGTTAACCCCCCAACACTGAAAGTTGTGTGTCAACATGAACTTGACAACTGTTGTCCAGGGGGCAGAACAGTGATTTAGTGATCACATAGAGAAAATGTGAGTTTGAACGTTCTCCCTGTGGGTTTTCTCTGGGTCCTCCATGAACCTCCCACAGTCCAAAATATCTATTTGAGGTTAACATGTGACTCCAAATTGTCTGTAGGTGTGAATGACTGTGTCCCTCTGGGGGTCATTCCATTAAGCTTGGGTCCAACGCCCTGCAGACCCAACATGGACGATGCTGTGTAGAAGATCGGAGGAAGGACGAACGGCAATTAAGGTGTTGTGAGGTGAGGAGCGAAGAAACACTGCAGAGGTATGCACTCGAAAACTGAACGTTTCCACAGGTTTCTACAGAAAAGTGTGAACACTTCATATTAAATGCATCCTTTTCAGGTTAAAGTACCCTGATATGATCTGGACTCAGTGCCAGGAATAACGCAGCTCATATCAACCAAATCATCGGCATAAGCTTCAGGGGATATGATAAAAAAATTAAAAAAATACATAAAGTAAATTAATTAAATCCACCAAGACAATTTTCTCTGTTGCCTTCTTACAGTCCAATAGCAGGTCCTTTCAATATGGAGGGCATTTCCTCATGAAGCAAAGCAGGAAACAGCAGGTCTCTGGAGGATCGCAATACATGATGACTCATAAATGTTCATATAACTTGGGGTCAGCACCTGGGAGGACTTGACGGATGCTCTGCATGCCTGAGGCACGTCTGTTTCGCCTTAGCAAGGGGCGCAAAGGGCAAGCAAACCGATGTAATGCGGCACCGTTTTCTTTTAACACACTTGCATCAGGTCACGCGTCTATTCATTTTAGTCAAATTAATCATGTCGCGTTCTAATCCATGCTTAAGAACAATGGATAAGGGATCAGAAGGAAAATGTCCTACATATTAATAAGCATTAAATCATTTTTGACAGCAAGTACTCAACCAGTGAAATTGATCTTATTAGAGGCAACAATTGAGGGACTTATAGGATTAAAGCGCTATTCAACTGGAGCTGCTGCGGCCAACCAGTGACCAACCGCTCTCAATGCCACAGGACCCATCTGCTCGTCTCGGCGAGGCGCTGCTGCTCCCCGAGTCTGTGGAGGGTGAATCTGGTGCCATATTGCTTAAAGCTACAGATTCATTAACCTCCTCAACCTCCCCGGAGGCTCCCCATTAATACCTGCATCTGTTCAGAGGGAGAAGAGGTGTGACGGACACGTTGGACGACGCGCTCAGCCAGGTCGCGGTGAGTTCACTGCCCAGGAAGCGGCACGGGCGCCAACGCTTTGCTCAGCTTCAAGTAGAGGACAGCTGTGTGTTGGACTCCCAGTAACTCCTCTTATCAAAGTGACGGGTCTCATATCTGGTCTTTGGCGCAGATTGAGGCAGTTGTGTAGATCATCACCCCGTGACGAGAGCACCACTGCAGAGTTCAACAGAGGCGAGATGACGCCAAAATCCAACCCACTGCCAGCATCATAAGTAAATCCAAGCAGAAGTGAGCCAGAAAAGCATTTCTAACAGTGTCACAGCTTTGCCAGATTTGAGGGAAACTCTGGGAATGTGTATCAGAAGCCGTTCCTCAGCGCGTGAAGTGAAGACGTCAAAAGGTTCGAATAGTTTTTATTGGGTCAAATACATGCTCTCCTCTTTCTGGTATAATGTGACAGTTGATTTTTCCTGACATCCTACCCGAAAAAACAACATGGCCCCTTGGGTTCAGATGACTATTCAGCAAGATTTATGGAGCCATTATGTTGAGCAGAAAGGCCCTCGGTAGGTGACTGACAAGGCAGAGACTCCTTGCTGTGTCTGTCATTATAATTCACACTTATAGCCGTCTGCTTCGCTGAGTGGGCAGCGCACGACTGCCTGCCTGCAAAATCAAGCAGGGAGACGTGGGGGTGGTGCAATTTTACCCCAAAATCAATGACGTGGCTTGCAGTGGTTGATGCGGAGACGATGGTTAACCCGCAGTAAACACCTTCACTTTGTTTCAAATTAAGACTTTCTCCTCCTCCATTCACTGTCGCAACAATACAAACGGCAGTTATCTTCTTTGAATAATTGAAGTCAGTTATTTGCAAACTTTAATTATAACTTTGTGGTTTAAAAAAAAAAAAATCTAAAACCACCGTGCATTTAGTGTAAATGAGAAAACAATGTGGTTGAATTGTCAAGACTTTTTGTTAAACGTTTTGAAAGAGTCTCAGGTTTTCATTGTTTGTTTGGTTTGGTTTTGTTTTCCTTCCAATTTACCTAAAAGCTGAGTGTCAAGCTGGCTCGACTGTGATTTTGGTGGTTTCAGACAAAAGATAAAGTTGTGACGATGTCCGACTGAAGTCTGCAGTGAAGAGGCAGGTTTGTGGACAAAACATGTTCTGGTCATGAAACCACACACGGGGGTTCCACCACTTCACTACGCCACAGTGAAGCTGCTGCTACGATGTACCATCATCACATTTCTACAGTCCAACTTAATGCTGGACCAAAGGTTGTGATATACAGAGCAACAGGGATTCTAATCTGAAAATATTTCGAAATTCATACTCATTGTAGAAGCTTTTAGAGGTATATTCCATCATCACAGATGGTGTCTAATCATTTAATAATTTCATAAAATGCTATTTCAATTAAAGAACATATGAACACAGACATTCTTACGAATGATAACAGTTGCTTGGATGTTGCTTTGTTCTTAGTGTCAAGTTTTTACATGCTGGATCAGACCAGGCGCTTCTGACGAGGACGGTTCTACACCAAAGTTAGTCAAAGTATAATTGTACGACACCGACATTAAACATGTTCAGTCAGACACAGAGACATACCAATGACTGATAAATTAATAAAAACACAAAAAATCCGGATTTGTTCATTTGACTAAAACACTCCATTAAAGACAGAGACTTAAAACTTGAATTTCTTTGATGATATTAAAAATTGTGTATTTATATCCCATATTTAATACAGCATTTCATGATTTATATATTTATAAACCCTACAGCAGAACACTGAACTATAAACAGCTAAAACACCAGGAGTCAGACATGAAGTGGGCTATAACAGCTCCATGCGTCACAGCATTTTCTTTTAATACCAAAACTTGCCGACTGTTTAATTGATTTGAAAAGTGACCCCCAATAAAACAAAACGACTGTTTCGATGAGGCTTCTTCACCAATTTCAGTTTTCATTCAGATCATATTTAGTGTTTATTCTCACGTTAAATCTTCATTTGCAGGGAGGAGAGGTGTTGTTTACTTCCAGTCTGTGGAGGTCCTAATGGTGCCGAGCACGGTGGATGTGTGAGGCACCGCATAACTTCCCCCCCCAGATGCGCCCGGCGGTGTTGGACGTCGGAGGGGGAGTTAAAAGGCAGGTTTCAGCTGAGCTCACTGCTCTCGGCACCGAGAAAGCCAACTGCTAAATAAATCACGACTGTGTTAAAAATAAACCGTAAGCACCGCGCGCCGCAGTCGAGACGGCAGCAATTGTTTCCTAAGCCGGCAGAGCTCATAGTAAATTCATCATCACAGTGACTGGGTGCGTTTACACAGCGTCAAACCGTGAATCAGCATGTCGGGATGAGCCGGCGCAGCCATAAAGGCATTAGTACGGAAAATGACATCACCCGGGGCAAACGTCGGCGCGCGCGCTCACTCGCCCTCCGTCCCGTGTGACTTCCAACACACATTATCACACCGAGAGCAGGTTCACAACACCACTCCAGTGGAGCCCGGAGGTAGAGAGGCGCCCCATCGTCACCCTGCGGGTCTGACGTCCTCACTTCTGGCTGTAAAACGGCCGAACATGCTGCTAATTGGTACGGGGAATTTTAAAAGCAGGAAGTGACCGTGGCTAAAAAAAATCTCAAGAATTTCTGCAGCGGTGCTTCCTGGGCCGTAGTGCCAATCAGAGACAAATCTCCAGGATTTCCTCTCACAGAAGTCTTTCATTGCTTTTTAATATGGACAACCTCTTCATAACGAGTCCAGCACACTTCTGAAAGAGGAAGCTCCTACAGAGCAGGAAATTAAATACTGATTAAATGCAAATATTCAAAAAGCTAAACTGCATTAAATGCCTCAAGTTGCTTGTACAAAATGGTTCAGAAGAAAAATAAAAAAATAGAAAAATGTTCTCTTTTGTCTGTCCAATATCATTTTCTCCCCTGCAGGTAACTTGATTTTCTCTTGGCTCTCAAACCCACCGTGGCCTCAGTGTCGACACACTGCAGAGAGGATTTTAACCCCGTATAAAATGAAATCCTTTATGCACACTCCAACTCTGAGATCTCTAACTTATAACAGCTGCAAACTGAAGATTCAGGATGCTGACGCCTGAAGGAGAAGCTTCACTGAAAGGAACAAACGAATAATGAAAAGAATACCAGCAGAAAAAAAAAAAGGTTTGACCGCTAATCAACAGCCTCATCTTTTCATTGGCCTGAATCCATTTCTGCTTATGACAGTAAGTTGCCGATTATCTATTTGACAGTTTTCTGAAAAAACAATTCAACAGATTTCAGACTGCGACTTGAAGAAACTCTTCTAATCAGTTCCCACATCGAGGCATTGGGAATCTTTTCATGGACACAACAGGATATGTCATTAGATATTAATGTGGAAGTCCCACGGAACTGAAATTCAATTAAATACTTAATTATTGATTCACATGCGTGGCAGCAGATTGATATTATCAGGATGATGACTTTCCCCTGCAAGTGCAATTAATTATTCACAGAATCATCTTAGTGTTGATAGCCGGCTGTAATGCATCCTGCTGCTCTCAGTCCCCAGAGCACTGAAGAACACAATGCACAGCCTTTCAAGTGAAAGTACTGGTGGGAAGTGTACAGCCACAGTATCTCAGGGCGTGGGTCTTGGAGTTTGTTGGCCTTTTAGTAGAAAGAGTATCAGAGGTAGAGCGTGCATGTTCCTCTCATGCATATCTGGGTTTTTCCTCTATCTGTACTGTCCTTTAGTGTGAATGTGAGGTTGATTTTTTTAAAAAAAAAAATTTTTTAAGAATCTCGGGGAGAAAAAAAAAGATTGTTTTGGCTCGTGTGGATGTGGCCTAAGTTTCCAGAGGGGAAAGGAATAGGAATGGCTGGAGCTTGGTTTTAATTTGTGCATTATTAAGCAATAACACTGCGCAGTTGGAGTTAATGGTTTTCATGTTGACGTAATTTGTGAAACAACTGCAATGCTACAACACAAACAGTTGGATGTTGTTTTGATACATTTGTTAAAGTTTGTATGTTGAGAATTTAATACGTTAAAATGAACACTTTTGAGATATTATTAAACAAATTAACATTTATAATCAGATAAACACACAAAAGTAAAGAAAATTGGTATCGTTGAGCACCGCTCTCAATTCCCAGGTGTCGGATGAAATGTGAATGGTTCCCATCGCTACCTGTGGTGGGCTGGTGACGCTTTCTTTCCCTTCACAACAAAAAAGCCCCAGTATGTCAACAGTTCTGATATTTGTGTCATAACCCAGTCGTTTCTCACGACCCCATCAAACTCTATCCTCGCCTCTCAAACCGCCACTGGTAGAAGTGGATTTGGCTCAAAGCTCCATTTTAGCAGAACAGGCACAAGATGTACTCGACTGGAGAGCAATCAGAGTTGGCGCGTGCTGCCGAGGCCGACCAGCCCTCCGAATCCTCCCCCTCAGTCCCAGACATGCACATTTTGCTTATCTGCTTATGTTTAGACCTGAAACCAGAACCACGAAGACAAACGCCAACCACCACTTCACTTCAGATACACACTACAATAACATGGTCATTAGCAGGTATTTCAAAAGATACCGCCGATAAACATCCTCCCCAGAAGTTAGACGATAACGACGTGTTTTAAAGTCGATGTCCAGACGCCCAGCACCTGCTGGACAACTGCAATTCATAAAACACACAGTAGGTTCACATTTGCAAGGATCGGTGGAAATATGTTCAAATGCTACAAAGCAACAGGCTACAAAAATAGTCCACATTCAACTGTGACAGTGCGTTTCCGTCACCATCCTCAAACAAGCTCCAACAGTTTTTGTCGTGTTTACAGTTCGCAGTCGGCCGGCGTCATCTTGTTTCCCCTCCTGTGTACCTCTTTGCAAAACCGCTTAACTTCCAAGTTAGGCCCAGCAGCGCTGTATACATGTTGGAGTACCATCATTTACAGACTACTGAGAGCACCTGAATAAGCCACTGCCACCAAATAAAAAAAAAAAACGTCGGAGTTACGTGGTGTCCCTGAACGCATCACCTTTTTAATTTTTTTTGCGGCACGAAACTCGCTCACCCATAAAAATCCATAAATTAGCCACGTAGTTGTTTAAGCCGCGGGGGTCAGAGCGTGTGAAAAAAGTAGAGGCTCACTGTCTGGAAATGACTGGAAATCTTTCACGTTATCTCGGCGCGTCACACCAACTGTGAAAACTTCTAAAGTCCAGTTAAATTCAGAGGAATGCAATACTTTGGTTTTTATAAGTTTCATGTTCCAAATAGTGATTGTGAGCTTTTGGAGCAGCTTAACAAAAGCTCGATATTGTTCAAGAGGACATGAAATGCTCTCGCTGTGGCCTCCACTTGTTCGGTTCCTTCTCTCATGTTAATCAGGAGCCAGTCTGGCCACTGAATATGCCCTAATTGGCTTTGCGTGACCCTGAGCTTGCAGCCCGATCGGTGCTGGTTGTGTAATGACAGTACATGCAGCGTTTCCATGATCCCGTCACGTCCGTCTCCGACTACAAGACACTCATTGAAATCCAACAACGGGGGCGATTTTACATTCCTCTGTGCAAACTTCAGGGTTACCAACGGATGTCCCTTTGTGACATTTCTTCTGACATGCTCTTTTCACATCATGCCGACATGAAGCGCAAGGAGCAAGATGTGACCCCACTTCCACTGTGAGCCTGAGCAGCAATAAGCTTCTGAGGAATACTCAAACTCCTTTTTACATTAGTGTACATACTGTTCTGCTTTAGCCACGCAGGAAACAGCAATTATCATTTCAAACGAGTGAGTGAAGTAGAACTGGCAGAGGAGATAAGTGCTTAAGGAGAGAGTGGGTCACCTCATTCCCTCTGATACAGACTTGCCCTTGCCTCAACTTATTCAAGCCTGACGGGGAACGGTGGGAGCTCTGTTCTTGAAAAACTTGCAAAGCGTCAATAATGAACGGCTTGCCACTCAGAACGCAGTGTGATGGGAGGCATAATTTCCCGCTCGACGCGGCCCCCGCCACCGAAACTATGGAGTCTTTTAGAGACATTAAAGTCACGTAAGAAGAAATAAACTTTATTGCCCAGGGAGAAAATGCTATTGGACGACAAACTGACGGGAAAATAGATTACATTAATCTCTCTTTCTTTATTATGTGCTTCTGGGCTGGAAAACTCTCCACACTTTTAACCTGATGACCCATTTAAACTAATGGAGCACTGGCCAATCAGGACGTCCTCATGATTACAGCTCACCGTCTTCTCTTTGGCGCGAACGGCACAAAGCAAATTCCTCTCTTTTAAGGCAGTGTTTTTCATCCACTGTGCCGGGGCACATATGTTCAGGTGTGCCATAGGAAATGATCCAATTTCAATTTTTTTTCTAAAAAAACATTTGCTCTCACAGCCGACAGTGTGTTGCAGAATAATCATATGTAAATACTCTTCACCACTAGATGGCAGCACAGAACTTTGCCGGTGAAATCGAAACTGACAGACGTCAGTCTGATTAATCTCCACCTGCTGCTCCCATCTTGTATCAAAGTACTGTGTCAGTGACAGTGATGGAGAAGGTTTTGAAAAGGAAGAATGTGAACCAGGATCTCAGCTCTTCATCCATCAGGTCCAGGTTTCACACTGAGGGAGTCAAAATAAAAAAAAAATTGGGAAATACTTTTTTTCTGTATTTATTTGATTCCTGTTGATAAAACATTGATGAGAAAGACTTTATATTGTTAATAGAGGCTACAGAGTTTCACATTTGAACATTTTAGGGTGGTGGTGTGCCTCCAGATTTTTTCCAAAGAAAAAAGTGTGCCTTGGCTCAAAAAGGTTGAAAAACACTGGTTCAAGGCACTGCATCTTGACAGAAAAGTATTTGATGACTGTCCAATGTATTTCATACATTTTGCTGCCCTGTGACTTCCGAGCTCAGAGAGAAACCAAAGCAGCAAACTGACCAGAGCGCAGAACAACACCTCATTCATCCCCTGGATCCGTGATGACGACGACGACAGACTGAGAACAAACTCTGTGGCGTGACAAAAGTCAGTTGAAGATTTACAGACATGCAATCAGACAATAGGGGCTTTTGTGAGTCCTTCGCCACACCGTGACGGCATCACACTCCATCTGCTAATCCCACCATCAACTCCAAAGCGCCGGCAACCCAACGTGGACTCTTCATCTCATGACCTGCACCTCGAGTGTTGAGGGGAATAATCCGTGCAGTGAAACCAATGTGAAGACTCATTTCTTTACAAGGTTTGACAAGCCGGGCAATAGGATTTATGAGCGTATCAGATGACCATATTCTGTTCCCGAGTCCCGCTTCACCCCCCGTCGGACCAAAACTGAAATCTTTTCAGCGCGTCCAGGTATGAATATCAATGACAGCAGCCACTAAACTCTTCACGTTAGTTTTCTTGAGTGGAAATGTGACAGTTTGTCCAAGTCACTTGCCAGGTTTATCTCTTCGTCCGTTGCGTGTTTACCCTCGGCAAACATGTCGACTTCAAAAGGAAGAGCTGAAGCACTCGTGCTTTGTTTACTGTCAGGTATGAGATCCTCCTTTGCCTTTGCGAGCTGCCGCTGCCAATAAAGGAAGTAATAAGTCAACACTCTCCTCCCTCATGGCTATGGCCCTTGTGATAATGGCTGATACATGGAGCAGATAGGGAATCAATTCATTAAGATCCCCTACGGTGGCCAAAGGAAATAATTGGAAATGATTAGAAAGGCTGTTCACGTTATGATGAATTGATTTCCAAACACTGAGGAAAAGAGCTGAAAAATCCACTTTTCTTTCCTCCTTTAAGAGACTGTGCAATAATTACCTGCAAGGATCGCGATTCAACGTTAAAAACAATAACACATTACCTCCAGTTAATTTAATCTGCTCACATAATCAAGAACAAACATTTATATCTTCATTGAAAGGCAGCGGAGAGCCAACAACCACTTGTGACTGTTATGAATATTTAGTTTAAATGGCTGTGAGAGGGTTTCTGTCACTTTTTCAAAATGTGTTTAACAGTCAAGATCCTGTCGTCATTAAATATGATCCTATGTTTTAAGGGTACCGAGAACCTTGTGTTAAAACTGTAATTAATAATTTCTGTGATTTGGGTCAGCCATGCTGTGAAAGTCCCAGGGTCTAACATCATGACGAGTATATCTGGGAGTTTCATTGCTCTGCTTTCTGGTAGTTTGAGCTTTCTAGATGTACGGCCCCTCTTACAGAGACCACATTTCATGTGATGACCATGAGCACAAGGAACTATTTACCACAGTGGGGGTTCACATGCGCAGCCACATCGCTCAGTGGCCTCCAGCCGTCTCTCGGGAGGAGAATCGCAAAGAAAAGTTCCGCCCTGGGAGCCGGAATAAGAAACGTGACGGATGCAGGGAATCCAAACAGCGGTGTCGCGTCAACAGAACCCCCAAAAGTGAAGAACGCTTTTGTTGTCATGTAAAACGGGGCGTAAAGGGTGCAGGACGTCACATTTGAATGTCTGAAAATTTATTTTTTTATTGAAATTACAACTGATGGGATAAATCAAAACATTGACTCAAACTGTTCAACGTTTTACATTTTAAATACATTTAATTTTTGTATTTAAAGCCAAAATAAATATTTAAAGAAGGCAGCGCTCCTTTTTATTTAGTTGCAAGCGCCACATAATTGTTCCCTCATGGAATTTGAAAAGGTATTTGTTTTATAGCCAAATGATATGGTTCTCGTGATTCCCCATGTAAATATTGAACATTGAAATGGTCTCGAGGAAAAAAATCAAAACACAATCGCCCGTATCGTCCACAAATGAAATAGAAGAAAAGGCTATCAGCAGACTCTCGGAGGAAAACATTCCAGGCACACAGCGAGTCTGTTCCCCATCACAAAGTCACAGTTTATCTTTTCCTCTACAATTTCTCTCAAAACAAGAGGAGGAAAACGGAGAAGACATTAATTTCTCTCTGGAGAGAGAATCGTGTTATATAACAGAGTTCCACCCAAAGACAGTTGAGCAACACGAGCGCTTCTGTCTGACGGACGCTCAAAGTGACACAAACCTCTGGTGGTTAACAAAGGTTAACGCAACTTGGTTTTGTAAATTGGCAACAAAGCAGAGATTAAAATGCATCTGTCAACGTTTTCTTAATTAAACGGATGAGCCAAACACGGCTTAGTCTGTCAGATTTTACCATCTTGAAGGAGTGGTTTTTTCCCCCCTCCCCCTCCAATGTAAAACAACTGGAAAAGAACACTGGAGGAAGGCAAAACAGCTTGAGGCACAGGACGACTCCCATCGCATTCGCATCACCTGCATTTATGAGTGTGCCCCGGCCCGACACGTAGCCTCCTGTCTGGGCTCTCTGCAGACCCTGCAGGTCGCGCTGCATATGAATCGTTTTGCAACAGGAAAGCGATGCCAGGACACGGCCCAGACTGCCTGCAAGCCAAGTTTCAACGCAAATGTGAGCCACTGCACCTTATCACAAAAGGTGCTGGGTGAAAGTGGCACTTTGTACAGTTTAAGGGTCTGTCCACGCGACAACGCCGATCAGCCACGCGAGGCGGCGTTGTAGAAGGGCAACACGGGTCCTAGTGTGGGGAAATTCTAAAACCCCGGCTCGTGTCGTTCAGACTCCGAGGTGTGGACACCTGTGGGGAAAAGATGATACAATCCCCCCCCCCACCCACGGTCTGCAATGTCATCAAATAACCACAACAATCAGGGACTATAAGCTGCGGTGGAGCTGGAGACGTACAGAACTAGAGTCATATAGAGATTTGTTAGCAGGAGTCTACTTCTAAATTTCTATGTGCTACATACTTCTGCGTTTTAGGTGTGTTTTGTGAGTCACGACGCCCCTATAGGCCTGGCATGTGTACTGCATGCCCTGAAGCCTCATGTTGAGCCGTGATCCTAGTGACGTGAGGAGGGAATGTTTTTTTAGAACCCCGGGGAGGAAACAACATTGTTTTAGCTCATGTGAATGTGGCTTAAGTGGCATGAACACTAAAAGGATTCTCATGAACTCCTCATATTGAGGCTACTGTGGCGTCAAATGTTAAATAGCCATATAACAAAATCACAAAGAAAAACCCTCAGGGGGGTTTTTTTGCGGGGGGGGGGGGGGGGGGGGGTGTACATGAAGCCAACAGGGGGGTTAGCTTCATGTGCATCACATTGCTGGGAACAATCGTAGCGTTTATAGGAAGAAGATCACATTCCCATCAGTCCACCCAGTCCCTCTGGACATTCATGTGGGCCATCAGCAACCCTGTGGGGGTTAACAGCAGCAGAGCCCCCCCCCCCCACAGTCATCACTTCCCCTCCAGCTCTTTACCACAAACCCTCCACATGCTGACCATTCCTCTGAAGTTGTTACAGTGGGTGGAGTGTTGGGTGGAGACTCTGTGTTTGTTTTGAGTGCTTGACTGTGTGGGCGGGGGTCTGCGTGTCTCACAGATACAGAGGGAGGACGGGGTCAGGCACGCATTCTGATGTTCTGCACGTGGATTTCAGGGAAGAGGTTTCTTCACTGTTGTTTACACTTTGAAAGCGAGACACCGTCGGTGTGCGTGTTACGGGATCACTCGCTGGTAAACGGAGGAAGAGCAGCTGAGTCGAGGCCAAAAGGGGGAAAATACAGCTTCACCAGTCATTCAGAGTCCAGAAGTCACAATCTACCGGTATACAAATCAAATCGAAACACTGAAAAACTTTCAACACTTACAAGCACAATAAGGAGACGATTCACTCCTGCAGTAAAGTAGAAAGCACGGGTTTGATGAGTAATCCTGACTAAAGGACAAAATACCATGAAATAAAGGGGCTTTACAGTTTATAGGGGCGTGGTGTCAAACTTGTTTCAGTTCAGAAGCCAGAAACAACCTAATATGGCTTAATGGGACTGAAACGGTTAACATACAATATAGTCGCCTGTGAATTACGATAACTTCAATTTTCAGCTTAGTCTTGGTGCAGTCAAGATTAGATTCTGAAAATGTTTAGGAAAAAAAATTACTTAAAAAAAATTAAGCTAAAATAACTGGAAAAAAATGTATGTACTTCTAAATACTATTTGCAAAAGATTTGGGTAAAAGATTCACGTCCTTAGTCGCACCATTTCTGCAAAGTTCCAAAAACTTGCCATTCGTGATGAAAACATTTGGCTGAGCCCTTTAATTCTGCATTAGTTCAAGAATTGTTTCCCTTTACGCTTTAGTTTCACGCCCCGGTAAACAAATTATCTGACTAAATAAAAATCTTTAAGCTGAATCAAAAACTAAATAAAGAAAAGAAAAGAAAAATGTTCCACAACAGTTAATCCAGCAGTGTGTATTGAGGTGGAGGTTAAACACTTTAGATTGTGCATGGCGTCACTGAAGCGATGAGATACTTTGTTGGCACAGCCTACATACTACTTTGTTTTGATTTGTAGATGGAAGTACAGACGGGTTTTGCAAGATGACGTCTGTTCAACTCCTGACTGAACTGTTTTAAACAAACCGTATTCAACTCAAGCACTCCCACTCCGATGTGGTTTGGAGCGCCCACTAGTGGCATGAATTACAGTGACAAAGTACATCAATTAAACATTACAATGGATTAATATTTCCAGTTCCATCTTGCAAATGGGGGCAGATTCTTTGCCAATTCATTGCGCAGTCCCTTCGTTTTCCCCCCCTGCATCCTGTGGCCAGATGAAATCGATTGGCGGCCTGGTTTTGGCCCGTGGACCTCATGTTTGACACCCCTGGGTTAGTGCGTCTTAATGCCCAATTGCGAATCGGCAGGGGCGTATGTCAACACATTTTACAACATGCCAGCAAAGATAAGAGAGGTCAGCTATTTGGAAGAGAACACTGGGAAACAAGTGAGGGTCATTAAGGAACTGCAGAGCAGGATCCCTGTGGTGCAAACAACTGCAATGTGTGATTAATCAGGGCTTTATGGGGACAAACTTTCTCTACTTTTTTTTTTTTTTTTCCCCCAGTTTTTGTGAAAATCAACGCAGGGCCAGATACACAGAATCGTTTTGGGGTTTGTTGTTCCTACACAATGGATGCACATAGCAGCAGGTCAGACACACGGGTCGACAGAAAGCAGAGAAGCAAGTTCATGAAGCTGCATCTCAAACTCCACAGCCGGTTTCTGACCAACAAAACCAAAATGCAATGCAAACAGGTTTCATAGTGGTTCATAGCACATTTATTGACTGCAGGATTGAGTGAGGACTCATCTCATCCAGGACATGTGAGTGACAAGAAAGCAAGCCTGCAAAGTTCACGTGGAAATATAATCAAGGTTTGGTTTGATCGTGAGGGAAAAAAACGCCGCTAACCAAGCGCAATAAATAAATGCACTAATATGGCTGATTATTTAACGTGCACGTTCAGAACAGGCTAAACGGGTCTGCCTACAATAAATCCTCTGTTTGAAAACATTTTTAAAGCCTTCTGCTGCCGCTGATCTCCGAAAGGTGTCTAACGTGGAAACCAAAAGGACACCGAGCGTAAAGCGCGTAAAGATCTTACCATCCACGGTGCGACACGAGCCTCGGCCACAGCAGGAACCTCCACGGACGATGGGGGGGAAGAAAAAAACAACAACAAAACGGAGCAGGAATCACGTCTAAATCCACAAAGCGCTCAGAATCCTGCACGATCGTGAATCCTGTGAGCAACAGTCCATCCCCGGTGCGCTCCAGGACGCGCCTCCTCCACTACAACCCGGGGTGGATCGCTTCCAAGCCCCAAACTTTAGCTCCTCCCACCGCACACGCTCCGAGCCTGCAACCACTCTCACACATGTTTGATCACCTCGAGTGAACAAAGAGAGAGAGAGAGAAGGAAAAAAAAAAAACCCAGGTCCCCCTCCCCTGCTGATGCAGATTGCGCAGAGGAACCACCTGAAATGCGCTCCTGAAACTGCAGCGTAGTCCAGTAAACACCTGGGTCACGTGGTCAGTTTAGCGGAGGACCAGGAGGAGACTCCTGAGTGAAGAGTGAGACTGACGTCTCCTTTTTTTTTAATCATCTACACTCGTAAGTGGAAGAAACTCATTAACTGTCCAGTGAGTTTGTTTTTCCTTCCTTCATCTGGCTGTTATTGACTCGCTTCCTCTCGTTCACTGCCAGGATCAGTGGCTGCTGCTGCATTTCCTCAGTGGGCCTTTTCATTATCATTCAGTTTCAGCCAACGTTAACCTCATTTAAATACATTACGTTTATAAAGGATCATATTATTGCCTTGTTTTTTTTTTTTAGATTGAGAGAGGCCTCCAATAATGAATATTAATGTGTTTGTAAACAGTGGGTGAATAGAGAGGACTTATTAAGACTATTTAATTAAAATACTTGAACACATATAGAGGCAGAAGCTTCACTTGTCCCCTTTAGAAAATGAATGTGTTTTGGGGGCTGGTTTACTTGAAATGACAGTTAGTGTGAGTTTAGGGAAAACAAAAAGTATATCAGGTATATTTTCAAACAACACATCAATCTATTTTTCAAAGTATTTTAAAATGCTGAGACCACTTTGAATTGTGAGCGGTTGTGCAAGAAATCAACATGCAATGTGCATAACTTGTGAAAAATAGTGTGCACCTTTTCACAAAGAAAACTGTGTATAACCATCCCACTGTTGCTCCATGACAAATGTAAACAGTGTCAGTGATGCCGTACGACAACATTACAGGGAAATGCTTGCAATTTTTGATGATTAAATTAAAAGAATTTGGAATATCTAAGGGGATATTTTAACTGCACTCTGTGTAGGAAACGGTAAACTGCTTTGTGACTCTGAATAATCCATATATCTGCTGCTATTTCTATCGGAGAATATTGAAGTATTTCTGAGCGTGTTGCCAATTGCTTCTCGTATCAATTGTATACGTAAATGTATGCATTGTTACTGTATTTGCAGTTTCCTAGAGGGTCCATGACGACGGTGAAAGGGTTGATGTTAGCTTGACTAATGTTTTAATCATTAAAACAATAGGTTAAAATGAAACTGAAATGCTCCTTGAGGTGTGTGCACAGTGGAGAGTGCATACAAAATTCATGCATGAGCTCCGTCTTGCAAATTTCAGTAAAATTTTATAGAGTGATATTGAAAAAAAAAAACGAGCCATACCTCAGCTATCAAAAGTGACACTACAGAGAGAAGGCTCTGAATATACTGCATCTTCTCTCTCTTGCTTTTCCACAAACTGTCAAAGAAAGTTCCCCGCTGTCTTTGCATATCGGTGGTGTTCTTTTCTCTTTCTTTTTTAGGGCAACTCAAGCAGCCATTAAACAATGAATGACAACCGAGTGCGTCCACCACAAAGAGAATTACAGGGGATTATGATACAAAGGCAACGACCCGAGCACAACCAGACTCGGCCAGTCATGTAATCTCCTCTCACCCCCAAAAAGAGGGTAAAGAGAAGTTCTTTCAGGCCTGCAGTTCTCCCAGTGTGGCTGCCATCCCGTCCGACCATCACAGTTCGTACTTCTGAAAACAGAACGAGGGGAGAGGGCACAAACAAACTCTTACGACACAAAGCCACAACTCAGGCCCCGAGGCCAGCAGATTAAATGAATAATTAGTCTCCGGCTCCTTGTCTTCAATTACATGCAACGACGTCAGAACGTGTCAGATTTTGTTTTTGTTTTTTGACTGTTAACCTCAAGAAATATGTTGACGGAAACTCAACCAGGCGCGAGAGCTTCAGGCCACATCCTGATGGTTCGCTCTGACAGAATCAAGACACTTGTTTTTTTTTTTTTCTGGAAATGCTGTCATCCTCTGACGTTTCTCTTTTTTTTTTTTTTTTAACCACTCTGCCTCAGATAAAGCAGAGGCCAGTGTGTCTCAAACACCCCCAGCACCGCGAGTCATTGAAGAAACGGAGACAGGTGAGGGTTAAATGTGGAACAGGTCCTCCATTTTTTGTTGTACAGAAGCAGTTAAATAATATGTCATTTTTAAAGAAGGATTATTCTGGAGAGGATTAAAATTAACCTACTTTTTTTCTAATAATGTTCTCCTATAGCAGTGGTGACCTAAACATTAGGGAAACAAGCTTGTAACCACAGCATTTCTTGCTAGAATCTCACTTCATCAATCACAGGGGCCTGAGGGCATGAGATAGTCCGGGACTCGGCTCACTTGGGAAAGGGAGTCGAGAATTTTCACCCCTTCATTTGGTTCAGGTGGCGTCACATTCACTTTAGAGGCCGGATCAAGCCGCCTGGAAAAGGTGACGCAATAACACCAGCTGCTGGTTTGGAGGCGCTGTCACCTGAAAGGGACACTGACCAGAGAGGAAGTGAAGAAGAAACATGGCTTATTGATTGATCTGGATCGAAACCAGAAGTCCCACCGCTATAGCCCGCGGTGGCTAGGCTAATTAGCTTGTGGCTAATGAGTTTACACACAAACAACTGCGATATTAAGTCTTCAGACCAGATACTGATGAGAGTCTTCCTCAGTTCTTCTTCCTCTCTGCTCCACGTCTGCCCACAAAATATTTTCCAACTTTTTCTTTCTGTGTCTGCTTCGTCTGATTGGCGTGGTTAGCTTGGTTTGTTTTACCCAGAATGCATTGCATACTAAATCACGTCCTCCCACACCCGTCCACGAGAAAGATTTGTTAAGATCTGGGCCCAACGATCTACATATCGTGGAGCCCAGAGATCGATAGTTAGCTCCATTTCAGTCGGTGGGCGTTGTCATGTTGCCCAAACGAAAAAATTTTTCTCTGAAGAGACTCTGGTCTGGATCAAACAAGGGAATGTGAACACACCATCAAGGTAGCCTAACATTTGTGCTACATCAAACATCCGGATCGTGTGATCCGACGTGGTTCCTGGATAGAAGCAACTCAAACACACCTGCCCGTCTGCTAAAAGAAAAAAAAGCTTGCTTTGCAGTGTGTTATCATTACTTTTTCATGTTGTTTGACCTCGTCACCTGAAATCTGCTGCTGCTCTCAGTTCGTGGCTGCTCGTCGTTGCACATGAACTCAAAAGCAGCGTCCGCGCAGCAGCCGTTCATATTAAGGTCACGGCCCCCTGCTGAGCTTTTATTGGGGTTAAGTACATGACAGACAACATCAGATCCAGAGATGAGCTTAAAATCTGGTTTAGCCACACAATGAAATCCCAAACAGCAGCGATGAGCTTATGTCAGTGATATCAAGGTTTTTGATTGTTTCATTAGACACACACACACACACACACACACACACACACACACACACACACACACACACACACACACACACACACACACACACACACACACACACACACACACACACACACACACACACTGTATTGTGCCCATGTGGAATTTGCAAACTGCAGCTTTAATGCAGTGCAGTGCATTGAAGGACATTTCTGGTTTATTTCTAATGTTCTAAAGTTTCCATCATTGTGTTAATACGTCATGCTCTTTTGGCCTTTTCTTTCCGCTGTAGAGACTCTAAGAACTGTGGAGTTGCACTACACGAAGGCATTCACAGCAATGACTGATGCCAAGAGGACAAAGCTGCCAGGAGCTCCCTGATCAAACTGAAGTTTTACATGAATCGTTTTCATGTCGAGGATTTGTTTCTGAGTCTGAAGGTAAACACACATATTAGTCATCTGGGATAGTCAAAGTAATTTCTAATACTTTGTCCTCCTCAGCACTGTTCCAGATGGCCGTAGTCTGTGTTAAGAACAAACAAACAAGCATTTAAAAAGCTCAGTGTAAAAAAAATTACTTCACTGGGGAAGTTAGAGTTCTTTTCCACTTGTGATTCCAATTAATGGAATGTAGGCATTGTTAGTGCTAATGAGGGAGGGAGGGATGGAGGGATGGATGGGGGAGGGATAGAAAGATGGGGGGAGGGAGGGATGTGGCGGAGGGATGGAGGGAGGGATGGTGATGGAGGGAGGGATGCATAGATTGAGGGAGGGAAGAGGGAGAGAGGGATGTGGTGGAGGGCGGGATGAATGGAAAGATGGAGAGACAGATGAGGGAGGGATGATGTGGCAGAGGGAGGGGTGGATGGAAAGGGAGGGAGGGAGGGATGTGGTGGAGGGATGGATAGATGGAGGGATGGTGGCAGAGAGAGGGATGGATAGATTGAGGGAGGGAAGAGGGAGAGAGATGTGGTGGAGGGAGGGACGTAGGGAGCGATGGATAAATGAGGGAGGGAAGAGTGAGGGATGATGTGGATGGAGGGAAGAGGAATGGATGGATGGGGATGGATGGAGGGAGGGATGGATAGGTGGGGGATGAATAGAATGGATGGAGGACAGAATTGAGGAAGGGATGGATGGATGGATGGAAATCTCTGAAATGAAGCTGAAGCCTTTGAAGTGTGCAGACGTTTGAGGCCTGAGAGGAAAGTGAAGCTTCACGACTGAAGATTCTCCGTCACAACGTCTCATCAGGTCAAACTATGAAACACATTTAAACGAAGGAAGAGGGAAGTTGTTCACCAGCAACAAGGACAAACTGCGTCTGAGGCGTGGTCGGCCCTGCAGGCGGCCGACACTCATCTCATGTTCTCACCTTGTCGCGCTCCGACAGTCCTAACACCCCCCAACCTCCACCCTCCACCCCCCACCCTCCACCCTCCTCCCCTCCACCCTCCACCCCGTCACACTGATGATTCATGACTATTCCACTGATGCAGCCCTTCGCTCCGAAAGTTTCCAATTTATTTCTCCTATAAATGATCCCGGAATGGGTTGTTTTGCCAAGTTGGCTGTCTGTATCAGAGAGAGCAATGACTGGCCTGTTTTGATGTCTTGAAGTGAAAATGGAAAACGCTGATGGCTGTGACCATATGCTCGACTCACATTGGGGGGGAAAGTCATGTCTCCAAGCCCAGACGTATTTACTTGAAGGAGGATAATTATAAGAACCTCAGCACCGTGCATGATTTTCTATACTATTCCAAAAGCCAAAGTATTCATTGAAAAAGCTCAAAAGAAGATATATCATCATGTTTCCAGAGGACGTATAGTGAACTTTGACAAGTTAAAAGTTAAAATTATTCTTGCTATTTATTGTGGTATTATTGTTAAATTGTAAGTTGATTGACGACGCACATTAACAATACATCTGAATGTCTCTTCTTCAAACCTTGTGAGTTTTATATACTGAGCGATAAAGCAATGTTTAACATTATTGCTGTTATTATGTGGTATGTAGAGAGTTTGAGCACAACTGAGGATGGTCACTGGTTTAGGAATTGTTCATGGAAAATTTACATGAACTGAGGACAGTGAAAGTAATCAGTTGATCACGAGAGCTGCTGCATTAATATTTATTTGAAGGAAACTAATTGATTGTTAGCAGACACACTAAACATAGTTCACTCAACTATGGTCACAGTGTTTGATTCTCTGTTCTTTTTCCCAAAAATTAGAGACAAATCAAAAAGTACCCACATATACTGCTCTAGTCAGGATAGGAGAGGTTTTTTTTTCTTCTTTAATGTGGAACTGACCTGGGAATGCCCCGTGTTCATCCCCGGAGCAGCCAAATATGACCAAATGGAATCACAGAGAAAAAGCAAAAGTCCCTCACTTGAGGCAGATGGTCGCTCATGTCCATATCAAAGAGAGAGGTAGCTTCATTCTAACCACTTCTATCCATCCCTGCACGCTCACAGCTCGCTCTGCTCTCCACCTCACGCTCACACACGTCAGAAGTGTGGCCTGCGTTTATGTAGTCGCTGGGATGGTAATTAAACAGGAGATGTAAATCACATCATCAGTGCTAATTAGCTCTTCCTCTCATTCCATATAGGCGCTGTAATCTCAGAGCCACTTCTTATAGCCCCCCCCCCTTCCTAAAAATAAAAATGTAATCTTATTTATTTTCAAACCTTTGATTACAGAAGGCAGGCAGTGGGAAGATGTCATTGAACTGACCCTGTTCACAAAGCTTCACCTCAAAATCACAACATTTGGGGTCATATTGTGCAAAATTACCTTCCTAATGTTTTTCCAACAGTAATAATCGTCTCCACACCTGGACCGACGCCCCAGAAGAGAACAAAGTGTGTCCTCTCTCTCCCTCCCTGGTTTGTTCCAGGTTTTCAAAAGTGTGTTGCTCCAACCAGCCAATCAGAAATCAGACCCTATATAGTGTCATCAGGGGTTTAGCCAATCACAATCAAGGTAGGCTCCTCCCCTTTGACTCCTCCCACAATTAGGTAGCTCTGCTCTGGCACATGGCACCACGAGAGGAAGTACTTCCTCCTCTTCCCTAGATGGGCGTATCTGTGGGCGGAGCCAGTCCAGCTCACACAGACACAGCAGATTGTGAATGCAGCTCCTAGGATCCAATATTCTAATGGAGGAGAATCAAAGAAACGCAATAAACCTTGAATACAATGTTTTTGGACCAATGAGACCATGTGAAAGTGTTGAAGAGATGGATAATGTGACCTCTGAGAAATGAAAGCAGCCCAGGTATGTGTTTGTTTATGAGCATATTGGATCCACAGGTTAGTAAATATTCAAATTACAGAAAACAAGAAAGAGTCATGTGGTGAAGATTGTTCGATTTAAAACAAAATCTTGTAGCCAAATGAAGGTGCCGGAGCCAGCTGAACAGTCTGGAGACCCCCTTTATATTCCCTCATGATTTAGCAGAGATATCAGTGGTGTGACAGCTTCGGGGGGGGGGGGGGGGGGGCACGTGGCATTAATATGACTTCTATAAGATGTTATGAGATTAATGCCCCCTTGTGTGGTTTTCCCCCGAGAGCCGCATGGGAGTGATGCCAGTGACACCAAGTGCAGTTTAAATTGAGACATCTGTCCGTGTGTGTGTGTGTGTGTGTGTGTGTGTGTGTGTGTGTGTGTGTGTGTGTGTGTGTGTGTGTGTGTGTGTGTGTGTGTGTGTGTGTGTGTTCCAGCGCTGATTCTCTTTGTCCGCCTCTTTCTTCCTGCGAGGCAGTGGGCGCAGCAGTCGGGGGGTGAGAGGTGAAGGGGGGGTGGTGGGGGGTGGGGGGGGGCGTGGAAGAAAACCTCAAGGCACCGAGGAAGAATTAATGATTTGTGGATTTCGTTTTTCATCATGGCATTTTATATAGTTAAAAGAAAAGCATCTCTATGGCCAAGCTTATCCTTTAAGATTTTAATGATCATTCAACCATTTACGAAGAAGTGAAGCAGTAACAGGATCAAAATATTCTGCGATACGATGTTAGATGTTGAATTAAACAGAAGACTCTCGACTCGGGAATACACATGCTCCAAACACTGGTATTTCTAAATACTCCAGGTTTGAGTTGAACAGTTGAACCGCACAATTGAAATACTTTGGAAAAAAATCGAATTTCATCATTTTTAGCTTGCAAATCACACTTGACTTCAGTAAAAGCATTTAAAATCCCTTTTACACACGTACAGTGTTGAGTACTACTATTAACAATAAAAAGGAATTAAAAACAATATCAAGCTTTATCGGCAGAACAAAATTCAGCGCAAGGTTGCTTTACAAAATGACACATCAGCGTGAATGCAATTAAAGAGTAAATACTAAAGTCCTCAGGGTACAGAAAAGTACTCTAAATATGACTTAAAAAAAGGGGGGGGGGGGGTTAAATACAGTCCTCTGTGTGACTGAGTACTGGCTTGAAGTTACAGTTTTTCATGTTTTGTCCATAACCTTCAAGTTAAATGCATCCATCAGGGAGTAAAGACCTGGAAGTATTATAGGAAATGTTAGTTTATTTTGTATTAACAGACATATTGGTTTCATTTGTAAATATTGGATGTTTCTTTAATAACCTAAGTTCAAAATATCGCGACACTAATCTGCTTTACAGCAGTGGAAAGTTGCTGTGTGGACGTGGATGTGTGATAAATGTAACTCGTGTTGCCGGCTGCTGTGGAAAGAAAATAAAAAAAATAAAAAAATCTGGCTCGGGGGCAAATAAAGTTGTCAAACGAAGAAATAGGAGTCGTGCCTTTTTGGGAGTGGAACAAAAGCAAAGAGGAAAAAAAAAGCTGCCCAAGGTTATGATATATGTGAAGCACTAATGATGCGACACTGTCATTTCTCTGATTCCAGATATTCCACACGGACGGCACCATTATGAATATGTTGTTTAATCCTGCGTTCTGTGATCGTCTCCAGAGGAATATTGCCAGTTAATTAATGTGAGGAAATGTGGACGTGTCCAAATATAGACACATGCTTCATTAAGTTAAGGAAACTTTGGTCCTGCACCTCCTCCTACTTTGGAATGCTTATAAATACATAACACTTATTATTCTTCTGCTTTAAACCTATTTCTTCTTTTATTCTTGCTCTGCATTTTAGGCACCTTATTTTATCTACGGCACGTTTTGTGTGTTTTATCATTTATCCTGCATCAAACGTTTGTTCTGCAGTGCTTCTCTCAGAATATCTATCTCTCTATCTATCTCTCTATCTCTCTATCGATCTATCTATCTATCTATCTATCTATCTATCTATCTACCAACCTCCCTCCCTCCCTCCCTACCTCCCCAACTACCTCCCTCCCTCCCTACCTACCTCCCTACCTCCCCAACTACCTCCCTCCCCCTCCTTACCTCCCTCCCTACCTCCCCAACTACCTCCCTCCCTCCCTCCATTCCTCCCTCCCTCCCTACCTACCTCCCTCCCTCCCTACCTACCTACCTACCTACCTCCACCCTACCACCTCCCCAACTACCTCCCTCCCTCCCTCACTAACTACCTCCCTCCCTCCCTCCCTCACTACCTCCCTACCTACCTCCCTCCCTCCCTACCTACCTAACTACATCCCTCCCTCCCTTCCTACCTCCCTCCCTCCCTCCCTCTCTCCCTACCTCCCTCCCTCCCTACCCACCTAACTACATCCCTCCCTCCCTTCCTACCTATGTACCTCCCTCCCTCCCTAACTCCCTCCCCTCCCTCCCTAACTCGCTCCCTACCTACCTACCTAACTACCTCCCTCCCTCCCTCCCTCCCTCCCAACCTACCTACCTCCCTCCCTCCCTCCCTCCCTCTCTCCCTACCTACCTCCCTTCCTACCCACCTAACTACATCCCTCCCTCCCTCCCTCCCTTCCTACCTCCCTACCTCCCTCCCTCACTACCTCCCTACCTACCTCCCTCCCCAACTACCTCCCTCCCTCCCTCCCTACCTCCGTCCCTCCCTTCCTACCTCCCTCCCGCCCTACCTACCTAACTGCCTCCCTCCCTCCCTCCTTCCCTCCCTCCCTCCCTCCCTCCCTCCCTCCCTCCCTCCCCAACTACCTCCCTCCCTCCCTACCTCCCTCCCTCCCTCACTAACTACCTCCCTCCCCTCCCTACCGCCCTCCCTCACTTCCTCCCTCCCTACCTACCTACCTCCCTCCCTACGTACCTACCTCCCTCCCTCCCTCCCTCCTTAACTCCCTCCCTACCTCCCTACTTAACTACCTCCCTCCCTCCCTCACTACCTCCCTACCTACCTCCCTCCCTCCCTACCTACCTAACTACATCCCTCCCTCCCTTCCTACCTCCCTCCCTCCCTCCCTCTCTCCCTACCTCCCTCCCTCCCTACCCACCTAACTACATCCCTCCCTCCCTTCCTACCTATGTACCTCCCTCCCTCCCTAACTCCCTCCCTCCCTCCCTAACTCGCTCCCTACCTACCTACCTAACTACCTCCCTCCCTCCCTCCTCCCTCCCAACCTACCTACCTCCCTCCCTCCCTCCCTCCCCTCTCTCCCTACCTACCTCCCTTCCTACCCACCTAACTACATCCCCTCCCTCCCTCCCTCCCTTCCTACCTCCCTACCTCCCTCCCTCACTACCTCCCTACCTACCTCCCTCCCCAACTACCTCCCTCCCTCCCTCCCTACCTCCGTCCCTCCCTTCCTACCTCCCTCCCGCCCTACCTACCTAACTGCCTCCCTCCCTCCCTCCCTCCCTCCTCCCTCCCTCCCTCCCCAACTACCTCCCTCCCTCCCTCACTAACTACCTCCCTCCCTCCCTACCGCCCTCCCTCACTTCCTCCCTCCCTACCTACCTACCTCCCTCCCTACGTACCTACCTCCCTCCCTCCCTCCCTCCTTAACTCCCTCCCTACCTCCCTACTTAACTACCTCCCTCCCTCCCTCCCTCCCTCCCTACCTAACTACCTACCTACCATCAAAGACAATACTATCAAGTGTCGAGTTCATACATTTACAAGCACAAACAAAGGAGGAGGCTCCCCCCCCCCCCCCCGTCTCTCTCCTCTCCCCCAGCGTGGAGGTTCAGTCTGGGCTGAAGACGTGTGCGGTGCCGGGTCTCCTTGAGCTTTCAGCTGTGTCATTGTGCTTCTTCCACTTTTATCAAGGCAGTTTGACTGCAGGCAAGTTACACTGAATACATTTCTGATGTTTGAAGATAAACTGCGTTCAGCTGACAATCTTTTAGTTCGTGGTGTGTGTGTGTGTGTGTGTGTGTGTGTGTGTGTGTGTGTGTGTGTGTGTGTGTGTGTGTGTGTGTGTGTGTGTGTGTGTGTGTGTGTGTGCGTGTGCGCGCAGTCTGAATGAATCAGTACACTATGGGACAGTTTTTTTTATTCCACTTCAGAATGGAGGAAGCAGAGCTGCTGGGAGTTGTTGTTGTTTTTTCCAAAAGTAGGTCCAACGTCATCTTATGGTTTATTCTTAGAAATATATGTGCCATCTCTGTTTAGTGCAAATGGAAGAGGAAATGAAGCAATTTGATAAAAAAAACTAAAATAAAAAAAAGTACAGAATAACAATCTGTTAGGGTGAATGTTTGTAAAGCCTGGAGCACACATTCACAGAGTACTGAGGTCTGCAGGAACAGAGTCATGTGAAGCTTTCTTTCTCTTCTGGTTGCACAATTAGGAGCACAGGCCAATTTGACCTTTTTCATTTGTTGGTCCACCAATATTTTTTTTGGTGGAGGCACTTGCACATTTATCAGGCCAAATCTACCATGAAAACAAAATACAAGAAAAACCTTGCAGTCTTGAAAACACCTCACAGTGTTATAGTTACAATTTGGGTCAAAGGAAGTGAAAAATAAGTGCTTGCACTAAAAGGAATCTCTGTTATCTGAAGCTGTGTCAGAGAGAGAATTAACATGAAGCCTGTCGCCAGGTTTACTAAAGACAAGCTATTATTGCAAAATCACCTCCGGGTCTTGCTTTTAAAAGCCGTTGGGTGAGGAGAGTGAACGACACAGTGATTGTACTCTGCTGTGACGAGATTAAATCAGAAAAGAATCGATAAACTATGCCAGAATGATCACACAT
Source organism: Blennius ocellaris (assembly GCF_963422515.1). Classification (NCBI taxonomy): domain Eukaryota; kingdom Metazoa; phylum Chordata; class Actinopteri; order Blenniiformes; family Blenniidae; genus Blennius; species Blennius ocellaris. Next base: position 7,009,369 of record NC_137650.1, on the reverse strand, counting down.
TCACCTCTAAAGCAATAAAAATACAGCATCAGCAGCCAAAAAGAACCACACCATGAACTCCACTCCCTCCGTGCCTGTTGGTTTATCCACGGTTTAGTTGGACCACCATCCTAATTACTTTCCATTCATGTCTGCAGAGACTGTGTCAGAGTTAAACAGCCTGGAGGAAGAGTCGTTTCATGTGCTAATCATCGATTAAAAAAATCCACCAACATATTTGCACACGCTGTTCCACGAGGCAGTGAAGGAAATCTGAATAAGGCCGGCTGACGTTTAACGTAGGGTTGGCAGGTTTCCTCATTTCTTTCTGTGGTTCGAGCCGCAATCATTGATATTAATGGGGAGCGTAAATGGGCTAATTTATTTATTCGGTAATTGAAGATTGGCACGCAGACTAACAAGCTTGGAAATATGAACCGTT